>NW_028258145.1:24846420-25452222 GCF_053883595.1 Heterocephalus glaber | reverse complement strand
CCATTGATGGACAAGCATGACATAGAGTAAGTAATTTCCTACCATTCACCAGTATTTCAAGAGGATTCTGTGGTTGGAAGTAAAGTCACTTAAGGTTTAGGAGTTTAATATTAGATTTTCCATTGATTTATGTCAAGTTTACTCTATTAAAAAACTACACCATAAAATTGTCCTAATAAGGATGATTCAGGCTTTGGCTAAAGAAGAAAAAAATATAACAGCCAACTTGTTATATTACTGAGACCAATTTTTTATCAATGTAATCATCTTATATCCATGATGCCTGTCTCAGCACACTCAAAATTGAAAAGCATCTTGGCTATAAACTTAGAAAACTATTTAATGAAAATCATATTTCTCAGATGTTAAGGAAAAGAAAATTAAAAACTCACTAACAACCAAAATTGTTCAAAATTATCTTAAATTATTGTATAAAGTTATTATAGGATTAAAGTTTTAATAAAGACTTACATTTAAGAGCTGAATAAAAATTATTAGAAAATAGATAGCAAAAAACCCAAGATCATTTTTTTATTCATTAAGATTATCTCTAGTATTGGCTATGCACTTATAAGAGGTTAAGAGATAAGATATGTATGTAGAAAGATCTGCTCAGAAACTCACTGGACTATTATAGTTCTTACAAACATAAAGAATTAAAACCTTGGCAGCACCAGAGAGTCTAACTCTGAGAGTCCCAGCAGAATCTGCTGGTGAGATTGTCCATCTTTCAAAACTGGACAAAAAAAAAAAGCAGAATGAACAATATGGTATCCCTATGTCTTACCCAATCTTTTTCTATCTTGGGGATTGGGGTTCATTTATGTATTTATGTTTGCTATGCACTGATCTTATTAACACTACTTTAAAGAATATGCCAGTATAGCTATGAAGCCTAATAACTAGGTATAAAACCTGGCTCTCTCAGTAATTATTTGTATGACTTGTATGGTTAATTTGGCTTTTCTTCACCTAAATTACTCCAACAATAAAATGGATATTTAATTTTTTCTATTTCTTGGACTTGTTAAGAAATTTATGTGAAACATTTTTCCGATAAAGTATAACATTCATTATCATTTTCTTTCTCCAGAAAGTTTGTGGGAAATCATCAAAATTATTTTTCAATATCATAATGTTGAACATAGGCCAATTTTACTTCTATTTGTGCTTGGAAGACAATTCTGATTGTCTTATTTATGCATTATATTATCAAGTGATGATACCTATTTGTCATAAAAGCTATGTCAAATGCATATCACAAAACCCATTTGATAAAAGATGGTGAATCTAGAAGTTTGTGGAATACTCTGTTCTAATTTCTTTAGCTATTTTATACATGCTATCAGAATCAGACATGAAAAATAAACACTGAATTATGCAACCTCTCAGTCTACTTACATTTATTATATTAATTCTACCCTCTTTAGTTTTCTATTTCACTGTGATAAAGGACTATGGTCTTTTTTCTTTAAAAATTTAGAAGAATACAGAGACGTGAGGGTGAAATGGAGACTATGATTTGAGCACATAGATCAATCCCAAATGACTGTACCAAAGAAATATAATACTGAGTAGAAACTGATTATAGCACAGAATGACATAAACCAGACAGACACATTGAGAAAAGTCTTTGGCTACACTGCAGGTTAGACTAGGTTGAAAGCGAGGTCTAGGACTTCCTGCTTGTAGAAAAATCCTAAATGTGTCTAATAGAGAGTATGTATACTCAGCGGACAATTGTACCTTGGAATTCTAAATTGATATCAGATAGTGAAGCACATGGAGAAAGGGGAATGAACGAGAGTTGAGAAAAATCCATCATAAGGCTCAGATATATGAGGCTGCACAAAGCATCACCAGCTCAGTATAAAAGATTTTTATTTGAAGAACTAGTGGAACAAATAGTGACAATGTTTTCACATGGATTCAAGGGAAAGACAGTGGTTCTGGTCAGGAAACATTCAACTTCCATTCTGACAGCACAATAAAAAGGTAATAAAGCTTTTAGGGATAATACTATTAATATTTTAAAAAATTTTGGAGGGGTGTTCCATATTACATGTTCTTTCACTTTAACACTTGTAATGAATTATTTTTAATTTAATTTTCAACATTTCTAATAAATAGAAAAAGAAGCATGAGTTAATTATATAATAAAGATTAATTTTCACAAAGAACAGCTAACATTCTACATAATGGAGTTTTTCTTGTTAGAATCAAGAAAAGACAAAGGGATCTGATTTCTCCACTGCAGAAAGGACAAACCAAGGTAAACTAATAAAAAAGTTAAAAGAATACAAAAGTTGGAATCAAAATTTACATACAAACGTTCACTTGCTTTGAAATTACAAAAGAAACAATTACAAAAATATTTTAATTTTTCTGAAAATAATTTTGATTACCAACCACATATTTGTGACTACATAAAGGTAGTAAGTTTAACGTTACTTTCCTTTTTTAAATCCATTTATTTCCTTCTTCATTTATTTCCATTACAAAAATGTTTTATTAAAAATTGTAATGAAAGTTATTCTGAAAATAGATTAAAATAAATTATATATTGAAAGAAGAAATTAAAGTCACTTCCACAGCTGCAGTCTAATGAAGTACTAAAATTACATTGATGCCCAACAGTTTCAAAATTTGCCTTGGGTGTTTACAAGTGTGATTAATTCTACCTCATTCTACTTAGCTTGTATGTAAAAAGAACTCCGACCTTCCTTGGTGTTAGATATTTAAGATCTAGAATTCTTCAATGTGAGCGGTGTTCTTTAGACCTTTACATACTCTCAATTGATTATAATTGTATTCTCTCTCTCTCTCTCTCTCTCTCTCTTCCCAAACACACACATACACCTAAGAAGCTTCACATATCTTATTCCATTTAACATTCACAATCTCTTCCCCAAATAATATTTTGTCATTTTCAAATAAGGAAGTAGAAACACAGAGAACACCAACTTGAACTACTTTTTTCATAGGGAAGGAACCAGCGGTTGAGATTTATGCCCATTCTTACCCCTCACAAAATACCCAGAGGCATGTAATTAAAAACTTGATTTCTTATAAAAATGATATTCTAGTAAGACTATCATGAGCATAAAACTAATTGAAATTATTGTTCCTGTTCTACTCTCTTAATGTTACTAGTGTACCTATTCAATGCCAAAAATAATATTCAGATGATTAGAATTATAGCAAAAAATTTTCCAAAGGAACTGCATTTAAAATTCTGTCTTGTGATGATTCAAGGTCATTACTCAATGTCACTATATTCTTCAGTAGTAATTTCAGTCATAAATAAAATAAGCACAACTGGGAGATATGGGTTTACACATAAATATTAAATTTCTGTCTCCTTGTAAAAGTGAAAATTATTTTTATCAGAAATGTTTTAGTATTTTTCCATGTTAATGAAATTGAAAATTAGAAAGAAATTTTGTGTTTCTACATCTTACAGGTCAATATACTGGGAAGATAATATTAACTTTTGATAATTCAAAACATAATTATAAAATCTGGTGAATGTATAAAAGAAAGTATTACAGTAAAAACACATGACATTATTCCCCTTCAAAATTACTCTCCCTTGCTTCAAACAGAATTTTCTGCTTGCCACTTTCTGAAAAACTCTGGAAATACTCTTACCTGAGGGTCTTTAATTGTGTTTTTGCAGCAACCTTGATATCCAAATCAATTCAGAATGTTTACAGAAATTTCTGCCAAATACAAATATTATGATGGGTCCTTATGCACCTTATTCACTATACCTGCCATTGCATGATTTCTGAGTCTTCCCAAACTAAAAATCACCATAAAAAATAAACATTTTGAAGTGATGCAACAAATCAAGGCAGCCATAAGAGCACAAGTAAACATACTCAGGAAGGAAGAATTCCAACGCTGCTTCAGAAAAGGCCAGAAGGATAAGTATGTTTAAAATGAGGAAGATATTTTAAGGATAATTAATGACAACGTGTCTTTACTGTAATAAAATTTTCAAATTTTTATTTGAACATTCACTATATTTCATGATCATGTTATTCCTTATATTCTTTATTTTTCACTTGGAATGATTGCTAATTCCTGAGCCACAGACCAGACTGAGTACAGAAACCTTCCTAGTAGGTTCTACATGTTGTGTAATATAGCTAATGATGGTAACTGGGGACTTAAACATTTTTGGATTTTACATATTCACTTTGCCACAGCCACTCATTCTGTCCAACAGGAAGCGAAATGAAATATCTATTCAGTAATATTTGAAGAAGGAACTAAACATGTTCCACTCACCCACAGCATCGTGAGATGCCAAACTGTCCTCATATCCACATGTTTGTAGGGGGCCATAAGCCAAAACCCAGCATAATCCTTGTCTTCTGTCTCCCACTCACACCCATCAACAAGTTCTATCATTTTATTTCCAAAATATGTCTTAAATTCCACTGTTTTACAGCCCCAATTGCCCATCCTGTTTCATCTAGTTTATAGTAAAACTACTTCTTCATTTCATGAACACAGAAGCAGACTTCAAGCAGCCATTACATGGAAGATAGCAGAGTCAAATTCATTTGAACTTGACAATGTTCTCAAAATTAAAAATTCTCTATACTCTACATGGTTATTTAAGAAGGTACAAAGAAAATTTCGGTAAATTTTCAAATGTACAAATAGGACAACTGGTTTGAAAACCATAAACTAAAATAGAAAAGAGTTATACCAGTTTAAAACCACAATAAATAAATCAAACAATCCCTTTTTCTTTCAAAAACTAATATGATATCTAAGGCTATAAGTAAATCAAGAACTGTAAGAACACAGCCTATGGAAATTTACAAACAACTATCAAAGCTATAACCCAGTAAATGTTTATATGAAGATAAGTTTATTACCTAAAGAATGAAAAAGTCTGAATATGTCTCTCTTAAGCATTATTAAAAATAAGCTATGGGGCCCGGGATTTAGCTCAGTGGTTTTGCCCCCTGCTGTGCAAGCACGAGGGCCCGAGTTCAATCCCCGGTACAAAAAAAAAAAAAGCTATGTAGCACAGAAAACAATATAAAGAGATCTGAATTTAAAAAACAGAAAAATAATAAATACAATTTTTAAAAACATACTCAGTAAATTAGTAAACGTACTGTATTTCTCAACTTTGACTAGGATAAAAATCACAAATTTAAATAAAAACTCCAATCATAAATATTAGGGAGCTTAAAACTGTAAGAAATACTATGTATAGTATATTTATATATACATTTGATTTCAAAATGTATATTAAATGGAAATTTTCTGTGTAAAATGCAATTTGTTTTAGATGAGTTAGGAAAAATAAAAAAAGAAGTCTTTTTAATTATGCATTTTATATCTCAGATTTATGACTCTTATGTGGAAAATCATTGGTCAAGTGTTTGAATAAAGATTCTACTATAAATGTATTTTATTCATAATAAAATTAAACATTTCTGAATTTATGGTAGTCCTTGATCATTTTTGAATTTCATTATAAACTACTGTTATATTAATGATAACTTTTACCTTCTTATGAAACAATACAATGGTACATTTAATTACCTTTCTTTTAAAATTTTTTTTTCACTGTGGTATATTATCCAAATGAAAGAAGAAAAATAAGAGGAAGCAAAATATTTAGTTAAATCTCCTTTTATGAATTTATTTAGAGAAATATATTTCTATAATTTTAAAACAAATTTTAACCTTTTCCAATGTATAAGAGTCATATAAACTCTGGGATTTTTTAGAAATAACTTCCAAAACTATAGATAGCACGAGTTCAAATTGATTTTATTTGAGGGGAAAAATAATAAATTCCTTCTAGTACAATAAGTTGTATCTTCTTTATATCAAATTATATCATTTTTACAGAATTTAGATGGCATTATTGTGTATCCTAGGGTTACTTTGAAATCAAATTTAATGATGCATCATAAGATACTTCATCTTTGAAAAGACTCAAAATATCATGTATAATATTAGAAATCTATAAAAATACTCATTATCACATTAATACTTTAATAGACTTTAGACTATGCATGAAAAAGAAAAAAATTTACACATTTTATTCACAATTCTGTCTTGTGCATTTCCCATGTTTTTAAAATTATTTATTCAAAAAGTTTAATTTGGGGATTTAAATTAAATATTGTTAAATATTTTTATAAAAATAATTCATATTTAATAATCCATCTAAAACAATTAGTATAGTTTACTTTTGTTATTTGTAAAACTACATATATACAAATTTGAGAGAATTTTTTTTTCATATCATAGAATTTTTTTACAGTCAGTAACAGGAAACTGTCTTAGTCACTTTTGTTCTCAAAACACAGTGCCTGAACACAAACAAATTAAAGGAGAAATACATTTTGGCTCACAGTTTCAAAAGTCTCAGTCCTTGTCTTCTTGGGTCGCCTTAGGCACAAGCACCACGGTGGAAGGGCTTAAGTGGGGGAAATCTACCATCACTGTGGTCAGGAAGTTGAGAAGTGAAGAATCAGGGAGATAAACCCTTGCAAGTCACACCTCAGTGACCTGCCTCTTCTGACCAGACTCTGCCTCCTAACAGCAAATCACTTATATCACCCGAATAATTCAATCATCCTCACAAGACCCTACCTACAAATGCCTGAGGTCATTAGGAGACGTCCTTGATTTAATCAATAATAGACACACTGCATGTATGTCAGGAATACATAGAAAAGCAAGAAAAGGGGATATAAGTCCCTTGTAGAAAGTGATTATGCCAGTTTCTGTGGATCCTATGGTCTCCAAGAAAAAAGAATTTGGCAGGTTACTTCATTTCTTTTGTTTCTTTTTTATCTGTTGATTCCAGTTTCAGTGCTTTGAAATGCTGTGTGACACCACTCATGTGTTTTCCAGTTACTTATAGTATTTAGTTGTAGTCATCTTTTATTTTTATAGTTAGGGTGAAATAGATGGAGGAATATTTCCATGAAGCTGAGCAATGTTTTTCAAAGGGTAGCTCTACCCCAGCTCTTAGAGTGGTACTGATGTGAAGAGTCAGTCTAAGACAATATTCCAGGATAGCCATTCTTTCTTATGCATAGGGGGTTGTTTCCAGGAGCCCCCTTGGGTACCACAATCCACAGATACCCAAGTCCCTTTTATACGGTTACATAGCACTTGCACATAAGATGTAAATATTCTCCCATATACTTTAAATAATCTATAGCTTACTTACAATACCCAATACAATGTAAATGCTATGTAAATGTTTGTCATACAATTTTATTTAGGGAGCAATGACAAGAGAAAAAGGTACATACTTGTTTATTCAGTACAGACACTATATATTTTTCTCAAATATTTTTGATTCATAATTTGTTGAATCCAGGGATGCAGAAACAGGGGTTTTGGAAGACAGACTTGAGGATGGGAGCAAAAAAAAAGAGAGAAAACTGGGACACTAATGATGTTATATTTACTCCTGGAAAATACTTACCTCCAGAACTCTTTTGTAAAAGTTCTAAGAAAAGTCCATTTGATTTAGGTCACTAAACACAAATTGCTCTGTGGTTCAGATAAGAAGAATTTAACGTTGGAGTTACAAAAACATTTGAACATATGAGTACTAAAGATCAGAACATGTCGACCTCTAACACTGAGGTGGGAGGTGCTGCATGTTCACATGGAGGCTTCCATAATTCTCAACAATGTTGGAATTTCAGCCAAATCTTCAAACATCATCAGACAATCAGGATATCCTTAAGAGTTGCTGGTAAGTTACCATAAATGTCCTGTCTACCTGTTTATCTTGCTACAACTGCCTCCATAGGAAAAAGACTTGTCTTTCTCTCCAGGCTTATAAAATTTGAAAAATGTCTTCTCAGTGGCAAATTGTGACATTTTTCCTCTACAGAAGTGGAACCTGTGTAACAACATATTGGGTGGTATTCTCCTGCATCCACAAAGACAGTGTTCAGGGATGTTACGGTGCCAAATTGACTACAAACAACCAACACATTTGAGTTTACTTTCATTTACACCCCAAAGTACCCATTCACAATAAATAAAGAAAGAAAATTTATTTTTAAGAATGACAATTCTAATATATGTAAGCATAAAATTAAAAAAATTGAAATAATCGTAATGCCTTCTTTATATAAGAGATGCTGCAGCTGTTAAAATTAGTTTTTGATGCAAAAGACCTCTTAATTTAGCTTTAAACCCAAAGAAGACTTTAGAACAGTAATTCAATTATACTCATATATTTATTATGTGTTAATCTTTATTTTAAAAAAATAAATACATATTATATAATTCAAGAAGGTTTGGAGTGAGAGGAATAATTTTTTTACTATTTATTTTTCTTAAATGCTGTGGCACTGGAAATATGTTAAGAATGACTTATGACTTGAATATACTTAATAAATTATTAGCATTATTAATATTCACAGATATTTTCATTGGCACTGTTTCATAAAAATATACAACAGGTTATTTCTGGACAGATGACATAAATAATTTTTAAAAGTAAGTGTTTATAACTTGAGTAAACAAGGCCATTATGCATTTATTTCATAAATTTTAGTAAGCAGGAAATTTATCACCTGCTACAAAGAATATACCTAAAATTGAAACTTTATATTTATTCAAAATTTATCAAATATCTCTATACATATTCACTACTGTAGGTAAATAAAGTTATATACTATATAAAATTAAGGATCTTTCAGCTAGCATGATGAGGATAATTGTGACCAGTCAAATTTCCAATGACAGTTAGTCCCCTTTTTCCATGGGGAGTAAGTTGTAAGGCCCTCAGTGGTGTGAGTGCCTGACATCGTGGATAGTACCAAGTTATTTGTATACAATATTTTTGAATATATGTACAAAGCTAAATAAAAGTTTAATTGATAAAATCATTAGATCCCAAAAGAGATTAGCAACAATAACTAATAATAAATTAAACAATTGTGTATAGCAATATATATAATAAAAATTGTCTATATGAAGTTTCTCTCTCTCACATGATCTCTTTACTGCACCCCCTCTTCTTGTAATGACATGCAGTGCCTACCAGATAACATAAAATGACTAGAATGACACTTTGCACTAGGCAACTATATAATATTGCTTCAACACTGGCACTGAGATGCGGAGACAGTTGAGCTTGGCCATGATGAGTGCCACATGACTGAGGGGGACACTTGTGCTCACAGTGTGAATGTGGAAGACACAGGGATGATTCCCATCCCCAAGGTAAGATTTCATCACAATTTTACATTTCACAACAGCACGCAATTTAAAACTTATAAATTGGGTATTTCTGAAATTTTCTAGTTCACAGTTGTGAAATATGGTTGTGTGAGCATAACTGAAATAAAGAAAAGGAAAATTAAAAAACACTATACTAAATAAATTCTGAAACACAAGGATTAATCATGTAATGTGATAATACAAGAATATTAAATATGATTCTAAATTTTTAGTTCTGGGAAGGTGTGTGGCCATGTCATTTATCATTCAAATAGTCCATGTCAATTCTGTTAACTGAGACTAGCAGGTGATATTCATTTTAGTGAGTCCAGAGGTTCATACAAGATTGTACACTCACTGTATGGATAGGAAGTGGTTTTATAGGTGTTAAATAAAATAGGTTTTGAAGGATGAATATATGAGGAAAAAATTCATATGTGTTGAGCATCCATTAACCTTTTGTACCAAAAGAAACAAGTCTTTCTTATATGGCCCTCTAATTCCCCCTGTTAAAACTTAGATGTATTACTTTAAAGGATGAGAATATTTAGTATTTATTAATATATTAAAAATAATAGAATGTTTACTTATTTATTGCTGCATGTTAAGAAGTTAAGAGCAATGAAGTGACTTTATTTATTTATTTAGATACTGGCCTTCACAGTAATTTACATCCCCAGCCATTAAAAAAAAAAAAAAAAATTGAGAAAGGGCCTTTGTAAATTGCTAAAGTTGCCCTGGCTGAGGTCAAACTTGCAAGCCTCTTACCTCAGTCTCTCAGAATGGTTGGATTAGGAGCATAGCCACCATAGCTGTTAAATTTATGTTTTAAAAGAGATTAAACTTCTTCAGAATTAAATAAAAACATTAGAAAGCTAAAGGTATTATGAGAACACTAAAGTTCAGAGGAAATCAAGATAGAACAGAGAAGTAAATGAAAGACAAACTGGTATTTAATTCTTTAAGTTGAATCTAACATCTATTAAATTCAATATCAAAGGATGTTTATGTATATGAACATTTTTTTAAAAAGAACAATAAAAATGTGAGAAACCAGTTTCTAAATAATCAGTTGAGATGTTAAGACTATGAAATAGCTCTAGCTCTGTGAGTTGTTTTGTTCTAGTTGTAAGTGCTTGTTATAATTTTTGTAAGCTTAGAATTGTCTTGGTCTCCTCTTGTTGGCTTTATGAGTTCTACTTACTAAATCTTCTAACAAATTTCACATTTTTTCCTCACTTGATTTCAGAGGCTTATCTAGTTTAAATTAAGACATCCTAAATTGGTATTTGTATAATAATATTTAAAAGTAGTAGAAATAGTAGATAGTCTTGTCTTTTTCCTAATCTTAATGGAAATTCTTGTATTGTTTTTCTATTAAGTAATGAAATTAAATTAAGGCTTCTAAAATAATTGTGTTCATGGGAAATTACTTTTGAAAGTATCAAGGACATGTAGGAAAATAGGAAGGTAAGCCTGACACACTACTAATAAACTGTTAGTAAACTTACTTTATAATATAGTAAACTTTATCATTTACAAATAACATGCAATAAACTACAATAAAATGATCAATATTTTTTCAGTGTATCTGTATTATTTCTAATGAGAAAAAATATCAATTACTATGGTTTCAGGTAGATGACTTTAGAGATTATTAGAATTAAAGATCAAAATCTATTTTACAGCTTTCCATTCAAATGCATTAACATGTTTTTTGAAATAATCAAGCTCAATCTATTATAATTCTAAAATATTGATTCATAAATTTGTATACAGTAAATTATATACTGAAAGTGTGAGCCGAAAGGCAGCACCCTGGCAACAGAGCTCCACAAAGCATACTTTTATGATTTTTCATCTATCTTTCTATGAGAACTTCGGAAACTAATTCATTTAAACTGAACTTCAAATCTATCTTTACACTGATGATGTCTTATGTCATTCTACACTCTCCTTGTCCATTTACCTTAATATATCATTATATTAGAAAATGATCAAATGACATAAGATTAAGTATTTTTCTGTCTCTTACTGAAAATTTGATACCTTGCAAGGGTATAGAAAAGTCATCAGTTCTCTCTCTGAGTGCATGCATTAGAACCAGAGGAAGTGTGATCTGAATCCTACTTGAAGAGAAAAAAACTATGCACATAATTTTCTGTTGCTGGAGATGTATGAATTATAGGTCAATACTTCAGGACAGCAAAACTGAGGATCTTATAACATGAACCAAGACATTTATTTCTTCCTCATGCAACTAGTGCACTGAGGTTTGCTTTGCCTGCTACATTCTTGCTAAGTCCTTTGGCAACTGATGCTTTATCATTACCAATCGCTGTTTACTATCTCAATCAGAAAGAACACTGAAGCCTACACAAACCATCTGAGTCTCTGGCCTGGGCATGACACATGTCACTCCTTGACATGTGTCACAATCACTCCCTGGCTGGAATAGTCCCCTGCCTCACTATAATGGAGAGGGAAAGTCTATGCTTGTTCACTGTAGTCAGAGACAAAAGACCTGAATCTATCACATAGGAGCTGTACAGGTTTTACCTCTGAAATCATAATCACATTTGCTCTGCTAGACTTAAGTACAACATGGTCAAGCTAGTTGAGGGGGGGTTTACTAATCATTATAAAGATTGTCAGAATTTATATCATTTCTGATTCACACTAATTTAAATGTTATTTTAGAGCCTAGTATAAAATGTTATTTTAGAGCCTAAGAGTTGAAAACTTAGGCCCAAAAAGCTCCAAATTCTGTGTCCAATACAGAATTTATAAACCAGTATTTAAGAAGACATATATCGATAAAAATTGATTAATTTAATTATTTATCTCTCATAAGTAGCATTTCCCAACAAATACATGGCTTTCCCACTTTAAAATCAGTGCAAATCCATCTCCTCTGCAATCTCCTACTTATCTAGTCTTTCTTGCCTACTCATAGACCCAAAACAAGTTGTCTGTAACTATCCACAGTAATTGATACCCTAACTTCTGCATTCCTCTGTGTTGTTTGCTATCTGTAGCTCTGCTTGAACATTGTGGACCCTGGATCACAAGCCTCCCTGTGATCTCCTGATAATAATTATTAAATGCTATTTTGTTAAACATTACTAAATACTTCCTGTAGCAACAATACATAAATTTTTCTCTGAAGAACCTTAGCTAAAAATTGGAGGATTGTCTATTTACAATTATAGTATAACTTTTTTAGCTCTTGCTATGTACCTGGTAATAAAGTGGGTTTTTTTGTTTTGTTTTGTTTTGTTTTTAATGTTTGAATCACTCAGCCCAAAGCAACCATTCACTGATTCAGGTACCACTACCATGCTCATTTTACGCATCAAGAAGTTAAAAATGCAAAAGGTGAGCAATTTGCCTGAGTCAAATGGCTAATAACTGAAAAAGCCAGGGCTTGACCAGATTGTCTGGCTCCAGGACCTGTGTTCTTCATGGCTACCCTATGATGCCTCATTATTGATAAATTCTACTTTCACGGAGGTTTCTAATTTTGAATTAGTTATTTGGCCTATTTTGTCTTGTTTTCCTTGTGTAAAAAAGAAAAAGTATTTAGTGAGCCTGAGAGCCAACTTTTCCATTTCATGCATCTAGGAGTCAGTCTAAGTAAATGTTTTTAAATTGTAAACTTTTAGATACTAGCATCAAAACCTCTTCTCAGATATAGCTGAAAGAAGTGACACATATTTCATGTATAACACCTTATGCTGTCATATTATTGTATTTCAAAGACATTAAACAATTATAGTATGATATTTAATAAAGAAAGATTACTGATTATAATTATTACTAGTCAATATTAATTTTAAAAATTATATAATGAAGATAAAGGTACAAATCAAAAGCATATAGAAGAGACACTCATAAACGTATCATAAATTTCTCAGAAAAGTTGAAACATTGAAGTGCTAAAAATATAATTAGAAATAGAATCTTAATTTTGTAAGTCAAACGTGAAGTGAATGCTAGATTAAATAAAGTTAAGGAAATTTCTTAGAAGATGAAGAAATCACATATTTTTATTAAAGAAACAACAGCTTTTCAAAACTTACTTGTCCACAGAATACCTCTTGTTTTCAGTGTCATTATGGTCCCTGAAATATCCCCTAGAAAACATCCCCTAGGAAATATCCCTTAGAATGATTTGAAGTTGACAACATAAATAAAAATTTTAAATATAGTAAGTTGATTGTAAATATTCCAGGAAATTGAAAGAAATATGAAGTCTGAGTTCCGTGTGTGTGTACATGTGTGTGTACTTGGGGATTGAGTACTGGGATCACTGAGCTACACTCTGGTTTTTTTTTTTTTTTGCTACCAGGGATCGAACTCTGGACCTTGTGCTTGTGAGGCAGGTGGCAGAACCACTGAACTAAATCCCTAGTCTCACACTAGCTTTTTTGAAAATTGGGATGGGGGGGGGTCTCACTAAGTTGCTTGAATTAGCCTGGAACTTGAAATCTTCCTACCTCAACTTCCCAAGTACCCGGGATTACAATAATCTGCCACCACATGTAGTATAGCTCTCTTAATAATGCAAAGTTTGAGAAATGATTTAATTTCTTTCTTGATATAGATATTAGCAGACAAAAATCAATTTGAATGTGTGTACACATATATATGTGTATATATATATATATATATATACACATATATATATATATGTGATTGCTGAAAATATCTGCACATACATTTTAAATACAAAACCATCCTCCAATGAAATCTGGAGAAAGTAATTTCTAAAATGTTATGAGGAATATGAATATCGAAAACTTTAATTAAAGTATGCATGCTTTTAGAATATTTTGTATTGGTTATTGGTAAGAATCAGTTTAGATAGGATAAAAATGTTCAGTGTGATGTAATTTTCACTCCTTTTTTCTTCAAACTACAGCTCACTTCTACAAAGGTCAGCAGTTACAGTCCTCAGTAGTTTCTTAGAATGTAGGAGAGAATTTAAAATGGTTTGTTCTGTCACTCGTTCCAAAAAAAATTGACATAATTTAAAATGACTACTGTCCTTTACTTCATTAAAGTAGTAAAAAATAGCTAGAAAGAACTTGAAGTTATACACAACTTACCACTTATAAAATAGGAATTTTGGACTCACCATGACCACCGTTCCACTCTTAACCACAAACTAAAACCATCCTGGTATATATAATTGAAAACAGAAGGCAAAGTTGCATCTATTTGTCCCAGGCAAATGGAAACAAGTGTGTGACAGAAAGAATCTGCAACACCTTTGCCTTTCCTCAAAACAATGACGTGAGGAGGATTTTCTTTTAAATTGTCATGGATTAGAGTCATTTACAAAAGAAGAGAAGAAATAAGGAAGCATCAAAGCATAAACAAGAATACTAAAGGAAAGAAAAAAATTATAAACTCTTCAGATAGGACTGTAGCGTGGAGATTAACTGCACAGCTCTTAAGAGAGGTATGTAATATGTATTTTAGAGTTTCAGAAATCAATATTAGAATAATCTATAATAGGAATGCCCAAGGGAAGCCAACTGTTACATTTCTTTGCTTTCTCATAGGGTGAGTTGAAGCCCATCTGCTAGCTTGGTTATGTGATGCTGGTCTCTGGAAATGGGATTTTTTTGTGTGTATTTAACTAATTGAACATTTAGAAAAAGAAATAATTATCCCCTAAAAGTATTAAGTTTGATTGACAATTTTTTCAGAAGATATAACAAACAGGTGCATTATTATAATATTACTATATATTCAGGGTACTACAATCAAATTTCAGAAACAGAATTCAGAGAAATAAGAGATAGTTTTGCAAGTGAAAAAAGCTATACTCAAAAGAAAGGTTAGTCTCCTTCCAGATTCTCCAGTGAAATAAATGAAATGAGGCATCTTGCAAAAAATCTAATATGTTGCAAGCAAGAGCAACATTCCATAGAATTTCTCATAAATATTCTTGTAATTTTTTTAAATCACAGTTTCCTAGAACTTTTATTAAAGACAAATGAAATAAATGACAAATAGCCACGAACCTAAATTCTTCAATTTATAAAGTACTTATCACATTTCTAAATATGATTTTTCATTACGTTTCTTATCAGAGATGCTGCTGGGAAAGGGTGTCATGGATGCTATTTCAGATCTGTCACATACAATCTAATCTGCCAAATTTATGCAAGTAAAAGATGAGCTCATGTACAAGCTGACAAAAAGTATGGATGAATCTAAGCTTCCTTGAAGATTGTTAAAAGTTTAAGTCCCCCCATTGTGCAGAAGCTCTCTGAATTTCCTTGGCAATTTTTATAATGACAGCTGCTGTCAGGCAAGAGGGTAAATTTTTCAGTTCAGGGAATGTTGTTGGTAAATGTAAAAGAATAATAGAAATAGCAATGGCCTCAGAGTTTAGAGAGACTGACATATGTAAACTTATCAAATCACTCTGGGAATCCTGAATATTTCATTGTCCGCCCCCCCCCCCAGGTATGCTTTAGAATCACCACTTCTGGTGCTGATGAGACTTTTTTTTTTTTTTTTTTACATGAGAAGTGAATGACTTAATCAGATTAGCTGAAATTGAAACACCCCAAACACATCAATCTGAAGATCAGGGACCTGACATTTCCAAGTCTGAAAATTCCTGATGGATGATATTACTACCAATTACTACTATTAGTAGCAGTAGTACAAATCCACTGTATGATTAATGATATATATTCTAATACATATATTCATAATTGTCTATAGCTTTCAATTATCTTTCAGTAAAATAGATTACCATTTTATATTGGAATTTTAACAATTTCTTTCTCTAGCTTGACAGAACCCAAGAAATAAGGATGTGCTCTCTTTAGATCCACATCCCAGTGGATATTAACACAAAGAATGTGACCCAAAATCTTTAATTGACTGTAGTACTTTAGATTGACATTAATGTAGTAAGGTCAGCCTTTGGTATTAGTTGAAAGCCTAAAGCAGCTCCAAAAAGCTCTTAAAGTTGTCATTTTTGTTGTACCTGCTTGTTTCATATGATATTTTGTCTTCATAGTGTTCATTTTTAAAACTGCTGGATTACTTCTCAATTCTTCAAAATTAGAGAACTCATATAAAGAGCAAATTTTCATCTTTTAAGTGAGAGTAGAAAATATGAGAACACTGGGATTACATTCAAATATGGTCAAGTTGAACTCTAAATGAAAGGCTGTGGCCCATTGGAAATGTCCTTAGATCGCCATATTCCCTATTTGGCTGGCTTCATACATTTACAATATCTATTACCAATAGAACCACTTTATTTATCTGAGTTTAAAAAATTTGACAAGGAAGAAATTCAAATAGCAATTCAATCTTACAGATTAGGAGGAAAAAGTGATAGGCCATCCTACTTGGAAATAAGAAAATATTTATAAAGCTACCTAAAATCTGAGAGGTCTGAAAAGAGAGGCAATATTTTTAGCATATTTTTAACACAATTACTTACGAGCCTGCTAAAAGACTGACAAGACATAAGCAGACCAGCAGACTGCTAAGATCAAGTGAGAAACGTAGAGGTTAATCAATAACAATGACCATGATTCAAGCAAATCCTAAACTGTATAACCTGTGAGCCCCTGAAAATAGACCAAATATGGTAAACAGTGAGGAAAGAGAAGTTTTAGAACTGAGTCATACTGTCACTATTGGAAGAGCAGATGTAACTGGAAATTTCAGTACTAGGAGACACTGGCTTTGGTCAAATTGATGCTGGACTGTGACAGTGGGACCTGTTGTGGAGAGAGGGCTCCAGAATCCACTGCTGCTGCATGAGGAGAAGAAATAAGCTAAGCCAGGCAGCCATCATATTAAAGTGCCTTTAGAATGATGCTCCAGAATGTAGGCTCAGCTAACATAAGTGATGGCTGTATCCTAATGCAAAAGGTCAGGATTGCTGGGGAAAATATATGGAAAAGAGAGGCAAATATCAGAAGCTTGATTCAGAGTGGATATTCCATGGAGATACATGGCTTTGCTATATCCAGTGCCTGATGAGTCCCCTGTGTCTGGACACTTTATGCTCAAAAAGTTCTACTGTAAAGTTATGTTAAATAAATATACTGATTCTCCAAGATAACTATGAGACTTAAAACTTAAACAAGGCTGATATTTAGTCTTACAGACAAAGGTAGAGTACGTTGCCTCTCTTTCTAGGTCACAGAGTAAGTCACTATAGCAACCTTAGACCTGAACTGAAGGTACATAGTTAGTGTCCAGTACCATTAGCTAAAATGACCTGGAATTTTATAAGAACAGTGTCAGGCCTGCAGATGTGGCCATTAAACCACACAGCATACGATGATCTTTGTCAACATTGACGGGTAACCAGTGTTATAAGTCAAAGAGAGTTTCTCTTTAACAATCCAAATTGAACAGAGATATCACAGGGAGGAGCACAGAACAGAAACACATGAATACTCACTAACTAGGTGAAATGGGGTAAAATATTGTTAGCTTTACTTCATCGTATGTAAAGTAAACATAATATTAGTACCAACTGCTAGGATTGTTAAATAATCACTTGACTAAACTATGTAAAAGGTTCAAAAGTATTTCTTCACTGAATAATTGATGATGGTGGTGACGATCATGATGACAGTTAGAAGTAAGCCAGCTTTTGAAGATCCATGACGCAGAAGGATTGCACTGCATAGTTATTCTTGTTGGGGAATCAGGCCAGGTGGAAACATGCCTCCCCCTGACTAACTCCTACCTGCTCTCCTAGCTCCAAGTTCATATCATTTCTTCTAGAAATTGTCCTTTTTAAGGTAAGTTAAGTCAGATTCTCTAATTTTTTTGTGCCTAGCACTTCCTGTCACTCCCTTGTCATAGCACTGTGCAACTCATCCTAAGAAACAGTGCTTACTTGATTCCTCAATAAATAAACAACATGAAAGTCAAGTCACTTCAATTTGTGGTCTACACCATGGTGAACTCAAATGAGATAGGACTGATTAATAAGTATTTGTGGGAAAAAATTAAGTCAGTGTTCATACCTGAACACCCACTGATTGAAATAAGAATATAATATTCTAACTCTTATGACATAAAAGCAGCAGCATCCAGAAGTAGTGTGATGTTTCATAGGTATAGTCTCATGTGAAATTATTATGAAATAAAAATACATGATTGTTTATATGTGATTTCAGAATGAATTTGAAAGATTTATAACTCCTCATATTTAGAAATCAAAGCAGCAATTACTTATTCATTGAGAAAGTATAAATATATTCTAGTCCCCCAAAAAGTTAATGTATAAATGAAGAAGGTTAGAATACTCAATTGTTTACTCAAAGAGTAGCTACATGAGTACTTTTATCCTACATTTAGGATGTACCATAGAACATGTAGGAAAGTTTATAGTTTTTGGTTGTCATAATGATTCCAGGGAAGAAAAAGGAGCAAAAAAGCAAGAAACTAAGCAAATAATATCTAATATGAAAAATTATCATGAAATAAAATGACATCGATAACAGGACACAAAAGACTGAGGAGTGAGTAGGGCTCTTATAGATTAGTGAGACATGGACAAGATCTCTGAGGAAATGGCTTTTATTTTGGACAGAAGCAATGAGAAGCGGCTAGCGCTGCAAAGATCCCAGAGGTGTCCTAGATTCCAGCCTAGAGGCAAAAAAAGAGACAATGAGTGAAGGGTCTCAAAGGGAGCTGAATGGCCTATTTAATGGACCAAAAGAACGAAGGGAGGTGAAGCAAAAGGAGGAAGGAGAGTGAAGTGAATGGAGGTCAGAAAAAGGGGAAGGTTCAGACTCTGGGGTTTGAACACAATGGCAATCTGGATGTTATTCTGATTCCAATGGAAAGTCGTGGCACTTTGTCAGCAGATTTTAGTTATTAAAATCTGTCACGGCTATTATGAGAATTCACCCATTCTGTTGTGAATGCTGAATGAAGACATTCGACATAAACTTTAGACATCATTAATATTGATGTTGCCAGAGATTTTGCTTCTATTTCAATGCTGCATAATGATTTCAAAAATCATTCTGGCTGAACATTTCAGTCTAATTGTTCTCTATTCTCCAACATCCCCCAAATGATTTTGTTGACAGGTCAAAAAAACAGCCTTAATTAAGCCACTGTGGGTCATATTTCAAATGAAAGACTGCTAATTTAAACTGGGACCTAAAATTACAAAACTATAGAAAATTCTTTTTCAGTAACTCCAGTTTATGTAGCCCCACCACTCAAATTATCTAGCAGAGGCAGTGAGGTTATTATCAATAATTTCCCAGGATGTCCCTTCATAGCCTGAAATATTTCATGCAAAATGTGACTTATTTTTTGCTTTGTTTGAAATTCAGAGTGGGAAAAACTAAAAAAAGTTATATTTTTCCTGATTTCGTTTTGTTTTATCATCAGAAGATTTTTGTAACATACCGAGGTGTTATCTTTAGTTCTTGTCGCAAGTCGTGTGAGTGAGGTTAAAAATGATACTGACTCTCAACCTGGCTATGATTTAGTGTTCATGGCAGAGTTGTACTTACAGAATTTGGCTATTTGTTGTGAATTCATAAAAAGCTTCCCAAATAGGTCTCCTTAATGTCTTATTATGTCATTATCTTTAAATGCCTGTAACAATCACTGACAATTCTGGGTGGTTTATAGCCTTTAGCAGGGTCTTTAGTTTCTTAATGCCTTCAACTCATAAATAAACTCTGTATATATGTTCCATCAGTTATTTCAAAATAAACCAAGCTCTGTTTTTCCTAGCTGCATGGAACTGTTTTTTGTATATGCTGTTCCATGATACCGGCAAGTACTGGTGAGTAAAAGTTGTATTAGGTGACAAGGTGGCTACTTTTAGGGAATATAGAAAATAGAGAAGACCAACAATTGAATCATACATTGTAAATGAGAACTGGATGCTACAGAGACTTAGCCCCTCCTCCTCACTTTCTGATCCATACAAAGTGGTAAAATGGAAATCATGAGAAGTCTCTTCACATTAAGTACAGAAGAACAATACTTTGAAGGATAAACATTATTATTATTATTTGAAGGAGGAATTATTTTTATTATAAAGGGAGCTGGCCAAAATGGGGTTCCAGAGTGAATGTGAGCACTATAGGAAAAAAAAAAAAAAAAAAAAAAAACTTCTTCTACCCCCTGAATCAGAATGGAGAAAGGAAGTGTTATAGATGAAGCTAGTCACCTGTTCAAGGAGTCAGGATGGCCATTATTATTTCAGAAGTCATGAGGTTAGGTTTTCTGAGGAATTGTGTTAGGAGATTTGGTAACTGTGATAATTTGGGATTGTCACTGAAGGAAGAGGGGCATCAGAGGTTCAAACTAGAACAGGAAGCCATAAGAAAGTTAATAGTTTGCCAGAAAATGCTGAGGTTAAGGGCCTGAAAATTTTGATGGAAGGTGGAAAAATGGTTATATTATATAGCAAAGTAACAATATTTGGAGGCAAATTACCCCAGTTGTCTATCTGTACCACACAGGTAAATAAACTGAATTTTAAAAATACCACTGTGTTTTAGAGATGTTGATGATTGAGTGATTCAGAACTAACTTAAAAACATTCAAAATTTCCAGTGAAATTTCATCTTATTTTTAATCTCTGTTCAGCCTTTCCTATCCCTCCTATAGGGTACAATGCCCAAACTACTCTCTCACCAGCTCTTTCTTCACACCTGGCTCCCTCCATACCAATTTCTCAGAGAACTTAAATACTTACAACTTTGGTTGTTTAATTATTAAGATTATATACTAATTTTGAGAGGGAAATCTTGCCTTAAATTTTTTGGAGGCATGCTCTACAGTAGAATTTCATATTAGGTACATGTTAAAATATGCCAGTGTTTGAGCTCTAGACTTAAACATTAAATCAGAATATCCAGAAACTGGGGACTGGGCATTGGTGATTTTAATGCACAGCCATTTAAACCATAGTGTTAGTATTCAGTTGGCAGTGAGAAAACTAGTGTGTTTGAGCAACTTTTATGTGGAAGAGAAAAATATTAACCAATTTAACATGAGTGAGACTGAAAAAAAATTGCAATTGTTGCTCTTCTTGCAATGGTCGAGTCAATGTCCTGTAAGAGGATATTTTAGTACTAGATATTATCAACAATAATGTGATTTAAGTAAAGTTCATCTGTTGGAACACTCAAATACGTTGTCGATCTGGCCACTTACCTGCATATGATTTATTTAGAGCAAAAAATAAATAAAAAGTGCGAGAGTTACAGTGAACTGTAATTTTCTTATATGATTTTCTAAAAGGCAACAAAAACAATTACAGTGAAACAATGCTCTGACCTCAATAATCACACATTGAAAATACTTTTATCTGGAAAAAGCCATTAGGAAGAACTGTGAACACAGTGAAAAAAGCTTTTGTGTGTTTTGGATAATAGTAACTCAGCAGGAAAACAAAAATAAAGTCCTGTTAAATCTACTTCATGTTCCACAATTCTAATTTCTTCAAGAAGTATCTCTTTGACTCCTTGGTTCAAAAATTTCTGTTCTCAAACCAGAATTGAGCTATCTGTCCAGTTTTGTGCACATAGCACTTTTCACTAGGATCTATTAGGCGCTATATAAATTCTATATAAGACGTTTTATTTTCAGAAAAAACTGATAGTGTTGACAATTTTGAACTTGGCAAAACATTGTTTAAGGATTTGAAGGAGAAACAAAGAGAAAAGGAGCTTTAGCTTGTCCTTTATCACCTCCAGACCTCACGTTGTCCTTTTCTCACTTCATTGCAAATAGGATCTCTACTTCTTATCTCACAATAACACAAATCCCTTCCTTCTTTGTTGGAAGTTGCTTCTAGAAATTCCACCTTTCCCTGTATTTCCTTCCCACTCCCCTCATAAAGCTTTCTCTAGCTAGCTAACATCTAGAAAGTATAGAATCCTTTAAAGTAAATCTCGTAGGAAAACTCACAACATCAAAAACAGTTCAGGAAATGAAAAGGAAGATTATTTTATAAATTCATCAGTCTGGTAAAGCATACACCATCACTTTAAAAAAAATAATTTTGTCTTTTTGTCACATTCATGGGTAATTTTTTTTTTATATTTACCCTCCTGAGTCTCCTTCTTTTACTTCAATCTTTACCTTTTTCTCTCACTAAAAGCCTGGACCACATAACTGGTTTATGCCAGAAATAAATCTCTGATCAAGTTCACTTTGCCTCCTAATCCCATATCCTATTTTCCCCTCCTGCACTTTCAATATCTCATGATAATTTTGAAGTAACAACAGAAGTTGAGATCTAGTTTAGAGGTTCTACCTGAGTATGTTTAGCTTATCATATTCCCAAATAAATGAGGAATATTTTTCTATCAGGCAAGTTAACCCTATTCAGCGAATCTGTAGCCACAAAAGGAATAGATGAGGAACACAAAGAGAGACATGGTACACTGTCTCCACTGTCTGGAGGTAGGTAGAGCAAGCTCTGCTGAGCAGTGAAGGACAGAATTGTTCATTGCCCAGAATGTGTAATGTATATGCAAACGTGGTCACACTAGTAACTTCATCAGAGAAAGTTCTTCTGAATCTCTTCAGGGCTCTGAATCTACCCAAGTAAATAGAACTCAAGGAATTCCATAAAATTGTTAGACGTGAGTAACTAGGTACAAAGACATTACATAAATAAATAACTATAGAAATATCTCTGCTTTGTGGTTGTTGAGGTATTATATTGCTATCTGAAACTAGGGCTGGGGACACCATGTGAGAGTAAGAGACAGAAAAGAGGATAACCATTAGGTTTTGAATCATGAAAGAGAAGCAGGACTTCCTGAGGTAACACCAAAACAGGAAAAGAGAGTGAAAAGTACCTAGCTTTTCCTATGCTCCTATGCTCAGTCTCCTGCTCTCGCCTACGTTAGTTAAATAGGGGGCCACCAGGCAAGGAAACATCAAGGGAAAAGTATTTGAAAGAAGATATTCATATAATTGGCACAAACTCCAATCCATTTGACTTGATTCTGAAAACAAAGTATTTTAAAGAAAATCAGATATTGCTTATCCTCATTAAAAAATCAAGAAATCAACCAATAACAAATACTGGTGGGGGTGTGGGGAGAAAGGAACCCTTCTCCATTGTTGGTGGGAGTGCAGACTGGTGCAACCACTGTGGAAATCAGTATGGAGATACCTCAAAGAACTAGGGCTAGAAGTCCCATTTGACGCAGCTATTCCCCTCTTGGGTATCTTCCCCGAAGAATTAAAAGAATCATACCACAGTGATATATGTGCACCCATGTTTATAGCGGCACAGTTTGTAATAGCTAAAGCTTGGAAACAGCCCAAGGGCCCATCAACTGGAAACTGGATAAAGAAGATGTGGGTTTTTAAAAAATAAAATGGAGTACTACTCAGCCATAAAGAATGAGAAACTAGAGACATTTATAGTGAAATGGATGCATATTGAGGCCACACTCTTAAGTGAAATAAATAGGACACACATGTGTAAATACCGAATAGTTTCTCTAGAGTGAGAAACTGAAAGTGTAAATAAGGATTAAAATGATTAAAATGAATAATTGATAATTTGAAATAGGAAAATGTCCAAAGGTGTAGGGATGGTGGGAGGGGAAAGGGAAAGGAAAGAAGGGAAAGGAAAAGTTATGAGAAAATAAAAAAAATGCACAGGAAGTCTTTGTAAATAGGGAAGGGTGGAGGGGGCGAATTGCACACATGGGAAAAACTGGGGAAAAACTAAGAACCAAGATACATCATGTACAGGTACAAGCACCCAATGATAAATGTAAACATATTGTGTACCTAAAATGTAGCAATAAAAGAATTAAAATATATATAATATATATAATATATAAAATAAATATATATATATATGTATATGAAAGAGGCCAGGGAGTTAGCTAGTGGCACCAGCCCTGTCTGGAAAGTATGCATTTGTAACACCACCACTACCTTTTTCAAGTGAAGTAAGGCTGGATAAATGAACTCATTTTGGCCAACCATGATCAATTTAATGTCAACAAAGACATTAGAAAGATTCTAACATAGTGATTTCTCCTGACATTTCATAACCTACTAAAAAAACCTTCTATGTTAAATATTTGTTAGGTGTTCTCTAAGTCATGTGAATCTTTTTCCTTTCTATTTGATAAAATGTTACATGAATCAAATTTAATATTTATATCAAGTGCAGCTCTATGTTCTAATTTTTCCAGGCAGTTGATTTTTTAAATTGTATATCATCATGTGCATTAATTCTTCCTGAATATTTTCTTTCACATTTAGTAATAAACTCATTGTGGGTACAAAGAAGGGGCAATATATTTGTTGGTCCCAATGGCACCAGATGCAAGCAATATATGTAGTAATGGATTTCAGAATTAAGGGGCTATACTTTCTTTTTCCTTATCATGTATATACATTAATGGCGCCATAGGAGAGGTGACTTATATGTGTAGTAAGACAAATGTATAAATCATTCCTGGAAAAACAAAAAGTTATTTTCTTCTATGTGTGTTAACATTGTGATTTGATTTAAAAAATTTTTTTACTTTATTAGTACATATTTGAAGTACATGCATTTTACAATCCTCTTAGGGAATTGGTACATGTGTATAATATCCTCTTCCCTCCCACTCCCTTCCATCTCCTCCAATTCCCCTTTTCACATTTTCACTCTTATTGTTATTGTTAATCTTACAGTAATGTCCACATCTATTGAGGTTATTAGGACTTTGTAAATGGCCAATCCTCATTCTACCTACTTCTCTATCTCCTCCCCCTCATCCCTCCCTTTGGTCCCCTGGACCCCTTCCCATCTGTAAGAGAGTCATCCCTTTGTTTCAATCTACCCTTCCTATATTGTTTTCTTAGTTTGTACTTTCTCTTACTCAAATGATAGATATCAAATGGAATTCAAATTTTTTAGTCTGATTTATTTCACTCAGCATTATATTTTCCAAGTACACCTATTTCCTACAAATGTCTCAACTTTGTCCTTCTTCATAGATGAATAGTATTGCATTGTACAGAAACCATATTTTCTTTATCATCTCTTGATGGGTTGCCAGCATTTACCTATTATGACTTATTCTACTATAAACACTTGTATGCAAGTGTCACTGTAGGATGATGTCTTAAGCTCTTTGGGAAAGATACCTTGAAGGGAGATAGCTGAGTCTTATGGAATTTTAATTTTAATTTTTGAGAAATCTCCAAGTGATTTCCATAATGATTGTACTAACTTACATTCCCATCAACAATGTAGGAGGCTTCCTTTTTTAACCATAGCCATATCAGCATTTGTTATTTTTTGATTTCTTGATGATCAACATTCCATCTGGAGTAGGATGGAATGTTAGGGCTGTTTTAATTTGAATCTCTTTAATGGCCAGAGATGATAAGCATAGAATATTTAAATAGAAAGTATTATTTTAATATGATTATTTATAAAATATTAATAATTATTTTAATGTAATAATACATTTAAATAAAAGAGATTCTTTGAAATGTAAATCCACATGGAATTTTGGAACTATTAATGAATATTAAGTGGTTTATATATTTTTTATATAATCTTCATTAACTCATGCAGTAAGTATGTATAGTACTCTTTTAAAGAACAAAATAGAGCTAAACAAACTTAAGCAGACTTATTTACATCAAGTAATCAGCAAGTTGTAGTACTCATTTGAGAATCATAATCTGTTCACTTAATTAAAAGTAGCTGATCATCACTTTATATCATGTCTTGTATGACAGACTAACTCTGAAGTAGTATATATATTATATGATGCATAATTTTCTCTACTATAATTTTATATAGTCTTTTAGTCTATTAAAGAGAAGTTACAACTTTTATTTGTGCTTATAGTCTTTTAACTAAATGAGATATTTTGGGAATGAGATATCATTTCTGTTCATGACATCTTGTTTCTTTGGACCCTCTGATCACAAAATTAACTTTATTGTACTTCATTAAAAGTACCAAATATATACCCTTTGAATATTTGTACCTATCAAAATTTTGTTTCAAGATTGCAAATTGACCTTCTGACAATTGTTCTGAATTGGTGGTATAGCAGTTTACATAAGCCCCAGTTAACACTTGCAAATGTAATCAAGAAACAAGATCATTGGTCAAAAATGCCACTCTTACATATAATCTTCAGTTTTTGTTTTTTTTTTAATACAGTCACCTTGAACTTCAGCTCGTAAAATGGATATGCTGGTTTCTTGTCTGATCTCTGGAAAACATTGCCAGTCTGACAGCAAAGGTCAGGGCAGTGCAGACTATTAGTCAAAAGCACAAACTCTGCAGCTGGAGAAATGGATTTGAATCCCTCCCAGCTTCTGAATTTGTCACATAGTTGTCAGTTAACTTCTGTCAGCCTTAGGAACGTCATCTATAAAATGGGCATGGGAATAAGAGCCCCTCTTAAGTTATTATTAAGAATAGATTCATTTTATATATTTGTATATCACATACAAGAGTGCCTGCCTGGCATATAGTACTTTCACAAATGTTTGCTGCTATCATAACAATGTACAGGAATTTCAAAACAACCCCTACACTATTCTATTTTCCAACAGCCAAAGGTAAAAATGACTTGTCCAATTCCCGTGATCTGTCCTTGCCCAGTAGGTGCTGATGTCTGTAACACTTAACTTCAGCACACTCAAAAACCCAGTGACACTATTGGAAGACATTGAGTGAAATTCTTATATTCTACTTCCTTTCAGTTCAGAGATGCAAGAACAAGTTGGGATTCTTAGGAAGATTTAATGTATCTTTTGTTTGACAGAACTCTATCAGAAAAATGAGTGTTTTGCTTTATGTCAGTAGCAGGACGGAAAAGGAAGACATTTGAAATAAAAGTGAAACTAAAAAGTCAATTTGCCATTTACCTTCTTCAGTAAAAGTCTGTATCCTCAGCCTCAGAGGAAACTTAAATATATGGATTCAGAATTCTCCTGTGGGATGATCAGGCTTTTCCATTAAGCTTATACATTGAATATAAGCAAAAATCTGACTTTATTTAAACAATAAAGAATTCTGTATTTTTTGCTATGTCTTGCAAGTTAATTGTCTTACATAGAGACAGTATCACAATATAATTCTAACATGCAAATGAGGTAGTGAAAATAAGGACCCATAAAAAAGATGCCTGAGACAAAGTTTAGCATAAGAACAAGAAACCAGTGTTCATATCTTAAGCCTGCCTAATATTGATTTTGGTTATCACTTTAATTTTTTTATTTTATAAGACGAATGATAATACTATTTTTGTAGAGCTGTTAGTGTTATTAAATTGTACACTATACATAATGCCTGCCTCTGAGCCACATGCACAGCAGGCTCACAATAAATGTGACTGTTGTTACTTCAGTGCTTCATGTTTTCAGTGCAATGACAATTATTCCCCCTATAATGCCAAAACCTGAGTGAAATCTCCTCAAATCAGTTCAGATATGCTAAATTATTTGATATTTTCAAAAAGAATAAACTATGAGAAGATCTAATATACTGAGTTCATATTTATTCAGGTCACTTATAATGCTTGTGTTATTAAATTTTCTCTTAAGTACAAATATGAGAAGGAAGTAAGTGGCAGAAGGATTAATTTTTATGTAATTGTTTTTTATCATTGCTAACTCACCAATGTGGACAATCAGCTCCAACTATTTGTTAACTCATCTTTCTGAAAAAAAAGCTTCATTTATAATTCTATCAGAGCACAGTCCTTCCTTGAATTAAACAGATATTCTGGTGTTTCGCATCATAAAGAGGAAGCCCTTATCTTTATTCCAGAGTGATATAATTTTCTGGGACATACTGTAATAATTTAAAAAAATAATCTGTAGCCTGCTTTCTTTGAAAAAATAAAATCAAAATACTTATGTAATTTAATTTGCTTATATTATATCTAGTAAGTTTCCATTAGTTTTTGGTAAGCAAATAAGGATTACCCATATATTCCAGATGTGGCTTAATGTAGCCAATTGAGGATGCCTCATTCTTGCATTGTCAGTTAACACAAGCAAACATTACATTTTAACAATAAGCTTCCTTCAAATTTCAATTTAATTTAGTAATGTGATGATCAAAAGATACATTGTAAGAGAGAAAAACTCTTGGAAAGAGTAAAGAAAGGAAAAGTGATTGCAGAAGAAGATTTTTAAGGGAATTAGGTCAGGGGAAAAAAAGCAAGTCACCCTTAAAACCTATGGTCTTTACTGAGTGAAAGGTGTTTTAGATGGTTCATTAATGAGAAGAGTAGCTTATCTGAAAGTACACTTCAAAGTTGCATAGTACAGTTGGTCACAGCCATGTTCAGATATATCTCTTTCCTTTAAGAAAATGTCATGGGCTAATTAGGAAGTAGTCTCGCACTGTTTAAAAGGGTAGAAGTTTGATCTATTTTTTTTTCACTGTTCTTGTATCTACTCATGACACAAATTGGCTAATTCTATCATACTAAGGGCAAAATTAAATTGAAAATTTATTTTTGAGGTGATACTGTGATACTTAGCTCAGATCATTTTCATTTGAAAGGACTATGAGGCACTGTTTATTCATCATAATAAAAAGCTGCTTCAGAACTGGCTAATCATCTAAATTTTCCTTTCTCAAGTTCAGTTGAACTTTGGTCTGTCTAGTTT
Source organism: Heterocephalus glaber (assembly GCF_053883595.1). Lineage (NCBI taxonomy): Eukaryota > Metazoa > Chordata > Mammalia > Rodentia > Bathyergidae > Heterocephalus > Heterocephalus glaber. The sequence continues at coordinate 25,423,320 of NW_028258145.1, read as the reverse complement.
CTTTGGCTTGACTAAGTTTAACTGTAACTGTTGACAGCATCCATTATCATAAAACCTCAGAAATTTTAACTTCTCATACATTCTGAATTAGTAATAAGTTTTAAATAATGGGCATATATTTATAATATTATTTTTATAGTTATTATTGTGTTAATTACTTTTCTCATTGCTGAGACAGAATACACAGCACCCAAAATCAAATGAGTAAAGGTTTATTTAGCTCAATGTTTGTAGAGGTTTCAGTCCATAATCAGCTGACTTCAAGGCAGAGTTACATGGCAGAAGGGCATCACAGAGGAGAAACAATTCATGGTAGGCAGAAGTAACAAAGCATGCAAAGGACTTTAGCAGTTTTTTTTCTGCCACTTTTATATTCTATATAGGCTACGGGATTAGGGCAATGCCAAACCAATCAGTGCACTGATTTAGTAATCACCCACTTTTAATCCTAGCATCCTTAATCCTAGTATTTAATCAAGAGTCAATTATACACTCTAGATCCAACCACCTCTGAAAAAGCCTCATATAGGATTGCAGAGTTTGGAGGGACATCTAGACACACACCATAGCATATTGTTAATAGCACAACTGACAAATTCTATGTCAATCATTAAAGCTTCTAGCCCCATATGTAATTTGACCATTGTTCCCATTTCCTGTTGCACAAATGTATACTCTTAGAGTTTGTGTAAAAATCACAGAAGCTTCTATTTTATGGAGAAAGTTTGAGGACTATGTTGGTTTGAAAATCATTTCCACCACAGCAACGCAACCAGGACTTGGCTAAACTAGAAAACATAACTTTTAAAGCATTGCTGAGGCGTCAAAAGGGTAATGGAAATCTTCCAGAACAAACAGCAAGGTGAAATCTTCTTGATGCTCTTGCCAAAATGGAAAACTACATAAAACTGGTTGCAAAACATATCAGATATTTTTAAATGAATGAATGCTTATAATTTTTGCATAGAGTTACACTGGTACCTCGGGTAATAAACTCAATTCTTTCCACAATTCTGGTCACAAACCAAATGGACAATGACTGAGTCAAATTTTCCCAAAGGTAAACAATGAACATAACCACTGAATTTGATCTGGTTATTGTGCAACTTTGCCTGCAACCAAAATCGTGGAAAGAATCAAGTTTGTGAACTGAGATACCACTGCATTTAAAGTCAGGACAGATAAAGTATTTCTTAGAAAAAATAATAATGCACTTACAATATGCGATCTGTTTTTAGATAGACATATCTACTAAAAATTTTTCCCTTGAAGATAACTTTTTTACCTTAACAGGTGAAAGTGAGTCCCATAATTCTGTTTTCCATTTGAAAAAGTAGCATGTGACATATCCATAAAAATGAACTGTGTTTGAAAGGGCTTTTTTCAGAGGTTTTCAAATTTAGATATGCATCATTTGGAGACAATTTTGGAAAACTGAGAAGGCACATCTTAGGCCAGTTCATCAAGACTTCATGAGTTATGCATGACAGTTATGCAGGCATCGATTTCTCTCTGTCCTTAAAAATGCTTCAGATGACTCTGATGCATAAATAATGTTGTCACCATTTTTATCCTGTGATGAGGGTCCTGTTTACCTAAACTTTTCATTCTAGGCACCGGAATTTTGAAGCCAAACTTTTAGACATATAAATATGTAATAATCCCTAACTGGCCTATGTCTAGTCATTAGCTTAATGATATTAATTTGAAATGAATTGGGCTATGGCCCAGAATGAAGTGCGTGTATTTATTCAGCTTTTATTTTGAAGATAACATGCAAATAAGAAATTATATTTCATTTAAAAGTTTTACTTTTATTAGTACATGTTTTCAGAACATAATGATTACATTCATTGTGGGGAGGCAGTATGTGTACATGACACAACTTAATGTTTTTTATGTCCCTTTTTGCTCCTTTCACCTTCCTTCTGGCTCCCTCCATATCTTTGTTTTCTTTCCATTTTCAAAATATATATCTGTATTTTTTTTATTTCTTTTATTTTGCTATTGTATTTACTAATACTTTCATTTTCTCATGTCCCATAAATCATGTGATATTTAAGCTTGTGTGTTTGATTTACTTCACTTAACATTATGTCCTCAAAGGGCTTCAATTTTCCTACAAATGAGTCAAATTTATCCCTTTTTATAGTGGAATAGTATCCCATTGTGTATAAATATCACATTTTTTCATTAATAAGTTATATTTCTATAATTGAGTTCAGATGACTCCCCCCTTATGCTAGAGCTAAAAATGTTAAGGGAAATATGACTGCTTTGGGGATTGAGTTCTGTTGTTTTTGGTGTTCTGAAGTGAGTGTTCTGTGTCCCATCATTTGTGTTTTGACATGGGTTTATTCCTTGCTAACTGCTTCCAATTGTAGATAAATTCCATGTCTTTGTGTCTGAAATAACTAAAAATAATTCAGTTAACATAGTGTTCATCAGTTTCATTTTCACATAGTAATCTCTCTACCTTTCATGGTTTGCAATTGAAGGGATGGGGCATACACATATCATATACACTGATTCTCAAATAAATGTGGTGTGTCATATTTATTTCCAATTTCTATATTAATTGTGCAGCACCTAGCATACAGAAAGTCTCAGTAATCTTCATTAAACAAGACTGAACTGAACTCCTCCTAAAAAAACACTGCTCAGAATTGAGTTAGATATTTTATCGTATTTTTGTTTTATCTTTTATCTTCAATGTGACCTTTCTGCAAGAAAGGAGCACAAAGAGTAAAGAGTTGGATCTATCCCACTCCAGAAACTGCATCATATTAATATCATATATGTTGATTTTTTTCTTTCATTGATTGTCAGACATTGACTACTGATGTTGGGAATGGTTTTAAGGTCGTTGAAGAAAGGCCAAGCAATTTTCAAGTTGAAAAAGACTTGGAGAATTTTCTCCAAATATTTGAAATCACACACTTATGATCCTTCTTTGAGGATATTATTAAACATTTCTCCTAGCCATCACTCCAGATGTATTAAGTACATGAACAATATTGTAGTAAGCTTGGACAGGGTGGATTTGTAGTACAGTTTGTACAAGATATGTCATGCCAGATATTAAGCAAAGCACTGTTGATATTGTGATTTAAAAATTGCAGAAATGGCTGTGCTACAGCTATCAACAGCCCCAAAGTAAAATGAGAAGGACAAAAATGTAAACAAATAAAACAGAATACATCATCATTGTGCTGAGCATTACTAAAGTACCACAGAAAGACAGAGTATTGAAATTATCATGAGTAATGTCCAAGTCAGATTATTATTAATGAATTCCTTCTTAATAAATAATGAGTCATGGTTAAATTGATCCCTTCCTACAAAAAGATTAAGCACAAGCAATCCTATAATTTTTAATTTGACATTTCATTGAATTCTTTGGAATTTTCTTTCATATGCTTGGATTTGGAAAACTTGATCAAGTGATGAGAACCATTGGAGAACCATGAAGAACCAGGATTTGCATTGCCAACTTCTTTTTGTATCATCTTCACCCATATAAGGGATTTTTAAATGTTCATCACTTGAATTACTTTCCAAAATGTAAGAAGTCCTCAAGCCTTTTCTCCCATAGATTAGAATTCCTACAATATATTCTTTCCATCAGGAAGCTCACAGGAAAAAAAATAACATGATTTAATAAGTAGGTACATAAGATGAATAATATCCATTTCTTTTGTTTACAGTGCCAAGAACTTCTGAGAAGAGACTATTTCTCATATCTACAGTAAAAATAGTAAGAGTACTATTCAGGAAAGATCCTGAATAGTGTAAATACTTCCCTGAAATTTATTCATCTCAGAGTCTTCACTCTGAGAGATGATGGAAAGTGGAGTTTTGGAGAAATGAACGTGTGGATTTGAGCTGCTGGATAATTTTCAGCGCAATGACAATAACAACAGCTACTGTTTCTAAAATGTCTATGATGTGCCCAGAACCTCAAATGTGTACACAGGTTAACTAATTTTCTTCTTTCCATTCTTCAAGAAATACTTACAGAGCACTTCTCAGATAAGTAGTGGGGACTTACGCTCTATGGTGTGGTGTTATTCTCCATTGATGTTTATTGCATTAATTAATAATATATGTATATATTTTGCTTCCATGATGTATGGAAATAGGTAATTAACATTTTCATATATATATATATATATGTATATGCAAGTATAGATGAAATACATAATATAGCCATGTCCTTGAACGTATACATTTATCTAGAGAGGAAAATTTAAATGTACACCAAAACTGACTTGAATTGCCTAGCTATTTTATCTTTCCTTTGGTATAAATTAGCACAATCAAATATGATATTTAAAGAGAAAATGGGATGGATATTCTTATTTATCAATAGAGATGACATCAAAAATCTATGTTTTAAAATGAATAGTAAGTAGTAATTATATCTGATAAGTAATTCATTTCTACTGCATAGGAATAAAAATAAGGATTGTAAGAAATGTGTATATGTTTCATTTAATATTATCAGTATTTATTCTATAAAATGTATAAAGTTATACATTTCTAATTCTTATTATTAGTTTTAAATACTTGTCTTTATTTTCTAATGAGAAATGTTCTATTGTAGATAATTTAGAAAACTCTTAATACTATAAAGAAGAAATTTAAAAACCAACTATGATGTTTACTATCCGGCATTTTATTTTAAATGCTTTCAGCAATGCCTTTAATTATATCTGCTAGAGATTTCATTCTTTCCATTTGATCTCCTGCCTTAGTTAAAATGAATTAGAGAATCACAAAGTAAAAATAAAAATTAGGAATGGTTAGCTGTATCTTCTACTACTGTTTTTTAATAGTTACAAACATAGTTCACTGTCTTTGTGTCTAGACCACAAAAATATTTAAAAGTCTGTTTATGATCCATGTCCTCAACTAAAAGGAAGAACAGATAATAATGTACTTATTAAGGAAAATGAAGCATATTTTGTCAGTGTCAGAAACAATTCCTGCACTTAATTCTTTAAAAAAAGTTGGCAAATGATGTAATGTCTCAAAGATTTTTAAAAAAATCTATTTGATGATAGTCCCTGAAACACTTTCAACTGGAGATTTTTCTTCTCAGGGCGAACATATATTCTCTAAACATCTTTTTGACATTCTTCAAGTCATTATAAAAAGATCACAGTTGGGTATCATAATTTTACAAACAGAACTGTTTGCACTGTCACAAAGGGAAATGTCCACTTTGGGTAACTTTGAGAAGATGATGGTCTTTAGGCCCAATGCACACACAATATCTCAAAGATGTGCACTAAACCTTCCCATTCAGCACCCAGTGTCTCTCTCCCTGTGTTCCAGGGTAGATTTCCAATGTGTTGTTTCATGCTCTATGAAATGAAAAGGTGGTCAAATCGACAGTCATTCCAAGCTGTGGCTAAAGACAAAGGGAGATGGGATAACATCACTGCCACCTGTTTTCTATTTCTCAAAACTGGTTGTTGCCACATTATGAAAGAGTAATACTTCCATCCCTTCTGCCTCTAACACCAATTTTATGATCATTAGCTGCAATCTGCTTTAAGAATTTAACATAAAGCCTCCAAGAAATAACAGAAAGAAAATTGTATTATTATTAATTTCCAAATTGCCATAGCTCACACTCAATGTTTATTTTATTTTAATATTACTGCCAATGGGTTTTGCTGAGTGAAATTAATTTAGTACTAATGAGCATATTTTGAAAGTTTTAAAACATAGTTTAATAAATGATTCAATGTAATCTCTATGAAAATGATTCTAAGAGGACGAAGAGTCATTGAGCAGGAAGGAAATCATGAGAAAACAAAGGTTCAAAAATAAATAGGTGAAAGCAATTACAATTTTTTCCATTACCAATTAATCAAAAAGTCCTTGTTTTTTTTCAGTATCATGAACACAAAGCTGCACAATGACAAAGCTAGGTCAATTTAATTATAAATATCCCTGGAAAAAGTTATTTGATTGAATTAATATAACAAGATCTGGCACATGGTAGGGTTTACACCTATTAGTTCTGTCTGATTTTTGCTTTCTTATTGTTTCATAATATTTTAAGAGTTCATATAAAGTACTTTGTTCTGGCAACTAATTTTTACAGTTAGATTTATGAATTATTTTGCTCAAAAACTGTTGTCTTTTTAAAATGGACATCACTATATAATTAAAAAATATTTAGAGACATATTATGTAGTCTTTAAAATATGATTGTATTTTCCAGTTTTTGTCCTATACATGTACCTATATTATTTTCTTTCTTATAAAACTATACATCAAAAAACTATGTTTTTTCTTATTGTTCTTAAATAGTAATATGTTTATCAAAAGAATATCATCTAGACATTTTTATAAAAATAAAATGTAGGGGGCATAAACCTAATATCAAATCTAATATTACTTTGATTTTGAAATAGTGTACAATTATAAATTTTTATAGCACAATGCAAGCCTGTGCAGAGAAAGTCTAAAGAAACTAAGAAATGGATTGAATTTTTGTTCATGTTCCATAATAGAGCTAAGATTTCAATCGCAATGAATGCTGTTTGTATCCATGCTCTTTCCAACAAACTTTATTTTTTCCATATAATAACTTTATCTTTATTTTACTAAGTGTGATCTGTACTCTAATTATACTTCTTGTCCTCCCTTGGCCTCTTAAATTCATTTCAGTCTGGTTCTTCCCAATTTAAGAGTTAATTTCTTGTTCTTGATTGCCTGTACATCTGTGATTCAGAAAAGGAATGAGACTTCTCCAAACCTCCAAGAAAACTGAAGAAAGCCAGGTGGATATGTCATTCAATTCTAACCATGCCTGAATCTGAGGTTCATCCCACATAATTATGTCCTGGGAGTGTCTTATGCTCTTTCCAACCATGTATCTTTATGCAAGCAGGGAATCTTCCTGCTGGCTTTCTATATTACACAGGCACCAGCTCAAGGCTTGGACTCCAGCCCACTGATCCCCAGTGGGAAAGGGCTGGTTAAATTCCCAACCACTAAAGCTGAGTTAGCAAGACAGGGCTGCAGCCAAGTTTCTGTCAGAATGTATTCCTATTGTGTCTTGTCCTTGTTCTTATCAGGACAAAAGAGAGGGGTTCCTTAAAACAGCATCAAATTACCAAAACCAAGGATCAGACTCCTTCAATTGCTATCTAATGTCCATCCTTACTGAATTTCTGGGGGTTACCTAAGAATATGTGTGTATCAAGAGGCCTGCCCAGCTGTTAATTCTGTCTCATGATGAACAAGAAGGACTGATGGATGTGGACTCTGACCATCTGAATCTTTTCATTGGTTAATGAGAGCCACCCAGTATCCAGCAAACTTCTGGGCCACGTCCATGTTTTCAAATCAAATGATTGTTCTTCTGTCCTTATATCCCTCAACTATCCTAGTAGCTTTGTTTGACAGCATAGATCATGATGTCTCCTTTCTTTCAGGAGCTGTCTTAATTTGTTTTCAAAATATCAAACAATTGGCTCTTTTCTTACCTCTCTAGTGATTCTTGTTTTTTTCTCCTTTTCTGGATAGTACTTGAATTAATAAATTGTAAAGTAAGTATTCTACCATCGAATCCTTCTCTACACTCTTTCCTCTATACTCATTCTTCACATAAACTTAGAATGTTTCATGACTTAAAACAACACATGTAAACAATGAATAACTATTTTATATTTCTATCTCCACATTCTTTTCTAAATCACATACATTTTTATCCAACCAATTTCTCAGCTTCATAAAAGATTCTTAAGCAAATGGGTTCCAACCTTCATTGATCTTATAGGTTACTAGTAATTAGTACTGCAAATTTAAATTCAAATTTGCTTACATCTAAGCTTGCTTTTTTCTTTTTTCCTATCATTAAATGATAACCAGATTTTTCTGGACAATGATAATTATTTGTCATTTCTTCACCCATCTCTTTCTCTAATACACCACATTCAAACCACCAGTAATTTCTGAACCATAGGAAGACCTCAACATTTATTTCTTAGCACTAATGGCTCTCATTTTGATACTTCAGGTACACATACTGTTCAGGGTTTAACACTAAGGGCTATTCTGCATGGAATGCATGTAAACCTGAATGGATTTCTTTCTTATATTCTACAAATAACTTCTTATATATAACCTTATAAGATTGTTATTTTAAATTTTTCTTGTATAAAATACTATATCTCTAGACAGCAATGTTTTTTCATTGTGTTTGCTGTCCCATACTATATCTTTCATGTTTATTGTCTGTGTTGTTCATTGTCTGTCTTTCACCAAAAAAAAAATTACTTCATGAGAACAAGCTATGTTACTCTTGTCAGTTCCCATATTTTACAGTTCCTACACATCTGTTCATTGGCACACAAAAGGCACAATTTTGGTGTTTTTACTAACTTACTGTTACTTTTAGTTTCAAACAGAAGATTTCATTTTAAGTCACATATTTTTCATTCATTGAAAAGATTCACTAAACAATCACATCATTAATTTTTAACTAACCAATGCAAATAAATTATTCACAAAATACCCTGTGAAATCCATATAAATATAAGACAATGCTAAATGTTGTTGGGCCTAGACCATACAAATATAAGTCATCAATATTTTCCTCAAAAGCACTATATAAGTTAGCAATCATCATCAGAGAAAATGATGTAGGAATGTTCATAAAGGAAGAAATGATTTCCAGCAATAGACAGTAATATAAAGCTCTGCTTCACTATTGAGAATTGTACAGGGTTTTAATATTTTGTGAACCCAAATAGAATATAAATAACAATTACTGTACATCACTTTGTCATTATAAGATATTTGAAAATCTCTTTCCCTAAAACTTTTTGTTTCCATGCTAATTCTTTTTTTTCTCATCAGTATAATTATTTGATCTACATATGTATGTATATATACACACACATATATGTATATATGTATATATACATACATATGTATATATACATACATATATGTGTACATATGTATATGCATATATGTATATATACATACATATATATACATACATAAATATATATGTAAAAATATACTTGAAACACATGACATACTACTACCTAGGGTAATAGGCCCTCCATTATTACAATAATAATAACAATATCTATGAATACAAATATGAATAATATAAATGATTTAGCCATATAATGATAACATTTATCATTAATATAGTTTAATTTTAAAGGAAATTTTTTATTTCTTTAAGAATAGAGAAAAAATAGAAGCTATTACAAAAATAGAAAGACATAATTTCTATTTTATTTTATTTATTTATTTATTTATTAGTACTGGGTATTGAACTTGGGTCCTTCTGCTTGTGAGGCAGGTGGCGGAACTATTGAGGTAAATCCCCAGCCCAAAATTAGTGGGGGTTTTTTGTTTGTTTGGTACCTGGGATCAAACTTATGTCCTTGCACTTTCAGGGCAGGCAGCAGAACCACTGAGCTAAATCCCAGGCTCATAATTTCTATTTTAAATGGGCATTTGGCTAATGTTTTTCCAAGATTTCTCATTAATGCAGAATTACCATAATTAGCAAATAAAAATATAATATCCCAAATTAAATTTGAGTCAAGCAAACAATAAGTACTTTCAGTATCTGGATGCTCCAAATATTGAAGGAGGCATGCGTATACATAAAAAGAATTTTGATTATTGATGGAAATTTGCCTGTAATTTGACTGTCTGAATTTTACCTGATAACTCTAAATAGAGCCTCTTATTTTTTTGGTGGCAAAATGCTAATAAATAAGCTCACCAGACACATACATACATACAAGAGTTTACATCTACACAAAAACTTGATATGCAATGTTTACAAATCTGATCTATTGAGTTGATAAAAGCCAGTTCCAATATGTCACTGAAAAAGAGCTCAAAAAACCGGCAAGGATCTTAGCAAATTAGCATGTATTTACTACATGTGACAGTGATCATACTATGTTCTATGCATTAAATCTGGCCCACGGCTTGTTTTTTGTTTTTTTTTTCATACAGCCCTTAAGATAAGAGTGGTTTTTACATTTTAAATATTTTATATTTAACTTAATTTGTATTTTGTACTTTGTAAATAAGTATGAGCAGTCACCTAATTAGACCCATAAAATGTTTGTTAACTCATGTATAGAGGAGAAAATGATTCATACATTCATTCAGTCTTTCATGAAATAAATATTGAGGAACCACTTTATTACAGAATCCCCTTTAGATATGCTTGGAGGTGACAGCATAAGAAGCTCAGAGTGAGAAAGAAATATTTAAAATTAAATAGTATTGAAATAAACCTATGAATACTCAAATTGTATAATAATACAGAGAATTTTGCAAACACATGACTCCAGTATTATGTATCTTTATATTTTAGTAATCCCAGACCATCTGGAATTTGAGGCAAGCCAATCCCAAGTTTGAGCCTAGCCTGGGCAATTTAGGGAATTGGGAGACTTGGTCCCAAAACAAATAAAATGAAAACAAAAAGATCTTGGAACGTAGCTCAGTGTGAATGTGCTGGGTGCAATCCTCAGTTTTGCTTAATAATACTAATGAATAATATAGATATTGTGACTTTTTTATACTACAAGCTAATAATTTAGACCTGCTCCAAATGTAACTTGACTTTCTGAGTCCTTCGTTTATGTTTACTAAGCTGACCTGTTAAATACTTAAACAAAATTTTACTTTTCATATGCCTCTGGTTTTTTCAGATTATTCTCTTGTTCAAAGTTTTTAAGGAAATTTGGTTTCCACCTATTTTGCTATAATTTTGTTCTTTAATTTTCTACATTTTAAATTCTATATATAATGTTTTTGATACCTCATATTCTTTATAATTTGGTTGCAAAATTTTAATGTTTTACTCAGCAATAAATGCACATGTAATTTAAATGTTTGACAACTAAGATGTTATATTAAAAGTATATTTTTGTAAATCAAAACCTTAAAGGATACTCCCTATTCATGAAGATTAACTAGTAAGAACTTGAGTAAATTGCTCATGTCTTTAAGACCAATTTTTAATGTATGTGTCAGGTATATAATCTATCATGTACCTGTAAATATAATAGTCATTTTATTTGAACTGGATATGAAAAACCAGATCATATAAAGGGGATCCAGTCCTTTGTTCTGTTGACTACCTTCTTTATTCCTAATGTCCTGTGCAGTCTATTCAAAGGAACATCAGTTGATACCCTAGTCAACCATGAAAATAGAAGAGACTAAGGGAGTTGATTTAATATCTTAGAAAAGATACTTTCTCTCCTCAGTTCACAAAACCAAATCTCCGTAATGATTTCAAATAATCTGTGACTACAGTTCACATGTGGCCTCTGGTAGAGTGTGTGTTCACAACTGTAAAAATGTGGTCTTGGTTGGCTTGATTTTAGGAGTTAGGATTAAAAGTATCTTCAAGTAAATTTATGATTTTTATATATTTAAAAATACCATGGCTCACATGCTGAAATTCATTATTTTCCACACTGCTCAGATTTATCCCACCATTTAGAATGACTGGAGCAGTGGTTCTTAACCTTGGATGTACATTAGAATCACCTGGGTAGAGTTTTTAAAAATACCCATGCCTGGGGCTCTGTTCAGGCCAATTGAATCTCTAGAGGCTGGAACTTAGAATTCACTGCTTTTTAAAATGTCCCCTAGTGGTCCTTATTAGCAACTATAGCTGCAGATCGCATCATTACAGGGCATCACTGCTACTCAAATTTCTGAGCAAATTTAATTGTACACTGGATACACCTGAAAAGCTTTTGATGTTGTTGGAGGTGGTATATAATACAGACTTTCGAATTCTACTTCTGTAAAAGGTGCAGAAATACATAAAATGACTAAACTCCCAACCAAAGAACAGAAAAAATCCGACACATTACATATTATAACTTCAAAAAAAAAAACAAATGTGGATTGCTGTAGACACAGAGCAAGAATAACCTAAAACTTAAGAACCTTCCCACACCCACCTTGCAAACACTGGCCAACCTATTTCAGAAGCATTAAGGGAAGAGATAGAGCATTCTTAGCCAGTAGGAATTTGAAACTTTAACATATGAGTTGGGCGTGCTGCATTGTACTCTTAAAATGGTTAAATGATAAATTTTGTTATGTATATTTTAATAAGTTAAATTTTTATTTTTAAAAGTGACAATTTAAATCATATCACTTGAAACAAAGTGTTTGCATTACTTTTCAGTTTTGCTTTAATGTGTTCCAGGGTCATTCATTATCTAAGGGCATTATCAACAAGCATCACTAAATGTCATGTCTAGATGTTTTAATAGAAATTTACAGCATCAGATGGAAAAGAAAATATTTGAGGAAATCAATAGATACTTCAAAACACAGGTTATGACAGACAGCTTCAGAAATGGCTCCAACGTGTGCAGCTCCATAGTGCATCCTTTTATCTCATGTTATCCCTTCCCCCTGAATGTGGGTTGTACCTAGAGATAGCAAAGAAAATGTGGACCCAAAAATGTTAAGGTGCCATTTTTAAGATTAAATAAAATCTGACTTTCCTCTCATTCTCAGTCTTTCATAGTTTCTCTCACAATTTCTACCTCATACAAACCTTACCCCTCCTGCTTACTCTGATGAAGTAAAATGTAATATTTCTTTTCTTTTTTTTTTTTTTAGGTACCGGGAATTGAACTCCTGACCTTGAGCTTGCTAGGCAGGCACAGTGCCACTGAGCTAAATCCCCAGCCCTAAATATAATATTTCTAATTACCCTACGAAGAAGCTCAGAAGTAAAAGACTAAGTGAAACTTTGGGCCAGCAATCAACTGAGAATTAAGATCTTCAGTTCGAACCAAAGAGGAAATAAAACCTGTCAACATCCACAGGAGTAACCTTGGAAGTGGAGTCTTTCCCAGTGGAGTTCTCATAGGATCCACTGGGAAACAGCTTTACTGATGTCTAATGAGAGACTCTTAAACTCAAAGGACCCAGAAAAGTCAGGTTCAGATTCCTGACTCGTGTATTAAGACACTCTAGGGGTGAGATTATTAGAGTGTTCATTATATAGAAATCTATAATGAATGTATGACAAATGTTACTGAGACAGGAAAGAATGTTGCTTAAGGATTATGAAAAATTTCAAAGGTGGAAATGACCTCCGAATACAAGAAAGACATATGATTCTCTAAAATATCATTAAGCATATTACTGAAATACAAATTATTGATGTTCAGAATTATATTTTCTAAGGAACACAAAAAGCTAGAATTTATTTAAACACATTTTTAGGATGCCTCCTGGTCTCAACATGAAGTTGCTTACAATTTTTCTTCTTCAGAGTGAATTAGCTCTAAATATAGTTTATGAAAATAAAGATTACTTTTTATGTCTTTGAATAGCATGAGTATTTAGGCTTTAGAGGCTGTAGAATGTGAAACAATGGGAAGGACTGAAACAGCTTTCTTGATCATTAGTAGAGACACAAATTCTTTCCCCAGTATGGAGTGAAACCTAGGACTATGAAGCAACATTTGAACTGTGTGATTTACATTCCTGGAATCCTGTAAGAGAAAATCCAGTATTTGCTAATTACCCAGACTCTACATTGGTCAATCACATAATGTGATCAGCCAGTTTCATTAATCTTAAATCTTATCTTATTTATCTTAATCTTATTTATCTTCTTTCAGTTTTTCCAACCCTGATTTGACTAACCAACTTACTGATGAGTAGGTGAAGGTTTCTTTAGTTTTAAATGGGTTCAATTTATAAGTAAACATTTTCAAGTTATAAAACAATCTATTTCACTAGATTCAGTGGATGATCAACAGTTTATGTTCTACAATATAATTAGTTAGCTATTAGAACTCATCTGCATCTGAATAAGTTTTCTAATCTGCTTCACCACCGTAAATAGTGAATTAGGAAAGGTACTTCACTGCTCCATAGTGCTCCATGATAGAAGACCTCAGGTGTGGGTCTGATGCTGGCCAGATTTCTTCAATATACACATACTCTAAAGGTAACTAAGTGAATCACTGTATAAATGAACAATATTGTACACTTGTGTTATTCATAATTGGCATATGTGAATATTGACATTTATATTACAATCAAATTAAGCTAAATATTTAATTCTTCAACCACCTTAAACACACATTAAATACTCAAGAGCTACCTGTTCAGTAGCTACTGAGTAGGGCAGCACAGATCAAATCTTTCCATCATGACAGAGAGTTCAATTGTAAAAAATTTCTTTTGATGTTCCACCTTTGATTTTTTCACCTTGAAAATATAGCTAAAATTCTATGCATTCCTCACAATGTAGATAGTATAACCAGTTAATAGTTGTAAAAGTTCTTTATATTTCTATTGTAAAAGTTCTTTATTTTTCTATTGCTTTGTTTTTTGTCAGGCAAGATACAACAAGCTGAATGAACTTAGAGGACTATTCACAGAAGAAAATAGACCAGTTTATATAAAAACATTTGCTACATATGATGTTTTATGCTTATATTCCTGAATTGCTCTACAATTTTCACTTCACCTTCTAAATAAATACCCTTTTTCTAATAGGGAGGAGTGTTTTGTTTGGTAATTATATTGTTTAGTGTCATAGTACTTTGTGATAGATGTACAGAAATGTAATTTTATTAACATATTAAAATCACTTGCCAATACTTCATTTTAAATTAATGAAGTTTAAATGTTTATTGTGAAATAAAAATGAAATGCATAACTTCACAAGGAAATATTTAACATAAAAAAACTGTGTACATGAAATTTCTATTCTTTCAAAACTTGGTATAAATGGATTGAAAGATCACAAAATTACACTGATATATAAATTATTGAAACATTTCTGTTTTGTTTGGATAACTAGAAAACCTTCCCTCTGGTTTTTTTTAGCAATGGTTTTCAGCAATGGTGTTTCTGCAACAACATTTAAGGATGAATAGGTCAATTTGTTTTTCACACATAGCACTCAGGACAGAAGTATTTTGCCAAGTCCATTGCTGTTTTGAAGACGCTGAGCTTGAAAGTGACAAAACATCCCAAAATTCTAAGTGTACTATTATCTTTCACAATTGTGTTGCTCACCACATCTCCCTTTGTTTTTGTTATTCTGCTGAACATTTGTGATAATGAATGGGAGAGAAAATTTTGAGCAACACAAAATATTAGAATTAATGTTCTTCAAATAATACAGACATGGGAAATATTAAAGAAAAAGGTTTAGACTTAAATCTTTGATTAAAAAGTTACCAACAAAAATAGATATTAGGTTTTTGAAATCATGCTTTTCCAATAGTATATGTAGTAACTAGTAAAAGTGATTGTTGATTTTAATAACATTATTTATATTACTAATATTAATCAAATATATGTTAAATAATACTAATTAAATATATTAATATTAGTATATCACTTTAACTTTAAAACTGTTATCCTTTGAAAGCTGGTTATTCTAGAAAACCAGAAACAATATATATATATGCATATTTTTCATATATATAGTTGGACATATATGCCTCAATTTGCAAAATAAAATTTATACAAAAGGTGTATATATGTTTGTATATATGAACAGATACATTCATTTAAAAAATTATAATATGGATGTAAAAAAGTTTATTTTAAAACAATTAAATGCTTAGACATATATCTAGAAGTATGAGAAAAACTATGAAATTCTGATAAAATAAATCAAGGAACTAAAAAATTGAGAGATCTACCATGAGCATGGACAGGAAGACTGGCTATCGCCAAGATATCATTTCCCCTTTATAGAGTCAATTCAATCCTGATCACAATTTGAGAAATTCATATTTTGGATATCAGTACCTTTAAAAAACTTATGAAGAGTTAAAAGAACCAGGAGAGCCACCATTATATTGAAGGAGAAAAAAAAATTGGAGGACTCACAATATCTGTTCTGAAGACTTACTATAAAGATATAGAAGTAAGAAGCAGTACGGTACCAAAAGAGCAGACATAGAGCTCAATGAAACAGAGAAGAAATTTCTGTAATGGGAGGAGGTTATATGTGAATAAGAGCAAGGAGTATATAGGAAATCTTTGTACCTTCTACTCAATTTTGAGAACCTAAAACTACTTTAAAAATAAAGTACATTAAAGCAATCAAACAAATCTTACTGAAATATGTTTATACATTATGTAAATATATATTAATTTACATACATATTAACTGATTTAAGTTTTTATTTACATATGGACATATATGCAGTCATTCTGTAAATACAATATGACACAAAATAGTATTTTATATGTAAACAATACATATATTGAACTCCAAATTGAAATATGGACATAAAATCAGTAGATATTAATATATTTTATGCAATGTATGAACATAAATAATTGATAGGTCTCCCACTACCTCAGCAGCTGTTATGTTTAGTAGCTGCCCTCTTCCTATCATAACCTGTCCTCTCCCCTGTGTGACGTCATGCCAAGATGGTTGCTCCCACCAAAGAACAAACCCTTCTTCCCAGTATGCCCGTTCCTGCCTAAAGAGTAACCTAATACTCGCTCACCTCCTACCACCAAGTGACATCACCGGCTCCTCCATTCCCTAGTCACTACCTCACTCAACCCCGCCTCAGCCCCTACAAGCCCCACCCCAGTCTCTATAAATGACTCTCCCTGCCCCGGCCATATTGCTTTTGTCTCTCCTTTGTTCAGACACAGCCCCACAGATCTATTCCCCTAATAAAGGCTTGTTGTGGCCTGGTCTGGTCTTGGTCTTTGGCCTTTTACCTGACAATAATAAACCAAATAATTTAATAAGCATTATATAACTACAATAAATGATGAATTTCTATGTCACAAAAAACATAATTCATAGAAAATCAGTGCTAAATATCATTTGAGCTGAAGATAAAGGCTGAAGTAAGTTAGAAGATAAAACTTCATGAATACTATTACCAGGAAATAAGGTAATGTTAAATTATGGGTGTATTTATAGTGAATAAATAAATCCAAGGTGAAAGGCTTGATGTATGTTTTGTTTCATCTAAGTTGTGTACTTTTCTATCTCAGCATTAGTGGCAGCCAAAAGTGACCCTCCTTTCAATTCTGTAGTACTGTAATTTATTAATATTAATTTCATGTATGCCAAGTAGAAATGATTCCCATGTAATTCTGAAGAAACCATAAATTTGATAATACTTCAGCTATCAAAAGAACAGATTAAAATATGAAGGCAAGATTTTGGAGAGCACAATAGTAACCTGTGCCTAGAGCTTCCTGTGTTCAAGACACTGCTATACAACCTCTACTTGTGTTTATTCATTAATCTTCACTACAATCCTTTTATATCAGGACTAGACTTTATATCTAACAGGTAAAAAACCTGAAGCAAATGAGGCTATACTATGTGCCAAGGCCACAAACTCCATAACAGAGATCTGATCTGATGTAGAACTGCTTGAGTTTACGGCTCTTACACTCTGCTGCTACATTCTTTCCCTGCAAAGTCTGGGATGAGATTCTGGGCTTCATATCCATGATACTGTATCAAAAAATTCCTTATTGTAAATCACTAAATGAAACCCCAAGTGTTTGTCTTACTAAGGATGGTTATATTTGGGTGAGTAATAGTTGGTTTTTGGGGGGGTTTTGTTTTTTGTTTTTGTGCTGGGGATCGAACTCGGGAACTGGCGCTTGCGAGGCAGGTGCCGGAACCACTGAGCTAAATCCCCGGGCCAAGAAATAGTTGTTTAAAGTTGAGAATTTCTGAGATTGAGTTTCCTATAACCTATGGAAGCATAGGTGCAAGGGCATAATGTTAATTTCTGATAATATTTTAAAATACCAATATCCCCACACACTTGCAAAAATATGAGGACTTTAGGCAAGATATAATACAGAGAGAACTAGATCTAATGAAAGTCCAACAAACCAATCCTTTATCAAATTGAAGACAAGAGTTGACCTCATAAATATGTGGAGCATATTCCAATAGATCTTGTTTCTGAATGTTTGGGTCCAGAGATGAGGATGTTCCCGGGAGATGTAAATCTTGTTCCAGTAATAGCCTTGGGAAAGGTCACCAGATACCTAAGATGGCACAGTATAGGAAATCATGGGCAGGGGAAAGAGTTGTGACCAAAGGGGCAGGGGAGTTACACATTAATACAAACATACCTGACTTTTTTGGGTGGTGTTGTATGGAGTTTAAATAAAAGAAAGTTATTTTTTATTGTTGCAGAACCTAGAAGTCTAAGTCAAGGTATTGGTAGGGTTGTTTTTTCTAAGGCTTTTCTCTTTGATTTATAAATATCTGTCCCTTTGCCTTTCCATGGTTGTTCTCTGAGTTGTTCCATTTCTGACTTTCACATCTGTGTAAATTGCCTTGAATTCTTTGGATGCCATCTTATACTCCTGTTTTCAAGTCTCCTGGAAGTTAGAAGATTGAATATCTGGGCAATGGAAATTACATTCTCCTTAGCTTCCCTGTCTTCTGCATTATTTGCCAGACTTAATATATTGGCTCTCACATAAATCATGACACATAGTTCTTTCATTTTCAAATATACAAAAAGACAATTACTAAAATTGATTAACCAAACATCCAAATGTTGATTATGTGCTGTAGCCCACAAGTGGAGTCACAAAGAAAATCCAGAGCTTTGTATCACCTCTCTCCATATCTTCTTCTCTCACAATTAAAATTCAGCAGCAGCGCTGTGTCTTGAGCATTTCCTTAGCCTCTCATCCACAAGCAAAATATTTTTTTCAATGAAATTTTTGTACCAGTTCTTCAGAGAAAGAAGCTTTTCACCTCATATGAAAAATATGATGGTTATGTAAAAACTGTGAAGAAGGGAATGTGCAGAATATTAGATGTTGTAGAAAGCCACATGAGTAAATTAGATGTCAAATTTTTAAAAATCTCTCAGAAATAACTAACGATAATGAGAACATAAATTTTAAAAGCAAGAAAGGCACTAAGGGTAATCTGAAATACAATTACTAGTCTTGATTAGAATAAGTAACACAAATTCATTTTATGACTTCTTGACAATTGAAAATCAAGAAGAAATAAAACAAATCTTTCAGTGTTGAAGGAACACTTAAATCTAGAGATCAAAATTAAAAACTTCTAGGCAATATAAATATAGAAATTCAACTTTGTATTTATACCTGTAGGAAGTCTAAATTTTCAAGAGCAAAGTAAATGAACAAAAAGTTTCCAGGAATTTATAGAGAAACAAATACATAACAAGCTTATAATACAAAAGTTTATATTGGTGGTAAAATTTTCTTCCATGTTACTAAAGACAAAGCTTAGAATATGTTTATTAATACAATTTAGGGGGAAAGGGAGATACATAAATGAACATCTGTGCATCATTCTTTTGTTCTATCTGTAATAGATACGTTTTTTTATTTCAATGTATAATGCATGAATAAAATAGCAAAATAACACTGTCAGAAGTATAAGGATTTCAAATGCCTTTTAACAAACAGGAAAACAACAAAAATTTCTCTCAAAATTGTACTCCAAATGAGTAAGAAATTAATCCAATAAACCTTGTGAACCGATAGAATGAAAATAAATAAATAATAAAAACTTGTTTCTTCTGAGGAAGGGGGGGGATTTAGCTTAGTGGTTCTGCCACCTGCCTTGCAAGCTCAAGACCTGAGTTCAATCCCTGGTACCAAAAAAAAAAAAAAAATTGTTTCTGGAAAGATATAGTAGAGGTAACTTTTTCTTTTCTTCTTGCTACCTACAGTTAAAAACCCTACAGAAGAGGCCAACTGGCAAGAAATATTGGAATCAAAAAATGACAGACACAGTGATACTGTGGCAAATTTTCTAGGCTACCTTTTTGCTTCTTATAGCTCCAACTCAATGCTGGAAATGCCAGCCATCTAGAAATATCCATGGGCACAGATAAAAAATAAAATAAAAAAATAAAGCCTTAATAAAAGCATTCTAGACCAGAAACAAAACAGCCAGGTAAGATGGAAAACTTGTAGAAAATAACCATTTTTCTGTACCCAACATCACAGAGAAAACCTTTGGCCTCATTCACATCCACATCAACAAATGTCTATTGTGGAAGTTAGACTTCTATCCTCTCCAGGCCACAAAGGGCTGCCCAGGGCCTTCTTCCTTGTGGACAGGGATCAAAGGAGACTGAGTAGTCAACCAGAACTTTCATCTTTTCATGTGGTAATTAGGCTCTTCCTTTTGCTTCAGTGTTAGTGGAGACCATGATGGATTTCCTACTTCTATTTCCAGTTGAGGATGATGAGACTCTCCTCCCTACTGTCACCTGGGTAACACTGCTGTGGTGACAGAAGGAACCTGATAGGGTCAGTACTTTATCACCACCCTTTATCAAAGTTTCCTTGCTGGAATCCAGTTGTCAAAAATGTCAGTCAAGGAATGTGGACTTAACTCTTACCTGTAGTGAGCAGAACTCATCTAACTCCTGTCAGAACAGTGTCAAAAAAACCAAATAAAGTAATATTTATATTATATCTGCAGTCTCATACAAAGTTCCTCAATTGTATATGATTTAATAATAGTAACAATAATAATAATGTCATGACAGATGAAATATCAGGAAAATTTCATCTTGGATTAGAAAAATCAATCATTAGATACCAGTATTGTGATACCACTGAAGTTAGAAGTATCTGACAAGAATTTTAAATTTCCCATCATAAAGTCACTTCTATGATCAATTGTAAATTTATTTGATAGCAATAAAAAAAATCAGCAATGAAATGAAGCATAAAGAGAGAACAATCAAAATGATGCAATATGAATTTCAGAAAGAAAATATTCTAGAAAGAAGAAAAAATAGAACTGTAGGGACCTTTGAAACTATTGTGCAAGATCCAATATTCATGTTATCAAAGATGTGGGAGGAGGAACAAGAAATGGGTTGAAAATTCTTCAAAGAAATGTATCTTGAAAAAAAATTGGAAAGACATGGACATATAAATTCATTTCAAAATGATATATATAT
Source organism: Heterocephalus glaber (assembly GCF_053883595.1). Taxonomy (NCBI): domain Eukaryota; kingdom Metazoa; phylum Chordata; class Mammalia; order Rodentia; family Bathyergidae; genus Heterocephalus; species Heterocephalus glaber. The sequence goes on along the minus strand of NW_028258145.1, from coordinate 25,402,324 downwards.
ATGACAAAATAATAAACTGCTGAAAAATAAAGAAAAATAAAAAAAATTACTGAGAAGATACAAAGATAAGTGACACCTACTGAGGGAAAAACTCTAGTGACAGCAGATTTCTTGTAAGAAGCCATCAAGGCAAAAGGAAGTGACATAACATTTTTTAAATGCTAAAGTAAAAGGACTGTCATCTCAGAATCTATGTCCAAGAAAAACATCTTTCAGTATTAAAGAAAATATAGCCATATCCAGATGAAGGAAGATAAAAGAGAAAGAATAACAAAAGAAAATCACTGCCAGAAACTTACCCTAAAATAATGGCTTTGGGAACTCATCTAAGCTGAAAGAAAATAAAAGAAGTCTGAGTCTCGGATATCAGGAGAAAGAAGGAACAACAACAAAAACAAAAAATATGATTTAAAAGGCAGACTTTTCTTCTTCTCTTAAAAATTTTTATATTTATGTGAAGCAAAAATTACAACATTGTCTAATGTGGATCTCAATAAATAAAAAGAAAATATTCAAGAGAGTTATACTATAGTTGACGCAGACTAAAGAGGCAAAAAGTGAAATTTTAAATTTCATTTCAATTGGAAAAATGTTATAATGAGAAAATTTGGGTGGGTATATGTATATATAATATATATATAATATATATATGATTTGGAGATACGTGATAATATGATTTGGATATATAATGCTAGAACAAATAATTTAAAAATTTATAGAGAGATACATTAAAACCAATGTAGTTATCTAAAAATTGAATTATTAACAATGTTTAAATAATCTTCAGAAGAAATAAAACAGGAGGAAAAAACAGAAAAAAAAAGTTAATAATTACATTTAATCCATATGACCTAAATACAATTAAAAACAAAAGATTTAAGGAGTAAATTTTTAAACTGTGATGTGATTATATTCTATCTATAAGAAACTTGCTTAAGGGCCGGGGATTTAGCTCAGTGGTTCCACCACCTGCCTTGCAAGCATAAGGACCCAAATTCGATCCCTGGTACCAAAAACAAAAAGGAAAGAAACTTGCTTAAAATATAATGATTTATGTAAGTTAAAATGTACATAAATAATATGCAAATAATGAAAATAATACTTTATTCCTCTATCAAAGTAGTCACTAAGACCAAGAAAATTTCAAGAAATATAGGATCATTAGCTTATTAGAGAGAGATCATCCCAACTAGAAAATAATAATCCTATGTGTCTACTCAGCAAACAGAATAGCAAGAATTGTGAAGCAAAACTGAGTGAAAGGAAAAATAATTCATTCCACAATTATATGCTATCATTCCTCACTCATCTCTCAAGTTATGATAAACAACTAGAAAGAATGTGCACAATTTTATAAAACAACTCAATATTAACATTCTGCTTCCAAACAACAAATAATACATTATTTTCATGCAACCACAGACCATATAATAAATTATACCATATTATAGACAATGAAACAAACTTCAAAATTTTGAAAAAACATAACATTATACAGTGTATTCTTTGCCAACAATGGCATTAGAGTAGATATCAAAACTAGAATAATAATAGGAAATTTTTCATATATTTGGAAACTTCATGCCAAATTTTAACATAATCCATTTTTCAAAGTGAACTTCTTAAAGGATATAGAAAGATAATACGTTAAATGTTGAAAAAAAATTACAACATATTAATATTTGTTCTTATACTTGAGACAATGAAAGAAATAAAATTTGTTGCACTCAAGCCATATACCAACAAAAAATAAAAGCCTCAAATTAGTAATCTAAAAGATCAGATTAAAGAACTAAAATGCAGAAGAGTAAAATAGATGTGAATCATGAAAAAGGAAAAAATAAGAAACCAAGCAGGTATTAATGAAATAAAAAATATAGAGATAATAGAGTATCAACAAAACAAACTTATGGTTTGTGTCTAGATCTCCCCCCAAAACCTCACATAGTCAAAGTGGGGGCTTTTTCAAAGGTGACTGGATCCAGAATGTGTGATGCTGGGATTAAGGATGTGTGATCACTAAATTAGTCCACAGATTGGTTTGTCATGGTTCTGGGTAGCATTAAGTTTGCTCCACACTGAGTGTGAGTGCTATCAGCCCTTAAGGTATATTGATATAATATAAGGAACAGAAGAAGCCTGTGAGGCTGCTTGTTGCTCCTTGCTTGCTTCCTGCTTTCTGCCTTCTGCCTTCTACCTTCTCTGCTCTGCCATGAACTGTTTATCTTCTGTGATGCTCCTTTGCCATGCCAACCTGCCTTGGAGCCAGCAAACTATGATCTTAACCTTCTACAAACTGTAAACTGAATGAACCTTTCCTCCCTTCATTTGTGGGTGTTGGATTTTTTATCTCAGCAAAGACAAAAGTAACTAAAACACAAAATTTGTGTGTTTTTTTAAAGGAGGTGTAAGATCAATAAAATTGAAAAACCTCTAGCTTAAAAATAAATTTTAAAAATTAAAATACATTATGTCTGGAATGGAAGTGTGGATATCTCTATAGTTACAGCAGACATCAAACGGATAAAAGCATATGCAAGCAGCACTACAAAAATAATTTAATACAATAGATGAAATAAATTATATATTGAAGCTTTATATATTGAGGAAGAATGAGGAAGAGGATAAGATGGAAAGAATTAAGTGTAGAACAATTTCAGGAACAACAAGCACAAAAAAACACTTTTGAAATTAAGAAAGAGAGTTCAAGAATATTTAAAAAGATACATAAAATACAACCGACTTGGGTTTATTCCAAGAGTGCAAGACTAGATTGACATTCCAAAGTCAAGAAATATTATGAATCAACAATACATGATAACACCAATTGATGATAAAAAAGCCCTTAGTACATCTCAAGAGTCATTTATGAGGAAGATGTTCAGAAAACTAGAATTAGAGGAGAAAATTTTAATATAAATTATTTTTGAAAACTACAAACATTTTATAGCTAGCATTATACTTAAATAAAAAAATTCTGAAGGCTTTTCAGTAAGATTGAAATTTTACTAGGATGATTGACATTCACCACTGCTATTCAATGCAGAATTGGAAGTTTTAGCCAAGACAAAGTGGTTAGAGTATGAAATAAAGGCAATATCAGAAAGGAAGAATAATTCTTTGCAGATAACCTGATTATTTATGTAGAAGATTCCCCCAAATCAAAAACATTCTAGAATTAATAAATTAGATCAAAAGTCATGGAGTGTAAAATAAATTTCAAAATATTATTTGTATTTTTATATGCTAGCAAGAAACATGTAAAAACAAAATATGAAATGTAACACAGTACAAATACTCAAGAGTTTATCTAACAGAACATTCAGAACAGGTATGCCAAAAAGTATAAATGAATACAACCATGGTGCCTCACACCTGTAATCCTAGCACTCATGAGGCTGAGACAGAAGGTTTGTAAGTTCAAGTTCAGGCTGGACTACATACTGAGACCCTATTTAAACAAATAAACAAAATTCTATCAGGTTTATTAAAACAAGATAAATAAATAGAAAGATATAAAGTGTTCATGCATTGGAAGCCTCCCTATTGTAAATAACTGAGTTCTCTCTCAATTGTTATGAAATTTAACATAATTTTGATCAAAATCCCATTATGATATTGTATACAAGGAAATAATATTCTAAGATATAGAGTCTAAAATATTTAAACAAAATAAGTATCCATAAAGAGGAAAAATACTAGAATAGCAAAATATATAAAAATATATATAATAAAATAAATAGAATTATCATTCTACTTGATTCTAAATCTTATGATAAAGCTACAGCAATTAAGATTGTGTGTTATTTGCAAAGGAATAGACACATAGTTCTCCAGAATAAAAAACAAAATCCAGAAATAGACTTACAGAAACATAGCCAAATGAATTTTGACAAGTACCAAATCGATACAATAGAAGAACAGTCTTTCCAACAAGTTATTCAGGAGCAATATGAATGAGTAGTTTCTGCTGTATAACTGAGTAACAAACTGAATCTCAATTTAAGGCCCATAGTTTATACAAAGTGCCTCTCAAAGTATACCATAAATTTATATATAAGATGCAAAGTCCAAAAGTTTTGAAAATATAGGAGAACATCTTTGAGAACTTGTTCTTGGTGAACAATTTTCAAATATGATAATAAAATGAGAAACCATAAGGAAAAAGTTTAATAAATTTGACTTTGCTAAAGTTAAAAGTGTTTGCTTTATGAAAGTTCCTGTAAAGAGAGTGAAAACATAAGTTACAGAGTAGGAGAAAAAACTTGCAAATCACAAATCTGATAAAGGACTTAGAAATTTAGAATAAACTTAAAAAACTCAATGACAAGGAAAGTTCAGGTAGAAAATAAGCCAAAACATCAAGGGGCATTTTATTGCAGAGGATACATCAATGACAGAAAATCACCCAAAAACCTGTTAAATATCAGTAATCACTAGGGAAATGGACATTAAGATCATGAAGAGATAGCCCTATATACCTATTATAGTAACTAATATTAAAAATAGTCACAAACCAAATGATAACGCAGATATGAAAATATTCAATCGCTTATCAATGCTAATGGGAATATAATATGCCAGAATTGCTATGGAAAAATAGCTGAGCAATTTCTTTAAAAGTTTAGTGTGGAGATGCAGAATCAGCCTGCTGCAGACGGGCAGGTCTGCGCACACCCTACTGAGGTCCTGAGTCACACTGAACACACCAAATCAGCAAACACCTGGCAACAATCCACTGGAACCCCACCCCTACTCCTCTATACAGCCACCTGGTTCCACACTACAAAGATGCAGAGGACACCAGACCACCAGACCAAGGTACTGAGTCCCACTGCTCCCTGCCCAGAGGTAGGGGCTTCTGAGCCACTGTCCCACTGCTCCTGGTCCAGAGGAAGAGGCTTCCCAGTCAACAACCCTCCCTTTGCTCCCAACCCAGAGGAAAGGGCTTTTGAGCCACCTTCTGTCCCTCTGCTCCTGGCCCAGAGGAAGAGGCTTCTGGGCCACCATCCCTCCCACCACTCTCGGCCCAGAGGGAGGGGCTTCTGAGCCAAGATCCCACTGTTCCTGGTCCAGAGGAAGGGGCTTCCCAGCCACCATCCCTCCCGCTGCTCCCAGCCCACAGGAAAGGGCTTTTGGGTCACCATCCCTACCTCTGCTCCTGGCCCCTGTCCCACCTCACCCAGCTCAGAGGAGGTAATCCATGAAGGTGATAACAGCCCCCCGCCACAGTCGAAATGGGAAAACCCTTAAATAAGTCTCAAAACCAGACTTCCAGATCACCTACAGCAACCCCAAAGGGAAATGAGATGGAACACTCTGATACTCAACCACCTGGACCCACTCAACTGGCAACAAAAGGGGACCTGGAAAAAATGAAATCAGAAATAATTTCTTAAATAACAGGAGGCATTGTGCTCCTAGTGCAAGACATGATTAATAAAACTAGAGAGGAACTCAGGAACATGATGGAATCCCAACATAGGAAACAAGTGGAAGCCATAAAACAGATGCAAATAGATTTCCAGGACATGAAAAACTCCACTGAAAGTCTGCACAGCAGAATGAGCCAATGTGAGGACAGAATTTCAGATATAGAAGATAAGATTGCAATTAGTGACCAGGAAAAGAAAAATTGCTTCAAAATTCTAAGGGAACATGAGAAATCCATCCAGCAGCTGCTAGATGATGCAAAAAAGAATAACATAAGACTGATTGGAGTCAATGAAGAAACAGAAGAGAGTGGAGATGACATAAAAAATCTCTTCACAGAAATAATGGCAGAAAACTTCCCAAGCAGGGGAAAAGAGCTTGACACACAGATAAGTGAGGCATATAGGACTCCAAATAGCCTTGATCAAAAAAAATCTACACATAGGAATATAATTGTTGAGATTCCAGAAACACAACAGAAGAACAAAGTTCTCCAAGCAGTCAGAGAAAAGAAAGAAATCACATACAAAGGAAAGCCCATCAGAATCACAGCAGACTTCTCAACACAAACCATGAAGGCAAGAAGAGCTTGGAGTAACATATTCCAAGCCCCAAAAGTAAACAGCCTCCAACCCAGATTGATGTACCCTGCAAAACTATCTTTCAAAATCGATGGAGAAATAAGATACTTTCATGACAAAGAGCACCTTAGGAACTTCATGAATACCAAACCAGCACCCCAAAGAATTTTACACAATATCCTAGGAACAGACATTGAGGATCACAACCCGAGGAAGCAAAGCAGAATGAACCCACCTGGGATGACAAGAAATTAAATGTAAAGGGGGAGAACCCAACAAAAAGAAAAAGTCATGGCAATGACAAGTCAATATGTTTCAGTTACAACCATCAACATTAGTGGTCTCAATTCACCAATCAAAGAAATAGACTGGCAGAATGGGTCAAGAAGCAAAATCCAACAATATGCTGCATACAAGAAACACACTTCATTCAAAAGGAAACTCATAGACTGAAAGTTAAAGGGTGGAAAACAATACTCCATGTGACAGGAACCAAAAAAAAAAGCAGGAGTAGCTATCCTCTTTGCAGATCAAGTAGATTTCAAACCAACACTGATTAAGAGAGACAAAGAAGGACACTACATCCTTGTAAAGAGAACAATCCAAGAGGAAGAGATGACAATCATAAATATCTTTGCACCAAACACTAGTGCACCCAACTATATAAAACAAATACTAACAGACATGAAAAGTCATATATGCACTAATACTATTTTAGTGGGGGATCTCAACACCCCACTGTCACAAATAGATAGATCAACTAGCCAAAAAATAAGTAATGAAATACTAGAACTCGATCGAACTCTTGAACAAATGAACTTAACAGATGTTTACAGAGTCTTCCACCCCACAAAATCAGAATACACATTCTTCTCAGCTGCACATGGGTCATTCTCCAAAATAGACCACATACTCACACACAGAACATGTTTAAGTAAGTTCAAAGGAATTGAAGTTATCACCTGTATATTATCAGACCATAGTGCAATGAAATTGGAGATCCATAGCAAAAAAACCTCAAAAAATTACATAAACACATGGAAATTGATCAACACACTTCTGAATAACCAATGGGTCACAGAGGAAATTAAAGAAGAAATCAAACAGTTCCTTCAATTAAATGACAATGACAGTACAGCATATCGGAATCTATGGGACACAATGAAAGAAGTCTTACAAGGGAAATTCATAGCAGTGAATATGCATATTAGGAAAACAGAATGAGCCCAATTAAACAACCTGGTGCTGAACCTCAAGCTTCTAGAAAAAGAAGAGCAGGACAAACCCAAAGCTCATACAAGGGAGGAAATTATAAGGATCAGAGGAGAAACCAATGCAATGGAGATTCAGAGAACAATACCAAAAATCAATGAAGCCAAGAGTTGGTTCTTCGAAAGAAACAACAAAATTGACAAACCTTTAGCCAACCTTGTCAGAAAAAGGAAAGAAAAGGCCCAAATGCATGCAATTAGGAATGAAAAGGGTGAAATGACAACAGACCCAGCAGAAATCCAGAGGATCATCAATACCTACTCCCCGAACCTATACGCCAATAAGATGGACAACACAGAAGAAATGGACAGATTCCTAGATATATATGAATTACCAAAGTTGAACGAAGAAGACCTAAAAATTCTGAACAACCTAATATCAAGTAATGAAATTGAAAATGTAATTAAAAACTTATCTACTAACAAAAGTGCGGGCTCTGATGGCTTCACTGCTGAATTCTACAAGACAGAGAGGAACTACTGCCACTACTGTTTAAAATCTTCAATGAAATTGAAAGGGAAGCAATACTCCCAAATTCATTCCTGGAAGCAAGCATCACCTTGATCCCCAAAGCAGAGAAAGACCCAACCAAAAAGGAGAACTATAGGCCAGTCTCACTAATGAACATAGATGCAAAAATCCTTAATAAGATACTGGCAAACAGAATGCAGAAGATCATCAAGAATATCATACACCCTGATCAAGTAGGATTCATCCCAGGGATGCAGGAATGGTTCAATATATGAAAATCAATCAATATAATACACTATATCAATACAGCCAAGGACAAAAATCATATGATTATCTCCATAGATGCAGAAAAAGCATTTAACAAAATCCAACATGCATTTATGATAAAAACCCTACCAAAAATTGGAATAGATGATCTCTACCTCAAACTGATAGAAGCCATCTATGAAAAACCAACAGCCAGTATCATACTAAATGGTCACAAACTGAAATCCTTCACATTAAAATCAGGAACAAGGCAAGGATGTCCACTATCACCACTCTTGTTCAATATAGTTTTGGAAACATTAGCCCCGGCAATTAGACAAGAGAACAAACAAAAGAATAAAGATAGGAAATGAAGAAGTCAAATTGTCATTATTTGCAGATGACATGATACTCTATGTAGAAGACCCCAAGAACTCCACCAAAAGTCTTCTAGACTTAATAACCAAATTCAGTCAAATAGCTGGTTGCAAGGTCAACACACAAAAATCAATAGCTTTCTTCTACACCAATGACAGATTCACTGAGAGAGAAATAGGGTAAATAATTCCATTCACAATAGCATCCAAAAAACTGAAATACCTAGGAATAAACCTAATGAAAGAAATCAAAGACCTCTTCTCTGAAAACTATGGCACTCTGAAAAGACAGATTGAAGATGATATCAGAAAATGGACAGACATCCCCTGCTCCTGGGTAGGAAGGATTAATATAGTGAAAATGGCCATACTTCCAAAACTGCTATATAGATTTAATGCAATTCTGACTGAGATCCCAGCAGCATACTTCATGGACCTTGAGAAAACAATCCAAAAATTCATTTGGAACAAGAGACCCAGAATAGCAAAAGCAGTTCTAGGTAACAGAGACATGGCAGGGGGTATCACAATCCCCAGTCTGAAACTATACTACAAAGCTACTGTGATTAAAAACAGCATGGTACCGGGAAAGAAACAGACCGGAGGACCAGTGGAACAGGTTAGAAGATGTAGAGACAACGCCAGACACACTCAGCCATCTCATCTTCAATAAAGGAGCCAAACACCCTCACTGGAGGAAAGACAGCCTCTTTAGTAAATGGTGCTGGAAAAATTGGGCTTCAACTTGCCAAAGATTAAAACTACTCCTATATCTCTCACCATGCACTAAACTAAAATCAAAATGGATTAAAGATCTAAATATTAAAATAGAAACTCTGAACCAGTTGGAACAGAGGTTAGGTAGAACCCTTGAAGACATCGGTGTAGGAAAAGATTTTATGAACAAAACCTCAGTTGCCCGTGAACTAGCACAAACAATCAACAAGTGGGATCTCTTCTTATTAAAAGACTTCTGCACAGCAAGAGAAACCACCAGCAGGGTGAAGAGACAAGCCACAATGTGGGAAAAAATCTTCACCTGCTCTTCCTCAGACAAAGGTCTACTATCTCAAATCTATAAAGAACTTAAAAAGATCAGACCTCCCAAATTTAAAGACCCAATCCAAAAATGGGCATCTGAAATGAACAGACATTTCTCAGACAAAGAAGTAAAAACAGCAAATAAATACATGAAAAAATGTTCAATATCACTGGTCATTGGAGAAATACAAATGAAAACAATGCTGAGATTCCACTTCACTCCATAAAAAATGGCTGCTATCGTGAAATCAACCAATAACAAATGCTGGTGGGGCTGTGGGGAAAGAGGAACCCTGCTCCACTGCTGGTGAGAGTGTAGAGTGGTGCAACCACGGTGGAAATCAGTATGGAAATACCTCAAAGAACTAGGACTGGAAGTCCCATTTGACCCCACTATTTCACTGCTGAAGATCTTTCCCAAAGAATTAAAAGAATCATACCACAGTGATATATGTATACCCATGTTCATAGCAGCACAGTTTGTAACAGCTAAAACTTGGAAACAGCCCAAATGCCCATCAACTGGAGCCTGGATCAAGAAAATGTGGTTTTTTAATAAAATGGAGTACTACTCAGCTATAAAAAATGAGAAATTAGAGACATTTATAGCTAAGTGGATGCACATTGAGGCAATACTCTTAAGTGAAATAAATAGGACACACATGTATAAATACCAAATAATTTCTCTGGTGTGAGAAACTGAAAGTGTAAATAAGGACTAAATGTATAATTGGTAATGTGAAATAGGAAGAAAAGGGGCAAAGGGGAAGGAAGTGGGAGGGCTAGAAGAAAGGATAGAAGGGAATGGGATTTATATGAGAAAATGGAAAAACAGGAACAAAATCTTTGTAAATAGGGAGGAATGGAGGAGTTGAAGGGAGGGCTGAGCAAGGGTGAAAAATAAGAACCAAGAGAGACTATGTAAAGGTGCAAATTTCCAATGATGAATGTCATTATATTGTATACCTAACATGTACCAATGATTAGAATGAATAATCGATAATGCAAAATAGGTAGAAAAGGTCCAAAGGGGTAAGGGTAGTGGGAGAGGCAGGGGAAAGGAAAAAAGGGAAAGGAAAAATGCTGAGAAAAGGACAAAATGGAAATAAAGTCTTTGTAAATAGGGAAGGGTGGAGGGGGTGAAGGGAGGTTTAGGAATGAGGAAAAAATAAGAACCAAGATGCATTATGTAAAGGCACAATTCCCAATGAGAAATGTAATTGTGTTGTATACCTACAATATAACAATAAAAGAATTTAATAAAAAAAGTTTAATGTGAATTATCATACAACAGATTAACTGTACAATGAGAATATTTATGGTAGTGAAATACCTCTTTCACACGATTGTATACTGTAGGAGTAGTTTCACAAATATAGTCATGCAATGAAATGAGAAAAGACTCATTTTATAGCAATATCAGTTTTTCTGCTTTTGTATTGTAGTATATCTACATAACATATAGGGAACAGCAGGGTGAATATGACTTTTAAAAAATATATTATATATATATATATTATATGTCTCAAAATAGAATTTATTCACCATAAAGAAATGATAAAATTTGAAGGTGATAGATGTTAATTACTCTGAATTGATCATAATGCAATGTAAACAGGAATTAAAAGATCACATTGTATTTCATAAATACATACAAATGCTATATATCAATAAAAAATAAAAGTTCAAATTATGTACCAAACATGGCACAAAATGTCATTATAAAAAATCCTTTCTGGAAAAAAAAGACACAACCCACAGGGGAAAGTTAGCAAATGTAACCTGAAGAACAATCTGTGCTTTCTAACAACTTTCTGTAAATGTATGATTATTTTAAAGTAGTAAGTTAGCAACAACAAAGAGATCAAAATAATAATACAAAGGTAGAACACTGACATAGTAAACCACTCAACCTTTTGTGTTATTTTTAAATCATCATTTGTATTATGAGAAGGAAAATTATTAGAAACTTATAAATAAGACAAAATGTATGGTTTCTGGTCCCCACTGTTCTCAAATATAATAAAAATCTCAGTTGGAATTTCATTGGAATAAGACTAAATTCTTGTAAGTTTCACACAGAAGAAAAATGTGGGCAATAGTTTCAAGAAGATATTGGGTAGAAATTGAAATTAAAATGTAGACAAAGCAGCAAAAGAACTGTAAAGATGTGTAACAGCAGGAATTTAAGAAAAAAGCCTGTAGGAGTAAGGATAATAGACTTTTACTAAAAGTCCTCAAATATACAATAAAATTACATTGTATATATTTATGTGTGCATTATTGATCAGAAAAGAACATTGATTTTTGGCATTAAACAGAAAGTCTAAAAAAATTTGAAAGAATAATTCAATGTCTTCTAAAGTACTAATATTAATGAAAAATAAACTATGAATCCAAAATATGTGCTTTGTTATCAAATAAATTCACAAATGAAGCTTTACTCTTTCTTTAACTGGCTGTATGACATTGAGAAAATTTTGTAACCTCTTAAAAACATCTCCCAATGACTTGTGAAATAGGAATGATAGTACTGCATTTAAAAAGAGGCATGAATATTAACCCAGATAATGTGCACAAAATTCAGAGGGCCTGACATACCACATTCTCAACATACATTATTCATAATAATCATAATTACTTTATTTTGAATTTATTCAAGAACAATTTTTGAGAACTACTTAGGTTTCAAGTACTAAATTCTACCACACTGAAGAAACAATAATAATAAGTATAGTTACTCTCAGTGACAATCTAAAAAGGATATAGACAAACATGTAGTTATGAAACAATGAAATACTCCTCTATTGCTTGTGGCAGGAGAATGGAGGTCAAAAGTTAAAAAAGCAGATCCAAGATTACAAAATGAGAGGATAGTTTCTTAAGGAAATAATCCCTAAGTTTACATATGAACAGTAATTTATCCTTGTTAGGGACCCAGGAATGAAGAGAAGTGGGTTAAGATTGTAAGAAGCAGGATCCAATACAGAAGCCACATGATATTTGAGGCTAAGAGAAAATAATTTATTATGTTGATATAGTCAGTTTACTTTTGTTTCTTTCCATGTACAATACCTACATGTTTGATGAAAAAGTGGTCCAATAGAACAGACCATGTCAAGAGACTTGTAGGTCAAAATAAAGTCATGACTTTGCTTGATCATTGTGAATGGTAAGAACAACACAGATAAGAAAAAAGGCATTCTATTTGGAGAGTGGTAAAGCCAGAAAAAGCCTAGTATCAAGAGGTTTAAAATGTGAATTAAAATATGTAAGCCTGACAGATCACCAGGTTCCTTTTGTGACCACCAGGAGAAAATTCTATCTGAGGAGAACGTAGGTCTCTGTTACATTTTTTAGGAGAGGTAGTAATTTTAAAATTTACACCATATGCAATTTTACAAAGATGTGGTCAGGGCACAGGTAATATGGGTAAAAAAAAAAACTCATCTAACATTTCTTAGAAGAGGTAGATGTAATAGTAAACATAAACAGTAAATATGAATGAAGAAGTCTTCTCCAAGCTTTCCATACTAGATTTTCTTTATTGCTTCAGCAATCATTAAAGAGATTGGAAGTTCCAAGAAATTGTGTGTGTGTGTGTGTATGCTTGTGCATGCACGTCTGTGTTTCTGTGTAGCAAGTGGAATGGATACTATCAATTATCATCTGAGGTTTATATACAGCCCAACACTACACAAATTGATACCAGTATTTTCGAACCAAACCAGCCTTTCATATAATTTACCAGCATGCTTTCCTAATAGCCACTAACTACCACAACATTATGAAAAAGATTTTAACTTGTCACCATTTAGTTCTTAATGTAATTAAGAAAGGTAAACATGTACCAATCTTGCAATAGGATGAAAAAGCTAATTCTTCTGTACTTACAGACACACATGCAATAAATGCGCATCAAAACACAGTCTCTTCATAGGCAAATGGGTATTTACATTGGCAGTGGGTTGTTAGTATTGTAATTATCCAATTTAGAAGGAAAGAGGACAATTTCCTTATGAAAATGAAGCCTTACTAAGGCTGATCAAAATTCAGTTTGGAACCTTATATAAATTTATGACACTGGAATTGAAGACAATCTTAGCATAATGATTTCAGGAATTAAATCACAGTGTAAGTTGTACTTTTCTCCATCACTAAAGCAATAACTTAAAAATAGTCTACTTACTATATTTACACATATATTCATTCTTATTTTTTTCTATTGAGAGTCTTGGGCATAAATTAGGGGAAGTATGTCTATTGTGTTTTTTATTTTGGTTGGAAACGGAGATCTGTATTCACACTCATAGATCCTCTTAACAAGGAGAGGAAAATATTATAAATACAGAATATTTAGCAGATTCTAAAGCATTTTGGTAATACTAGCACTACTACAACTACTATTACTGCTACTACTACTACTACTACTACTAATAATAATAATAGAAAGAGAATAAATGAAAGAAAAATGGTGATTAAAGAATGAGAACATAAGAATTCATGGTAAATTCATTGCTACCCAAACCGTGTATACTTGGTGCCTACATTTCTTCTTTTGCAGGTAGCCAGGGAAATATGAAATACCCTAGACCATTGATTGTGGGGTAAAGTGCTATGTATCTTTCTTAAATAATGAAAAAGCTATCTGTAATTATCCAAGATATCTTTTCATAATATGGTGAAACTTGGACTTTATTTGAGATAGTAGTTTTTGTAAAGCTCCCATCAGTCTTGTTCCCTGTGTAAGAAGACCCTTTGATGTGCCAAACAGAGAATGAGATATGATAAAGGAATAAAGTTGGGTTGCTTTAAGTAACTTTCATCTTTTCTTTCTTTTTGTTTCATTTCTTTTTCTTTTACTTTTCTTTTTTTCATTTCTTTTTTCTTAGTCTCTGTTGCCAATCACTATGCTTAACCATTTCTCACTAATACATATGGGGCCTGGGAAAAAGGATCCTAGGATTAAACAGGGCTAAGTAACTCTGAGCAGGATACCTAACAGCATTAGAACTACTGATCATGGAGAGAGAGGTTTTCTATTCTAGTTGATAGATCTTATTGAATTTGGATAAAAATCAAGTAAACAACAAAATAGCATCCCTTGTGTATACATTATGAAAATAAATCTTGAGTAATTCAGAGTTTTTGAAAAATTACAGTAATTTCTCATAACCTTTGCCCAGTTTCTGCCACCATTGCTAACATCTTACCTGAATAGAGTGCATTTGTTATAATGAACCAGTATTGAAAAGCCTATACATTATTTCTATAATTTCCACCTAACTTCCTTTTACCTGTTCTAGGATCTCACTCAGAATACTGTATCACTTTATTTCCATGTTTTCTTAGATTCCATGAGACTCTGAAAGTTTCACATTTTTCCTTGTTTTGACAACATTTATCCTTATGTAGAGTATGGGTCAAGTGTTTTTAAATTAAAAAAAATTTATTTTTAGATTAGTCTGAGATTATGGGTTTGTAGCAATAATATACCACATATTAAGGTTACTGATGTATTATGATTTATAGGGAACTTAGTATTTGGTCTTCAGTTCTGGAACAGAGCTTCTAAAGCCCTGAAAATTTTCTAAATGATGAGTGCTAAGTAAAAGGACTGTTCTTTCATTATTCATAAGTCCCTTTCCACAATAACTGGGCTGATGTTAATGAGGTGACATTTGAAAATCACTAAAGATAAGAGGTTGGAGAAGGGTAGTGGCAGAGCACTTATAACTGGAAGACTGAGGCAAGAGAATCATGTGAGTTCAGGAGTTCAAGACCAGCCTGGGCAACAAAATAAGATCTCTTCTCCAAAATACATAAATACATAAATAAATGAATAAATAAATAAATAAATACAAACAAGACAGACAGAGAAAAAGATAAGGGATTGATTGCCAGAGAAACTGATCAAATGACTAAAACTTATCATAGTATTTAACATTTAACACCATCACCAGAAATTTGGATAAAAGAGAAGAGTTGAAAGTTGAGTTAATCATTAGTGGACAATAATTCAGTTAAACATGCCTAAGTAATGAAGCTTCCCTAGACCCCTAAAGGACCCAATTGGAGAGCCTCTGGGTAACTAAACAAGTGGGAAAAGAGACTAACTGAAAGCATGGAAGTTCCATATTCCTTTCCCCATATGTAGTTCTGTGGATATTCTGTCTGCTAATTCCCCAGTTGTAGCTTTTATAATAAATCAGAAATCTCATAAGTAAACTAGTTTCCCAGATTCTGTGAGACACCCTAAACAGTGATGAAACCCAAGAAGGAGGCATGGGAATTTTCAGTTTTTAGCCCAATCTGATAAAGGGTGTGGATAACCTGGGGATCTACTCTTCCGAACCTGTGGAATCTGGCACTCAAGGTAGACAGTATCAGAGTTTAATTTACTTGAACTCAACTGAACTAAACTGAAGTGAACTGAATTGTATTGAATTGTAAAACACTCAGATTGTGTCAAATAATTGTTCATCATGGAAAAAAAAAAACAACCTCATATATCTGGAGCCAGAAGTAAAATATTAAGTGAACATTGAAGGTATAATAGAAGAAAACAGCTTTTGTTTTCCCTACTATACAAGTACCTAGGATTTAAATGACTTGACACTGATGGTGCTTACTATATATCAATGGGGTCATGTAGTGTTTATGAAATTGCTGCCACTATAAAGTTGTTCTTTTCCAATCTTTCTATACTGTACATTATAGAAGGAAGTCACCTACATACATATTTTTATATCTAGACTTCACCTGGCCCAACCATTGTAAGTAGTCTCATTCTCCACTTGCTCACTGTTCCAAAATAGTGGTATCTTTCCCTAATGTTGTCTATGTGAAGATGTTAAGCATAGAAGGTTATAACTTGTTACTGAAAGTTAAGCTTGGTTTTCTTCAAATTTCTCTTATAGAGTTTCTTTCAGCACTTGTATATCTTTCACAGCAACTCAACTCAATACTATATTTCAGAGTCACACATTGGAAAGTGAATGATTCAGCTTGAGCTGCTATAACAAATATCACATAGTGGATAACTTAAACAATAAAATTTAATTTTCTCTCTGTTCAGGAGGCTGGAAGTTTAAGATCAGAGTCAATTTGTGGTGAAAACTATCTTGCTGAATGGTAAGTTGTGACCTTCTCCTTATATTCTCATGTGGAGAGAGAAAAGAGGAAACAAAAAAAAAAATAAAAAAAAAAAAAAAAAAAAGAAAAGAAAACCCTGAATTTGGGCCGGGGATTTAGCTCAGTGGTTTCGTCGCCTGCCTTGCAAGCGCGAGGACCCAAGTTCGATCCCCGGTACCAAAAAAAAAAAAAAGAGAGAGAAAAGAGGTGAAAGAAAGAGAAAGAATGGTTTATGTTAACTCCTTATAAGAAAACCAATCTTATTAGATCAAAGCCCAGACCATATAACTTTATTTAACATTAAATACTTCCTCAGCATCCCCATTTCCAAATATAGCCACACTAAATATTAGGACTTCAACAAACTAGTTTTAGGGAGAAATAAACATTTACCCCACTACGGAAGTTAAAGAAATCCAAATAATAGATGGAAGGTAATATGTTAAATCTGTCTCTTGGTATAAATGAAAGCACAACAAATTGCTAGAAACGTTTGTTTGTATTGAGACTGTCTTTGGGATAGCTATCATATTTACCTTTCAAATTTGCATTAGGTGTCATGGTGTGATTAGATATAAATCTATTCAAACCAACCCTAAAATGAGGACCCTTTCATAAACACACAGCTCAATTAGAGTGAAATGGTCATCTCAATACTGCTTCACTAATGAGAATTGCCTCTATGAAATGACTATATTCATTTAATTAAAAAGCCCATTTTGGATCTCATTTAAAATGCTGTTCACTGAACTCTTCAGAATAAATCTAGTTTGTTTTAGTGGAGTGTTTCAAAATGTCATTTTTATTTGTTTTCAAAGATGGTAAAACAATGGGGTCTTGAAAATTATAATGAGCCACTCATGAAAAGAAGTCGAAGTAAATGGCTTTTATACATTGAGAATGATCTAAAAGCAAAAGAGAAGTTGTATCATCATAAAATGGTAAGGAAAAGAAAAAGAAGGCTCTAGTAAGTGAATAATAGGAGAAAAATTAGATAAAAATTATTTTTCTATACTTTCTAATTGTTTATCATAATCATAAAACTGTATTTTAACTATTTTAATTATCATATTTGAAAAACAGTAATGTTATATTAGTAACATTTCCAAAGAATTATGCTATATAGTTATATATGTAATTTCTTTTGATTAAATATATGCTTAACTCAGACAAAAGGCTCTTTAAATCTAAGGTATATGAAAGGTTTTAATATATGAAAAAGTTAGAATCACTAATTGGTATGAAGAGAATGGATGATAAAATATATTTAATAAGATAGATGATGAAACATATTAGAAAAATGCAGTAAGATTATTATCTAAAGTTATATTCAAAAATAATTTTAGGTGGCCTATAATTTCAATAAAAAAGTAAGCATAACATTACTTGTTGGAAACATATTTCTAGATTACGGTTGGAAAGCTATAATGCTTAGGCCAAATCCAGCCTACCAATAGTCTTGTAAATGTATTATTGGAACACAGACATGCTCACTCATATACGTCATCTATGGCTTTTGTGGTACAATAACAAGAGTTTAATATTTGTGACATAGGTCATATGGCCCACAAAGTCTAAAAGAATTGCTTTTTATTAACATAATGAGTTTGCTAATTGCTGATCTACAGGAAAAGGAAGACGTTTTAAAACATGACAGTGAAAGTAGATGCTATAAAAGAATATTCAGACATCTTGGCTGTGGACATGTGTAAAATTTCTGCCTGTAAAATTCAGCCACTTATATGATAGGAAGGCAAAGATCAAATGACATAATCCTGTAATGGAAATAATAGATGAATTTAGTTCTTCTTTCCAAAATACCAAAACAAAAAATAGAACAAAAGGTATAAAGTCACAATAAATTATGAAGAAAAGGAAGAAGAAAAAGAGGAGGAGGAAGAAGACAGAGTAAGACCAAAATGTTTTACCCAAGTTTTGGGGGAAAAAAACCCTATAAAACATTTATAAGTAATTTACTAAAGTGAAGTAAAATACACAGAAGAAAAACTTCTAGTAGGAAAAAGATCTGTTAATCCCACTAGTAATCTGAGAAATTATGATAGTGCAGCATGGATGCTGACAATGTCTGAAAGGCTTTGATTTTCTGACTACAGAAAGCTAGAGTACAAGTGGGTAGATCAACAGATATACCGAGGCTGCAGACATGGAGAAATTCAGGCACAGTAGAGTGCAATGGTGAGGTTTCAGACTGAAATAAGGCAAGAATGGAAAATACTGTTGTAATTTTGTTGAAGATAACTTTGTCTTCTCCCAAGCTAATAGGTAAAAATAAGTCACAAACTGGAAGTTTGCCAAATTAACTGTACACTTCAGAGGAAACCTGTAAGCATAGACTTTGAAACACTGACACTTGATCAGAGGTATCATTTTCCACCAGAAAGAAAAAGCAAAAACAAGGCTGGTGATTTAGCTCAGTGGTTCTGCCTCCTGCCTCAAAAGCACAAGGACCAGAGTTTGATTCCCGGTACCAAAAAATAAAAAAATAAAATAAAATAAAAAAGCAAAAACAAATAAATACAAGAATGTCCTCTTGTTTTCTGTATAGTGAATCCACAAGGAAATCTTTAAAAAATCTTTCACTAATCTGTGTAGTATCTCGATTATTTTAAATAATCCCCTAGAAAGAAGAAAATGAATGAAAGAGTTGAAAATAAGTGAGGATATAGTAGAATACTTAAGAGATTAAACTGAAAGGCACAAAATATACGACTAATTTTAGAGAAGGCATTTCTCTTAGTCCATTTTGTATCACTGTAAAAATAGACTGGGTAATTTGTAAACAGTAGAAAGTTATTTTTCATAATTCTGGAGATAGGCGGGTGCTACAGATGAACCATTGAGTGTCCTCCAAAAGCCCATGTGTTAAAAACTTGGTCTCCAGGTTTCGCTGGTACTCGGATGTGGAGAAAGCTTTGGAAGACAGGGCTAGGTTGAAGGAAGTTAGGTTACTGGATGCACACTCTTGAAGGGAATACTGTTTGAGACGCTTTATATATTTCTTTGCTTCCTGATCTCCCTAATATGAACAAGTTTCCTCTGCCACGTTTTTCGCCATGATGTGCAGTGCTACCATAGGCCGTAAGCCATACAACTAAATGAACATGGGTCAACACCTCTGAAACTGTGAGCCAAAATATGCCTTTCCTCCTTTTAATTTACATACCTCAAGTATCTTGTCACAGTATGGGAAGCTGACTACCACATCTGAGAATTCCAAGGTGAAGGTCCTTGCCTATTTGGCACCTAGCAAGGGTTCAGTTTCTGCCTCCAAGTTAGCACATTCTGGTGAAATATCAAAGCAATGAAGTTAAATGGAGGATCCTAAACATGTCCAAAAGAAGGAAAACAACATACACAAAATAAATAACTAAAGGTCCACATGACAATGATTAGAGTTCTTAAAAGTAATTTGTTTTTCTTACTTGTGTGGCTATTACCTCATAGCTTCCTTTAATAATGTATTTTCTTTGTTGTCTAGGTTTTCTCCCATAAACTGAGTTTTATACCCTTTCATGTATACTCATTCTGTATTCTTACATGATTCAATCCATTCCTATAACTTCAAATTCCTTCAAGAGGGCAACAACTCCAATTTGTATTTTCAGTCCACACTTCTCAACTGAGCTCACATCCAATACACCTCCTGCCCACTTGACATTTCCATTAAAAAAAAATACTTCAATATCCAAATTCATATCATAATTCCCTCTTCCTCACCTGTTTCTACAATCTGGTTTTCTTCCAGGAATCCTGCATGAATGGAAACATTGAGTTGTGTGGGGCAGAATTGTTTCAGTCATTTCTGCTCTTCATAACCTATTAGGCTTATATCTAATTTCTCATCAAATATTGCTCATTTTTCCCTTGTGAATATCCTTGCATCTTTTTAACCTTTGCATCACCACTTCAACCACCCTGCCTTACTTTCATCTGAATTTCTGGAAGAATCTCCTAACTGCTCTTACAATATGCATTCTTGCTTCTCTTTTTTATATAATGGATACCAAGTGATCTTTTATAAAATCAGATGTGATCCACTAATATCTCTTAAAACATAGAAGAAAAACCCATAAGGTTTTCAGTATACTATCTCTCTTTACATTTGTCTCCTCTCTCACTTATTTCCATCATTTCACAAGCCAAAGGTAAGATGAGCCCTAATTAACTCTCTTCAACTTCTTTAATGCAGTGGTTCTCAGTGTGCTCCATGGACCAAGATCAGGATCACTTTGAGATGTTGGAAATGTAATTTCTGTAAGTACTTGGACCCCACCCTGGGCCTGCTAAAACATAACCCCTCAGTAGGACCCAGAACTATATTTTCACAGCCTTCCAAGTGATTATGATGTACCCTAAGCTTCAGAATTACTGAACTACTGCATGCACTGATTTCTTCACTTCTTCTTCCTCCCTCTATCATACTTAATTGTTAATTGTTTTCTAGGTCTCAACTCACATTTTATTTTTTCTGGCATATTTTTCTTAACTTTACAACATTCCCTATGTCTAGTTTATATTTTCTTGATATAAATTGTCATAGTTTTGTCCATTTTTCTACAAAGTAACCATTACAATTGGTGACTAGATACTTTCTGATCATTTTATTAAATGTCAGTATCTTTTACTAGTTAATTGAAAATAGGAGAGAGCCTGGACCTCATTAGATTGACAGAATTCATCCAGAATGGTGCAATATAAAAGATTCTCAGTAATTATTTTTAGGTTCCTGTGTGTTAAACATAGAGTTAAAATGAAAATAAAAGAAAGAAATTAACACGCTGAATTGCTAATGACAAGAATTCTCTGATTTAAAACAAAAGATTATGCAGCATTGTATGAAACTTACTAAATCAAATATCTATCAAACATTCTAAGCCAGCATTATTGACAAATACAATTGAAATTTAAACATATGAATTGTTGAGGCTCACTAATTTTAATATTGGAAAGCAGGGCATTTATTTATACAAAGGACAATTATAGAAAGCTTAGAAACAAGGACTTCTGTTGTGTTTTTAATTTTTTCTTTCATGAAAAAGGAGCTTTGTTCAATCTATATGTGTCATGCCTATTTCTTTTATAGAAATTTTAAATGTTCAACAAAAATCAAATAAAAAGGAGGCAGAAGAGCTAAATGCTCTCTTCTTAGGAATAGTGATTTATTGGAAAGAGCTTTAAGTATATACTCCAGGACCCTGGTTCCTTAATTCTGAGTTCTGTTGCTGGTAACTAAGGAACGTGGGTGCTTCACGGAAGATGATGCTTCCAATGCGAATTTAGCTGTGACTATCCTAACTGTGGTAAGGGCAGACACAGAAGTTGAAGTCCTCTGGCCACAAGAACATGCTAAAGTAAAAACATGATCACTTAAGATCTGAAATGTGACAAGGTGTCAGGATTGACTCACAAGGCATCAGTAGTATGTCTTCATTGCTTTGCAGATGCCTGGACAAAAGTAGAAACTTTTATCTTAATAAGTAATGTATTTGGGTCACTGGTTTTAAGAAAGAAACAGCTTAGAAAGTGACCTAGAAAATTGAAAAGTTAGGACTTAATTGCAAGGAAAAAATTGAAAAGCTAATAGGTCCTGCTCTCACTTTGTCAAGGAAGGTTGTGAAATTGCATCCTTTTGCCCTTTCTCTACAGTCACTAAAACAGGATTACTTACATCCGAGATCTCTCTCCATTTTGACTGCTGTGAAAATAAGATTATCTTTCATAGTTCACCTCCAAATGCTTTTGTTTGGGAATATAATATTAATTTGATGTAACAAATACACCATAAATTACCCTATAGAATTAGTATCTATCAAGACATTTTCATGAAGAACATGTCTGCTCCCCTTTCTATGTCTGCAATTCAAAGATCTTCATTTCAAAACTCCTGTTATAATTCTTCATTATTTGTCCAGTCACATTTCTGACACTCTTCCTTTTTAGTTCATGCCCAATCAACTACCTGGTCTGTGCAATAGCTTGCTTTTTGTGTTTGTTTATTTATTTATTTTTATTCAAAACTTATTAGCAGTACATAATGAATATATTCATCCTGGTAATTTGTCAATATAGATATCACATTTTAAACCTTTTTATTTCTCATTCCTCTTGCCTCCCTTCCCTCTGCCTTCGTCCCTAGACCTCCTTCCCATTTCTGAAAAGTCTAACTCTGTTTCCTTTCATCTATCTTTTATTTTGCCCTTTAAATTATTTATACTTTGAATTTATCAAATAAAGGAAATTATGTAATATTTAATCTTCTGGGTCTGATATATTTCACTTAGCATTATGGTATCAATGTGAATCCATTTTTCTAAAAATGAGTGAAATTTATCTTTCTGTATGGCTGAGTAGTACTCATCTGTTGATGGACATATGGACTCTTTCTAAGCTATTTCTTTCTAGCTAGTGTGTGTTTTGCTGCTATAACCATGAGTATGCATGTATCACTGTAATATGTCTTTCATTCTGGAAAAGTTAGCTAAAAGAGATAGAGATAGGGAGTGTAATTTCTCTGCAGAAGCATTCTGAAAGGTCCTCCT
Organism: Heterocephalus glaber; assembly: GCF_053883595.1. Classification (NCBI taxonomy): domain Eukaryota; kingdom Metazoa; phylum Chordata; class Mammalia; order Rodentia; family Bathyergidae; genus Heterocephalus; species Heterocephalus glaber. The sequence goes on along the minus strand of NW_028258145.1, from coordinate 25,379,209 downwards.
GACTTCTCCTCCTCTAATTTATTTGCCAGGTCGCCCTCAGGCTGAATTAGTTTTAACCTCAGTCTGACTATCAATTTGTTTATCCTTCCACTTTTTTAGCTGCCATTTACTTTTGATTAATGATCAAATCCTTTAAAACAGGATTAAAAGGGTTTTATCCTCCAGTAACTGATTACTCATTTATTCTTACATCTCACCCAAACATGCTTCCATGCACCTGGAGCCACACATACTTACTCCAAAGACACAGGAAATTTATAATTAAGAATTTATTTAAATTTCTTTGACTATATCATGTTTAAAATCTTGTAGCCACTGCATTTGCTGCATTCATTTGTTGAAAATATCCTCTCCCTTTCACCTATGGTTTTCTGCCTGGTTAATTCTTCATCCTCCTTCAAGATGATTCATTTTCCAACTCTTTTTGGTGCTCTCTCCATCCATCTCTCTCCTCTTGTTAATAAGCATGGTTTTCATTTTCTTGGCAACATTTTTATTTTCTACATTCTCTCATCAATACATGACATATGTAGATTTGGGGAGTAATTTTGTGGCTTTTGTTGGGTACTCCTTGCCACCTGAGACTTTTATTGAGTTGTTAGTTGATGATTCAGGCATATTGGCACTTTAGTAAGGATATCTTGGAAAATAGAAGGACCTTAAAATCCAAAGAATGAATCACTAAAAGGGAATTTCAAGCAGAATAATGGACATAGTAATGGTTATTTGTGAAGGAATAGGATACAGGGAGAGAGAAAACGGGGTAGAAGAAGCAGCAATTCACTGTATCTAAGAAGGTAAGAGATTCTATGCAATGACGTCATTAAATAAATGTCTTAATCACCACAACAAATTTATTATTAAGATTGGTGGCAAGACATATATTTATAAAAAAAGGTATGTATTTATTCAGAATTGTGTAGGACCACATTTTACATATGATTCTATGATTTTTTTTAAAGTTGTGTGTTTTGGAGAACAAAGAGATTCCAATAAAAGTATGTCTTTCTTTTTTCTTTTAGTGAATTTCATCTTAGTATTTTCATTCTATGTGGCATAACAAATGATAATGGTACCACTTTTAATCAAGTTGTTTTTTCTTCCTGTTAATTTCCATGTCTATTTGGGACATCGATTAAAGTCAGTGTCCTTAATTTAATGGAAGATTTCCTTCTGAAGTTGCTACAGTTTTTTCTGTCTAAATTAACACTAAGGATATGTAATGGATGTGTTAAACAGATAATGCTATTAATGGGAAAACTGCATAAATTAAATATAAGTCTAATAATTTTCAGAGTATCTGTTTGATTTTCAACAGTTTAGGTTCTCTCATGCAGTGAACAAAAAGACCTTACATATTACCTTAATTTTACAATAAGTATCACAGAAATTTTAATCACAAACATTATTTTTAATTTGTATGGCTTTAACACTCAGAAATGAATAAGCTAACATTCAAACCTATGTTGACAACATTTTCAAAAACTAAGCCATGGATTTATGTATACTATAAATGGAAGTTATTTTTTAGAAAACTAAAAGTAAGATAAGTAGAAAATTCAGAAGTTTGTGAAAATCAGTTTGCAGACTTAAAATGTTTAAATGTGATAAGTGCCTAATGCTGTCTTCAAATTCAATACTTCCTCTTTGGAAATAAAATCAAATACCAATGTTTTCTGTTTTGCTTTTAACATATAAAAGCATTTAAAAACTGATAAAACTTGTGAGATTTCCTAAATTGTTGATTATACCTTTATCATGTACAGTTAATTATAGAAACTATGTCACCAGCATTTTTCTTACTAATAAATGTAGCATAGATATTACTTACTTATCTCGATAAATAAATTTTTTTTAACTAACACCCACAAAATATCTTTGAAGTCTGTTATAAAAATTAGTCTAACAATTCTGGAGAATAATTAATTTGATTAATCTAAAAACATCTATGTTTACTCTAGGCAAATAATGCCAAATAATACACTTCCAAAGCCCTCACACTCTTATTATTTATTGCTTTCTCTCTCGTATGTGAACACATGCCCACGAGTAAACATGCACACGGATACAACATGAAGCCATTGCCAAGCAATGAAGCAAGAGATTTTTCTGTTGTCTATTATATATTTTGATACAAAACAATTTATCATAAAAAGGTTAATGAGCGTCAAGATGAAATGGAACCCAAAGGTTTTAGCATTCATTCGTTTTTTTGGGTTTTTTTTTGGGGGGGGTGTTGGTGCCAGAGATCGAACTCAGGTCCTTGCACTTGCGCAGCAGGCGGCAAAACCACTGAGCTAAATCCTCAGCCCAATTCGGTGATTTTAAATGCAGTCGCATTGTATACCTAAAATGTACCAATTAATATATATATATAAAATGCAGTCTCACCTTTCTACTTTATATGCACTTGTGGGAAAATATCTCAGACTGAAGAGGAGCATGGGAAATGCCAGTGCAATAAAGGTCATGTGTATAAATGATAAATCTGCTCATCTTACTAAACATATTTTGCTACGGGAGAATTATTTTGTTTAAAAATTAACAAAATTGCTTCCAATTTGGAGTGAGGAATATTCTATAATCTTTTGGCTTATTTTTTGCTAAAGTATTACAATATAGTTATTCAGTCAGTATTTTCAAGTGGCATTAATAAAAATGTTACAACATGACAAAAAGGTCTTGACAAAAAATTGTTTCTATGGCATTAACTGTGTGGTTTTGGAGCTGAGGATGCTTGTGATAAAGCACTCATCTAGTATGCATGAGGTCGCAGGTTCAATCTCCAGCAAGGCAGTAACAGCAGCAACATCATAAAAGCATGGTTTTAATAATTTTTTGGAAATGGTGTTGGAAAAACTGGATTTCAACCTGCCAAAGATTAAAACTAGACCCATACCTATCACCATGCACTAAACTAAGATTGAAGTGGATTAAAGATCTAAATATTAAGACAGAAACACTAAACTTGATGGAAGATAAGTTAGGTAGAACTCTTGATGACATTGGCATAGGAAAAGACTGTATAAACAAATCTTCAGTAGCACGGGAGCTAGCACAAAGAATCAACAACTGTGATCTCATTGTATTAAAAAGCTTCTGCACTACAAGAGAAACTACCAACAGAGCTAACAGACAACCTACAATGTGGGAAAAAATTATTAGCAGCTGTACCTCAGGCAAAGGTCTACTATCAAGAATATATAAAGAACGGAAAAAAATCAGACCCCCCAAATTCAAAGACCCAATTCAAAAATGGGCGTCCGAAATGAACAGACATTTCTCAGACAAAGAAGTAAAAACAGCAAATAAATATATGAAAAAGTGTTGAACATCACTGGTCATTTGAGAGATCCAGATGAAAACAACACTGAGATCCACCTCACCCCACAAAGAATGGCTGCTATTAAGAAATCAACCAATAACAAATGCTGGCGGGGGTGTGAAGAGAATGGAACCCTTCTCCATTGTTGGTAGGAATGTAGATTGTTGCAACCACTGTGGAAATCAGTATGGAGATACCTCAAAGAACTAGGACTACAGGTCCCATTTGATCCAGCTATTCCCCTACTGGGAATCTTCCCCAAAGAATTAAGAGTCATACCACAGTGATATATGTGCACCTATGTTTATAGCGGCACAGTTTGTAATAGCTAAAGCTTGGAAACAGCCCAAGTGCCCATAGAATGGAAACTGGATAAAGAAGATGTGCGTTTTTTATAAAATGGAGTACTACTCAGCCATAAAGAATGAGAAACTAGAGACATTTATAGCTAAATGGATGCATATTGAGGCCATACTCTTAAGTGAAATAAATAGGACACACATGTGTAAATACCAAATAGTTTCTCTAGTGTGAGAAACTGAAATAGTAAATAAGGATGAAAATGATTAAAATGAATAATTGATAATTTGAAATAGAAAAGGTCCAAGTGTTTGGGGATGGTGGGAGGGGAAAGGGAAAGGGAAGAAGGAAAAGGAAAAATTATGAGAAAGAAAAAAAATGGAATCAAAGTCTATGTAAATAGGGAAGGGTGGAGGGGGTGAAGGGTGCACAGGTAATGGAAGAAAAAATAAGAACTAAGATATATCATGTTCTGGTATGAACACTCAGTGAGAAACATAAATGTATTTTATACCTAAAATGTACCAATAAATATATATATAAATAAAAAAATATTTTGGTATGTTAATATAAGTTGATATCCTTTGGATTTTACTTCATGATTCATTCACAACTTTCTTGAAAATTTTTGTGTCTAATTTTAAAATGGACATACAAGGAATCACAGGAGAGTAAACTTAGGCCTGTCTTTACGTCTAAGGTTCAATAAAATTTTAGATCATGTAGCTTGACAGAATGTGTAGAAGAACAATAAATAAATGATTTGGTGGCCCTGAATGGGCCAGGATTCCATTCACTGAGCCATGGGTGTCATGGGATGTGTGAGATACAGTGTGGCTCACTAAAGACACAAAGATGAATATTAGTGTACAAAATTTAGAATCTCCTGATAGAAACCATTTGATATCTAAGTGTCAGAGTTTAAGGCTGAAAAAGGAAAAAGAGTACCAATTGCACCAAATTACATTGTTATTTATTCTTTCTGAGAATTTTTAATAACATTTAAAGCTATATCATAAGATCCTATAAAACAATGTTGGTAGTTTTATTTTTCAACTTTTCCCTCCTCCCAAATCAATGATTAACCTTTTGTAAAATTGTGTTAAATACATATTTTTGCATTTATCTTTCTAGAATTAAAGCCTAATACAAACAATAGAAGCTCAGCAAATTTTCTTAATTATAATTAAAAATATAACTGATACACAAAGTTATTCCTTAGTGTACATGATTGTGGAAAAATGCCTCATAGGGACATACAAACAATTCCAAGCACAGGACTTTATATAGAGAAGTGATGTATTTTAAAACTAATGTATCTCTTGGCCGACTTCCCATAGGTTTGTAGTAGGCCACAGGTCTATAAGTATCTACTTCGTTCTTCCCTATGCTAACCTCCCCTGTGCTGAGTGGCAGTACTATCCTACCTTGTATACAGCTATTAAATGCAGGCATTAATAATCTCTTGGACAGTTGAGGTAGTAAGACCAAATTAATGAGATAGATGAATAGATAAAGAGCTAGAGAAGCACATCAATTAGATTTTAGGTATTTTCTTAATGATTTTTTGGTGGGGAAATAGTGTTTATATGTACTTAACGTTTGCAGTGAGCTTTCAATTGAGTTCCCTAAAGTTTAGATGACAAGTCCCCTACTATTAAATCTTCAAGAAAGAACTAACTTTTAAAAGTTAGATGTTAAATAGCACACATCATAATTCATCACTTACCTGAATATAAAGGAGAGAGGCTGAAACAAGCAAACTGTCTTAAATCTGCCGTCAACTATTGCTCTTAGGGATAAAGTTATTGAGTTCAAGTTGTATATTCTCTAGCCTTATCATTAAAAATTCCAACCACTAAAAATAAACCTGTTTTTAGTTGTGCCAACAATGAAAAAAACAAACAAAAATTTGTAACTTCAGTATTTCAGAGTCTTAGCCAAACATTGTACTACACAAATATACATATTTTAAAAGCAAGCAAACATGCAAGAAAGAAAGAAGGTTGAATGGATGATAAATGAAAGTATTCCAGACAGGTAAGTTAATTAGATATCTTGTGTGTAGTTAGCTAGATGGGACCAGCCCTCCAGGAGCCAACACAGCAAGGAGCTAACATGGAGAACAATTGAGGCACATTCACTGGTTAGCATTATGAAATGGAAAAGAAGTACTACTTCCCCTAGATAGATGGCAGTGATTGATATTCTAAATGAGAAATTCCTTTTATGTGATTTGTCTTCCCATTTGACCCCCATTTAATCAATATTACCTGGGTGACTGTACTTGTAATCTTATTGGCTGGTCATGATTTTGTCCCACCTCATGCCCACCTTGTAAATTTCTATTGGGTTTTATACTTTCATCCCACTTTGTACCTGCCTCACCACATGACTTTGCTGTATAAAACGTCTTTGAAAAATAGGGCGGGGGCAATCCTCTTTCTGGTCCCCTTTCTGTCTCTCTTAGACAGAAGCTTTCTTTCTCTCAATAAATTTTTCCTACTCTTAACCTCCATTGTTCCTAGAATTCATTCTTTGATTTTAGAGAACACAAACTCGTGTTTTGGATATCTAGTAGGTTTGATTGTTACATCTTTTACCCCTACATCAAAAGGATAGTAAGTTCTACCTGCAGATATAAACTCCATGATTATATCTGTATACATATATATTCATGAACACATCTTATTTCCAATCCTAGATGCTAGAGTGATTTATGGAGAAAAATACTTAGCACCAAGAGCAAACATGGAACTGGAAGCAACCTTTGTCTTCCAACATTCAGGAGACAGGAGAATTTTCTCTGATAAAGGGTAAGAGCGTTCTTAGCAACCCAAAACAAAACAATCTGGGGAAAAAGCCAAATTTGGGTTCAGAGAAAGAAGGCAAGATGTGGGTAATCATTTGTCTACAAAATTTTACTTATTTTGCAGTCCTTGAGGTACTGGATCCATATCCTTCATCAGTATTCTGTGGTTTTGTACATTCAATCTTTAAAGAGTACTGGGCAAGGTCAGAGACTTACAACTACAAAGGACATGTTGGGCAGAAGGAACAATACTATGTGTGCATTTTGAAATAATTTTCTGTAATTTGTCACATGTCTTATTGTTTTGTACTTTTGTTTTTTGAAAGCAGTTATCTTCCAAACCAATTTCAGATAGTTGGAGAGATAGTGTACTTTCTGAGAATATAAATTTACTATTTTCAGTGTTTGGTACCTGTATATAGTAGTGGAGATGACTTCACTTTAGTCTAAATTTAATGTTTCTCTATTTGCCAATTATTTCACATCAAAACTAATTGCTAATCACATATCTGAAAGAAAATAAGAACTTGTATATTACTGAAATGTATACTATAGAGATAAAAAATAAAGATTTAATGAGCATAGATATCCATCTTTCTTCTATTGAAATATCATTTAAACACCCCAAATATTAATGCTATGCATATCTTCTTCATATTTTCCAGTCATTTACTTTACCAACATTCATCAAGAAAGGAGTGAATGGGGAATATTCTAATAGATTATTTGAAGTCAAGGCACTGGAGAATGGTAATTTGGATATTTTCTGGCTTCAGTGGAGCTTAGTGCACTGTTAAATTTCTCCCTTCATATGTAAAAGCAGATGATCTTATTTTCTTAAGTGATAAATGGATTCTGTGCAGTACAGCTCATTCATAGTGAACTTTACGAATGACTCACACCATATATGACTTGTGTAATTACATTTACATTTGCTTGTCATATTTACTCTAAAATGTCACTGAATACTTTTAAAGTAGCTCTATATAGCATATCAAAGATGAGAAAAATAAAGCTATTCATTTCAGATTAATTCCAACCCTGATTAGTTCCATAAGAAAAATATATCAAATTCATTTGCTTGGGTTAACTGGAGTATTTCGTATGTCTCTCTCTCTCTCTCTCTCTCTCTCTCTCTCTCTCTCTCTCTCTCTCTCTCTCTCTCTCTCTCTCCCCCTGTCTCTCTCTGTCTCTCTTTCTCCCTCCCTTCTTCCCTCCCTCCCTCTTTTCTTTCCCTCCTCACTCCCAGAAAAATAACTGCCTCAAAGTCATACAGAAAGCTAATTATCATGTTGGAAAGATGTGGCATTTTACTTCAAAAGGTCACATGGCCTAGTGAAAAGAGCACCAAACTTATAATTAAAAGTCTCAGGTTCAAATCCAGGTTCTCCTTCTGTCTAGCATCTCTTCATCCTTGCTCACCTTTAATCAGCAATGTCACTTTGGGCAAAGCAGAGATGGGTTTCAGATTCTTCATGATTTCTTCCTTTTTTTTAATTTTTTTATTTTTTTCCTCAACAGTTCACATAAAGACCAAAGAGATTAAACTTATCAGATCTATAAATTTACCTAAGTTAAATTTATACATAAATAAGGTTAAATTATAATTTTAAAATGTCTTCTTTGCATGTAATATTGTGTATCACAGCTATAAAGAGCTTAAAATTCAACGTACATATATGTATGTGCATGCTTGCCTGACACTCCTGAAATGTGCTTTTCATTCATTAACCATCTTATTATTATAAACAGTGAAGCTAGTTAGAAATTAATATACAGTCAGAGAGGGATTAGGCCCTCAGGGAAGTCAGGATAAAAAATAAAGACATCAGGACCAGGGATTTAGATCAGTGGTACCGCCACCTGCCCCACAAGAGCAAGGACCCAAGTTCGATCCTCAGTACCAAAAAAGAAAGAAAGAAAGAAAGAAAGAAAGAAAGAAAGAAAAGAAAAGAAAAGAAAAGAAAAGAAAAGAAAAGAAAAGAGAAGAAAAGAAAGGAAAAGAAAAGAAAAAAAGACATCAGAATTGTGGCTGGAGGCACTTCTCAAGAGAGCCAGTCCTCAGGATGGAGAAGCAAGACCTGCAACCCTTTCTAGAGACAAACAGCAATTTGTAATTATACTGTAATTAGCACCACCTGGTCTAATGGACCCAGCTAGACACCAGATGCATCAAGGTGGGTGACCAGAACACCTGGACCCATAATCCCCTCCGTTTCCAAGAATTCCTTTGATCTTTCCCTGTACACTTTCTATGTGACTCATTTCCTATTGAATCAATATTAGTTAAGCAGCTATACTTGTAATCCTATAGCTTGATTGTAGTTGACCCATGTTGTACCCACATTGTGGTTTTGCTGTATAAATTACCCCTGATTAACAGCCTTAGTGGCAACCTTTTTTGGGAGACTTCTTATTTCTCAGGAGCTTTTTCTTAATCAACCTTTCCTACTCTTAACCACCTTTGATCCTTGAAATTCATTCTTCAGTATTCAAGGAACATCTAATATGTTGGAAGTTATAGAGGAGAGACTAAGATTTCCTGAAAGTAATTATGATAGAGAACAAAATGTCACTTGAAAACATGTTAACTTGGTTTTTTAAACTGATATTCCCCAAAAGGAAGGAATAAGGGGGAAATGTCATCATCATCATCATCATCATCATCATCATCATCATCATCATCATGAATATTTTAAAATTTCAGGGCATTCCAAGAGGGAGTCAAATAGGGCATTTCATAAAAGGGAAGGACACAAATATGTGTGGGAGATATCGGTAGTACATCCATAACATCTTACTTTACCAGTTTTCAGAGGGTAGATTACAATATAACACATGTCCTATGGACTTCACCATTTTCTAGCTTGTCAGCATTTTGCAAGTATTGGTTTTTCCGATTGTGACGACCTTTATGAACTTGATGTTTCAGTACCTATGAGTACATGTTAGAAGCCTAAGTGGAGAAACATACATAGTATGCCAATGTAAGTTGGTTCAAAGCAATGAGATTTAACTTGTATAAATAATTCACTGTAGTAATATTATGCAATGTTGACTCTGGAAACTGAAGTCAGGCAGAAGATAATACATAGCTTTACAGAGTATTGCTAGCTAAAAAGGCCTAGGCTGTATCCATTATCAAATTTTAAGGCCCTCAGGTTAGAAGAAACTGTAAACATTTGAAGTTCAATAAACTCCTGAATTCATCCTATTTATGAGTTACTAAACTCACTGTACATGAATCAAGAAAGTTCCTTTCATGTTTGGAAAAATCTTATTATTATAGGCTACAAAGACTCCTTCCATAGACCTAGTACATACTAGTCCTAGTGGAGGGAAGAGAAAAAAAAATACTTTTTTAAACCATGATGATTCTGTAAATATTTAATAATAGTATTTCTTTCTCATTGTTTATGCACAAGCCAAATATTTCTTCAAATTTATGTACATGTTCTTCATACATCATTTTATCTGTTATCGTATGAAAATTTCCCAGTTTGATCACATTTCTTTCCATAATGGTTCTCAAAAGAGTATGTTATAGTTGAAATTATTTTTGATCAATATAATACTACAGAACAACATCCTCTCTTATTCCATATATTATAATTCTATTAACTTTGCACATATTTCTTGACCATTATATTGTTCTCTTAATATAGATGACCATTATAGAGTCTAATAAAATTTTTTAGTCTATTTTTATATTTACATTATAGAAAAATTATATATATACCTAAGTAGACAGATAAAACCTCTCATATGTCCATCATTCAATGTAAACAGTTTTTAACTTATAGATCACTATGGCTCTTTTAAAACACAAAGTAAATTATATATTATCTATATGGTGACAATAGAGAATACAAAGTTTTAATCAGGAATTGCTCTACTTTTAAGCCAGGAATTGCTCTAATGAGTTTAAGCACGTGGCTATGTGAGGGAAAAAAATGGTGCATGAGTGAGAAATTTACTCTTGCTATAAAATAAAAACTGAATTATAAGGACTTTGGAAGCATACCTCTCTCCACTTAAAGATATTAATATGCCAAACTCCAGTACCTGTGACTATGAGCAGTTTTATGGCAAAAGAAAATTAATTTTTTTATGTGGAATTAAGATTCTTAATCATCTGATCTTTTATAGGAATATAATCCTGGATTATTTGGGTACACTCAGTATAATAATAATTACACATGTGTAAGGTAGGAATAGGAAAGTTAGGGGAAGATGGACTATGGAAGAAAGATACAGAAATATCTCAGAACAGGTTGGAGATGGAATGAAGCAAGGGACCAAGGACTGTGGGCAACCAATACAAGCTAGAAAAGACAATAAAACAGATTCACCCCTGAGGTATCCAGAGGAAACACAGACTTATTCACACTTTGGTTTTAGTCCAGAAAGATTTATGTTAGACTTGAAGACTACAGAACTGTAAGATAATAAAATTTTGTTGATTTAAGCCAGCACATCTGCTACTTTGTTACAATAGTAATGAAAAACTACAGGGGCTAACTCTGATGTAAGTTATATTGTCCAGAGTACTTTCTGTTACTTCTGATTATGCCCAAAATGATAAATGTCCCCTTGCTATCTTCACAGCTATACTTCATTAAAATACCTAAAGGTAAAGAATAAGTCCAAATGGTGCAACACATAGTACTTCAGAATACAATTTTGAAGTTAAAGTTAGTGAGTTCAAATTGTGCTTCTATATATTACTATCCATGACCTCATATAAAATATTTGAATACTTTTTGCCTTATTTTTCTAGCTTCTGAAAAGTGCAATATATATTATAGATATTATAATATATAATGTTATATAGTATAGATATTATAATATATAATGTTATATATTATATTATATATTTATATATTATTTTATATATATATTGCTAAGAATGGTAGTATAAACCAGTAACATACATAGCAGTAGCTTGTGCATAGTTATAATTATTTTAGACTTGTAGTTATAATTATTTTAATATCTTAAATTATTTACACATCACCATAAACTTTTCCCTAGGCAGAAATTATTCCTAAATCCAGCTATTTTAATTATCTTGTCAACAAATAAAACATCAGAAAACTTATCAAATGCCTTGCTGAAATCCAGATCTGTCTGTAGCATCTCTAATATCCCTTGATCTATTAAGCTACTAACCCTTTTAAAGAAAAATTGAATTAATCTGACATGACTTAGTCTTTGTGAACTCTTATTAAAGATGAGTGGTATCTGTTCCTTCTTTCAGGTACTCACTAAGAAGTTTGTTTATAATTGGTTCAAGAATTTCATCTGAAATCAATATTAATCTCATTTGGCTAATGTTTGACCAAAGTCCCTATTTTCTCTGTGTTGTTACATTCCAGAAATCAAGCAAGGTGCCTTCTTGTAAAATGAGGCATCGTGAATGCTTACAAGAAGCTGACAGCCTAGAAAATTTCATTCTTAAGGATTCAGTGCCTCCTATTATTCATGAGTTTTAGATACAATTAGTATTTCCAGAATTTATAGTTTTTAGGTTTAGTACTTCCCTGGAGCTTCAATTGAAGCAATATCATCATGCCATGGTATCTGTGAGGATTTAATTCCAAGATTTCACACATATACCAAAGTCTGCACATACTCAAGTCCTTTATATAAAATGGTGTAGCATTTGCATATAACATGTGCACATCTTCCCATGTATTCTAAATAATTTTGAGACTATTCGTAATACTTAACTCAAGGCACATAATATATAAATATTTGGTAAGCTTTATTTTTATGTAATAAAGATTAGAAAAAAATCCTGTATATGTTCAATACTGATTCAATTTATTTTCAAATGGTTTTGATTTATGATTGGTTGAATTAATAGATGCAAAATCAGTAGATGTATAGGGATTATCACCCTCCTCTCTTGCTTACTGTCCCCAAACATGTATTATATTGAAAAATGCACTACACTGTCTTCATTAGTAATTTATTTCTTAGAAAAATAGTAAAGATATATTTAAAATTGGTAAGGTTTGCATAGGAAATTTTACATATCAACTTTTTACCTCAGTCAGCCTTTATGTAAAAAGAAAGGACTGATCTGACTTGTGCTTCAGATAACAATAGGACTGTCAATTTTCAAGTACTACCAACTGCTAACTTCTCAGAGGAAAAAAAGTAACAGAGAAAATATGATTACCTTACATCCAAAACCTGAGTCTTTCAAGAGTTGGAAGGTTCATGCAAATGGGTAAGACAGAACCCTGATTTGGGTGAATGTGGGAAGAAACACATAAAAATAAAGTCACAAAAACAAAAAGCACAGAAATCATATGTATAAGGAAAGCTTGAATACTTATACTACATTAGTTCTCAGGCATTTGACAGGCTATATAAAGTAATTAAAAATAAGATACAAGTGATGGATATCATTCACATTGCAAATTAGCAAGATATTTAGTTTATACTACATGTGTTTTACAGAGAACATTGTTCAGTGTTGTCATCTGCATATTGAAAAATAATTGTTTTAGATTCCTTAGATGGATTTCAAAGTTGTGCTGTGGTTTTCAGTTCTTTGTCAAACAAGTGAAGCCCATTTCCTCTTGTGAGTTAAATGCAACAGGTGCTTATAGTCAGAACATTTCCTCGGGATGTATTTCTCATAGAAAGGACAAACACTGCAGTTGTGGGTGTATATAGTGGCTTTATGGTAATAGCTCTCATAGTATATTCACTGACCCCTGTGGAGGATATGAGAAGTTCTTGGGCCCTCGGACAGCCTTGGGAAGACAGATTGTCCTGATGTCTGTGGCAGGCCCAGATAGAGAAGTTAAAGATAACTTCAGAAGGCTGTTTGTCCATCCCACATCCCGCTGTGGTCCCTTAAGACTCTCAAATATTTGCTTGGTATAAGACTAGATAAGAATAGCTAATTTTTTAGAAGCTTTAAGTAGCCAGGATGATTTAGATAAGATGCGCTAAGATTAAAGGACCATAATTAAAGGAGATGGTTCTTTAGATGCTTTATGTACTCACAGATATAACTGGTGGTTAGTTGACTAGCATTGTAAACTGTTAATGATTGATGTATCCTACAGAAAAATGTATAAAAGAAGAACGTTATCAATAAACCTCACCTTAACTCCGAGAGTTCTCATCCCCCCGCCATGCCCTTCTTTTAATGGGTTTCGTCGGATACTGTCTTCAGGTTTCATCTCCCACCGAGGAGACCCCAACAGACCCCAAAATAGTACTCTTAATATTAGTCATAATAAGCCAGGTATTTAGCTCAGTGGTGCCAATGCCTGCTTCGCAAGTGCAAGGTTCTGAGTTTGATCACTGGTACAAAAAAAAAAAAAAAAATATATATATATATATATAGTCTTAATTAGATGGTAACGGTAACACATACCGTAAGACTAAATTTACATAAATTTCAAAAAATTACATTTTTTTGCTTTTTAAAATCTAATATCTGCCAGTATCTTATTAAGGATTTTTGCATCTATGTTCATCAGTGAAATTGGCCTATAGTTCTCTTTTTTGTTTGGGTCTTTCTCTGCTTTGGGGATCAAGGTGATGCTTGCTTCCAGGAATGAATTTTGGAGTATTGCTTCCCTTTCAATTTCATTGAAGAGTTTAAACAATAGTGGCAGTAGTTCCTCTCTAAATGTCTTGTAGAATTCAGCAGTGAAGCCATCAGGACCCGGGCTTTTCTTAATTGGTAAGTTTTTAATTACATTTTCAATTTCATTGATTGATATTGGGTTGTTTAAAATTTTTAGATCTTCTTCGTTCAACTTTGGTAATTCATATGTATCTAGGAATCTGTCCATTTCTTCCTTGTTTTCCATCTTATTGGCATATAGGTTCTTGAAGTAGGTATTGATGATTCCCTGGAATTCTGCTGGGTCTGTTGTAATTTCATCCTTTTCATTCCTAATTGCATGGATTTGGGCCTTTTTGTTTCTTTTTCTGGTAAGAGTGGATAAGAGTTTGTCAGTTTTGTTTATGCTTTCGAAGAACCAACTCTTGGCTTCATTCTTCATTGATTTTTTGTATTGTTCTCTTAGTCTCCATAGTATTGATTTCTCCTCTGATCTTTATAATTTCCTCCCTTGTATGAGCTTTGGGTTTGTCCTGCTTTTCTTCTTCTAGAAGCTTGAGGTTCAGCATCAGATTGTTTAATTGAGCATGCTCTGTTTTCCTAATATAAGTATTCACTGCTGTGAATTTCCCTCGTAAGACTGCTTTCATTGTGTCCCATAGATTTCAATATGTTGTATCGTCATTATCATTTAATTGTAGGAACTGTCTGATTTCTTCTTTAATTTTCTCTGTGACTCATTACTTATTCAGAAGTGTGTTGTTCAATATCCATGTGTTTATGAAATTCTTGTGGTTTCTTTTGCTATTGATCTCCAATTTCTTCGCACTATGGTCTGATAATATACTACCAAGAATCTATTGGGCCGGGGATTTAGCTCAGTGGTTCCAGAGCCTGCCTCGCAAACGGAAGGTCCTGAGTTCGATGAGTTTGATCCCCGTTACAAAAAAAAATAATAATAATCTATAAAGAACTTAAAACAGACATCCCAAATTTAAAGACCCAATCCAAAAATGGACATCTGAAATGAACAGACATTTCTCAGACAAAGAATTAGAAATAGCAAATAAACATATGAAAAATGCTCAACATCACTGGTCATTCGAGAAATACAAATGAAAACAATGCTGAAATTCCACCTCACCCCAGAAAGAATGGCTGCTATTATAAAATCAACCAATAACAAATGTTGGCAGGGCAGTGGGGAAGCAGGAACACTGCTCGACCGCTGGAGGGAGTGTAGATTGGTGCAACCACTGTAGAAATCAGTATGGAGATACCTCAAAGAACTAGGACTGGAAGTCCCATTTGACCCAGCTATTCCTCTGCTGGGTATCTTCCCCAAAGATGAAAAGAATCATACCACAGTGATATATATGCACCCATGCTCATAGAAGCACAATTTGTAATGCTAAAACTTAGAAACAGCTCAATTACCCATCAACTGGAGACTGGATAAAGAAAATGTGGTTTTTTAATAAAATGGAGTACTACTCAGCCATAAAAAATGAGAAATTAGAGACATTTATGGCTAAATGGATGCACATTGAGGTCATACTCTTAAGTGAAATAAATAGGACACACATGTGTAAATACAGAATAGTTCCTCTAGTGTGAGAAACTGAAAATGTATATAAGTACTAAATGGTATAATAGGTAATGTGAAATAGGAAGAAAAGGGGCAAAGGGGAAGGGGAAATGGGAGGGGTAGGGGAAAGAAAGAAGGAAATGGAATTAATATGAGAAAATGAAAAAATGGATACAAAGTCTTTGTAAATAGGGAGGGATGGAGGGGTTGCAGGGAGGGCAGGAGAAGGGGGAAAAAATAAGAACCAAGATGGATTATGTAAAGGTGCAAATTTCCAGTGATGAATGTCATTATATTGTATACCTAAAATATACCAATAAAATTAATTTTAAAAAATAAAATAAAATCTAATGTCTTTCCTTTAAATATAGTAAGAGATTATTTTAACTAGATTTAAAATTCCATGGACAGATGACATATTTACCTTGGCTGAAGGCCTATGAATTACTGAAAAGATGATTAGGTACATATGAAGCATTAAAGATATTCTTGAATAATCCTAATATTTCTACATCAAATGATTTCTGTGTTGTTCCACTCTTCTGAAGGTGATTTCAGTAATTTTCTCAAGATTTTTCTGAAAGTTAATGCCAGAGTTAAAAATGTAATTTACATCTCCTAACCTGGTCTGTATTCCTCTTTACATGATTCCTGCTTGCATAATTTCACAGTGGTGAGAAAAGGTGTATTGTAAAGAAATTAGAAAATGAAGAAATCAAAAGAAGTTGAATGTTTATAATCTCAACAGTTCTTAAAGTCTGCTATCTACTACTAAACAGGCAATTCACTCAGAAGCTGAGGAAACCTTAATACACTCATCAAAGGCCCTTTACAATTATAGAGATATTAAAGAAAGTGTCCAACAGTGAGAGGTGAATCTTAAGCAGTTTAAAGATTACATTTAGATGATAAAGATAAGAGCAGTAATACTTAATGCTACTGTAGAGCCTTTATTCCTGGAGGCTCAGTGTGTTTAACTAAAGGTCAAATGATACAAATCTCTGATATCTAAAAAACTGGGTTGCAAACTTTTATTTTAATACTTTTTTGGTTTCCTTTTTCCTTGTTATTTTCTTGTAGAAGAAATAAATTCAGTATAAATCCAAGAGTATCCTAGTACAAATTCTCTTTAAAAAGCAATGAGGGTATTTTTAAATTGCACAAAAAGTAAATGTCTTAGGAATTGCTGAGTATGATTAAATAGATACAAATTTAATATCTATACAAATATAATCCTGTGGCACCAGAAATTATAAAATTTCTACAGTCAATAAAAATACAAATTATAGTAGCATAAAGAATTAATTCCAAGCCAATATTAAAGATATCTCATGAGAAAAAGAAATATTAAAAATAGATGCTGATAGTATAAAATAAAAGAGAAAAATCAAGGTATTTTTCTAAATTTTACCAATGAAGTTTGTCTCTATCTTTTTAATATATAATAGGATAATTCATACTGTTTGGTAAGATTTTTTAAATGAAGTAATCCTAAAGAAGTAGCATAAAATGTTTTTATAATCAAAATAATAAAGTTAAATATATTCTTTAAACATAAATGACTTTTCCTTATACATAAATATTTCCATTTTTATTTCATGGCATGATGAACTGCATTTGACATGGCTGATGGGTTATAATCTAATACACTAGGATTATATGGCAAACATGTTTCCTGTTAATTACAGGGTAGAAACAATGCTGTGGAACAATCTGAAAATAGCTTCAATCTTTTTGCTAGGGTACATTGGTTAAAATTTAGATTTTTGGACTACTTTTTTCTTCACTCTTATTTCAGTAAAATAGGAATATGCTTTAAAAAATATAAAATACAAGATATTTTACTTACTGACAACTTACACTGACAATGTTTTTATCTTAGTTTTAAAAATGCACCCTGCTTGAAATCTTCAGTTATTAACATGGTTTTAATATAATTAAAATATTTAATATGTTAGCCATATCAGAAAATTGACCTCATTGATTAAAACATACTACACATTAACTAGCATTTGGCCTTTAACCATTTGCTATTTTAACATTGTAAAATATAAATGATTTCTTTCTTAGTTGGCAGTTTTTCTACACTACAAACCACCATCAAAATTAAGTGTATAGAAAAACAAAAGCATCCAGCAAGGAGAAAAGTCACATTGGAGAAACTACACAGTGAATTTAAGACAAAATTCAGATGCTAGAAGGAGAGATTTAACTTTAAATTGTTATCTTGATAGGTACTCCCAATTAAGCCTAAATTCTATAAAAATAGTCACTAAAAAGGGGAAAAATAATATCCAAAAAGACATCTGGGTATTTTCATATTTTTAAGGACAAACAAAACCCAGACCCTTATTGAACATTATGGGGTACCTAAAGGGACACATTCAAAGTTAACTTTATTTAACTCCTTATATTTGCTTTATAAAAAGACAGAAAAACACTTTATGAACATCAGACAATCTGTCCTCAGAATTAAAAGACATTCAACTATTAAATTATCCCTTTCCTCCTGCTAAGGTATTGGAACAAAATTGTCTTTTCAGCTCAACTTATCAACACTTTCTATCTTTTCACAAATAAGAAGAGAATATGAAAAAGATCAATGATAGTGCTTTTTTTCAGGTTATCTGCCCAAAACAAAGCCCCAGGGGACCTAAACAGGGCTGCATCCCTGTACAGGTAAGCACATGCAGACTAGATGTGATATGAAAAAGGGAAGAGATGGGACAAATCCAGCTCATTTTTTTTCCCCTTGAATTCTTTTCTTGGTACATTACAGCATGTTGGCTCTATGTTGCATTGTTTTAGAATGTAGAAAACCAAGTGGTGATGGAAAACAGTAACACCCTTTTAGTACAAGAGAATCATAGTGAAAAGCTACTAGAAAACTGAAGTTCTTTGCATCTACTCACCTATTACTTTGAAATATTAAATTATACACATATTTTTATGTATATATACACATATCCATATATATCCATATATATATACATATATATCAAAATAGATGGTGAATATTTAAAAAAATTTATTATAGTAAAAAGCACATTGCAAGAATCCCCCTCAAAAAAATCACTCTCTGTACCTTATACTTGCCACTTTGTAAAACAATTCTGGAAGTCTCTTTTTGTGAGTGTCTTCAGGAAGTGTGATTAAAAAGAAATGAAGTCAATGTTTCAGCCCAGTCTTCCAAACAAAAGATAAACTCATTAAAATATTAAAGTGTTCCTTATCCAAATTCTTCACTGGACCTGGTACTGTACAACTTTCAACTCTTCCCTAAAGATATAATGACCATAAAAAATTAACATTTTGAATAAATTCAGGACAGTGAATCAGCCATGACACCACAACTAAAGACACATAGGAAAGAGGACTTCCAGAACTGCTTCAGAAAATGCGCAGAAGGATAGAATGTGTATGAAGTGAGGGGAACTATTTCAAGGTGGCTTAACAACAATGTGTTTTATACTATAATAATTTTTAAAATTTAAATATTCATCATAATTTTCATATTTTTCAATCACACATTCTATGGAATATTTCACATCATTGTACATATACTTAATAATAGATATTAACAATAAGATATCAAATAATTAAATATATATTCCAATACATAGACATCCAACAAAATCTAATGAAATCATAACAGAGCAATGGACAAATCTTTTGTCTGGGCATTTTTCAAGTAAAACAAAGACCGTAAGCTAGAACAACATTTCCCATATGTTTAGAAAAAAAATAAAAGCAATATGACACCAAATATCTGAAGACCAGTTTTAAGGTGAAAATACAGAAAATTGACATATCAAATAGATGACAATAGAGATGTCCTTATGATCAAAAGCAAGACATAAAGTAGAAAGTATATGCTAATTTTAAAATGTAGATAAAATGATGTATTTGTAAGATAAACATTGAAAGGACCAATAGTAAAGTAAAAACAGTACAATGGAATTACGTTATTTTAGAGGCAATAAAAAAATAAATGCAATGTTTCAGAATAGTAGTATGAGAAAGAAACCTGTTTTAAGACAAGTAAAAGTAAACTTGGTTAGTGAGAAGAAGGGTGGGTAGATTTAAAAAAAATAAATATAAAAAACCCCTGATCTACCTGAAGGAAAAATTAAAAATTAAGGAAACGTAAAAAGTTAATGCCACATTGAAATATAATATTCATTAACTATAAGAAAGGTAAAACATTAGTTTAAAGATATTGTTATTCAAAGTAATGTGTAATATGTAAATATGCTATTGCAATATTTTTGTACTATAAATGTAAATCAATAAACATTCAGGCAGAAAAAAGTCTACATACAAAGTTTAAAAAATGTATCTCCATCAACTGTTCACTTTGCAAAATTTGAATTTTAGAAGAAAATGAAACTATCTCTACATAATTTCTAAGGAACAAATACCACTATTGGTACAAATTCCTTGTGATTAATCTGTGTTCAAATTTCCTAGACTTTATGAACCTAGAAGTGCTGTTATCATTTTTCTCCTCCATGGTATCTCAAGAGAAATCATTTGGGGTAGAACCTCAAAAATAATGCTACAAGACTATTATCTTTAAGGATTTGGAAAGAAAACAACGATGCAGTTGATCAATGAATGAAATGTTTATTCAGAAAATGGAAAACAGTTTTCTACTTAAAATAGTTATAAAATGAAAAGTTATTTGTTGATATACAAATATATTTATCATATAGTGTTCTTTAAAAGCATGTCATAGTTGTATACATTTGACTGTATGATTTTATTAAAAACAATGGTGTGTGCATGAACTGGTCCTTGTCCTTCATGTGAAAGACATTCACAGTTAGAGCAGTGTACACATCTTTTCATTTCCTTCTTAATTCACTCCCTTATCTTTTGCATTAATGCACAATAAAAGTCATTATTTTTCAAAATTAAATTTTGAAAAATAATGAATTCATAGCTCCAAAATTTCTAAATCTGTAGTATGGAAATATGTGAAAGATTGAACACTTCACAACTAGATGTTTACATTTGTGACATCCATACTTGCCTTACATGCTAAATGATTACCGAAATCCATGGAGCTACTATCATGACCTTGATAAACATTTATATTAACGAGGGCCTTAATAACATGCAGGTGACAATGAAACATGATATTTTATCCCGTGCCAATAATAACACATATGAGATCAAGAAGACATGCTTATATTTTTAGGAATTGTTATTTGGAGTACAAGCTATGTTACTACTGACGATTTGGATTCTAGGCTTATATCCACACAGGTTTATATCTGCTTCCAAAGTAAGTAGAATGACTGAATCTTGTAATCAAGGATTATGCAATAAGGTTTTGCCAATTCAGTTACTTTTTACATAAAACCTCTGAAGTAGAATCTGTTTAATACAAAGTATCACACTACCTTTAAGATAATGTCTCTTTATCTTTTTTTCTTGACCACCTTCTCCCAGTTACTTTAGCTCTAATTTCTCAGAGAAAAATCACAAAAACATCCAGGAAGAAATAACATCTGTGGTGTTATGAAGGGTTTTACTTCATCACTTGCATTAGATATTTTTTTCTTTTTTTGAAAAAATAAACTTTACAAGCAACCAAATATTTGATGTACTAAACCAGTATGAAAATGAGTAAGACATGTAAAAGAATGGAAGGAAAATAGTAAACTGTTGATTTATTTGACATGCTAGATACAAAAGGCAAGTTCCCACTAATATAGGCCCTAAGAGTGAGTAGCTGTCACTACTAAGTGACAACTTGCTTAGTTATCATCTCCTATTTATTTAAGAGAGCTAATCATGAATCTGATAACTTTCTTTGAGTAACTGAATTTGGTGTTCTCAATGCCTTCAAAATTCAAGCTCCAAGATTAGAATCAATGTTCATTCTACTTTCTTTCTTTCCTTCCATACAGTCTCAGGACTACCTAATGCTTCAGCCACACTAAATTATTTAAAGTTCATGAAATGTGTGATATTCCTGACTGCATCTGTTACATGACATATTTATGTTTCTTGAGTCCCTACAATCTTCCAGCTTAGGTGTCTTTCAATCTCATGTCAAGAAACTTCTTAAAACTGGATATTACTCCAGCTACCTCCCTCTTTTTCTTGTCATAACTCATAGATAATTCTATGTTCTGTCCAACTGAATAAGTTAGGGATAGTGGACTATTCAACTTTGTGTTTCCAGTGAATGGGGTGATATTTACTAGCTGCTATATACTTTCATAATGACTGAAATACTGGAATATTTATTACATAGGAGAGAGATGGGGGTCAACTTAGCACTATCAAAACATAGGTTTCAGTTATGTGCTGAGGCATACATTTGTAATTTAAGCACTCTGGGAGGCTGAGGCAGAAGGATCACAAGTTTAATACCAGGCTATGGGATTTAGAGAATTAGTGAGACCCTGTCTATAAATAAATAAATAAATAAATAAATAAATAAATAAATAAATGGGCTGGGTATGCTGCTCAGTGCAAAACCCAATACCGAAAGAAACAGAGGAAGAAAGAAAGAAAGAAATAAAGAAAGAAAGAAAGAAAAAAGAAAGAAAGAAAGAAAGAAAGAAAGAAAGAAAGAAAGAAAGAAAGAAAGAAAGAAAGAAAGAAAAAGAAAGAAAGAAAGAAGCAAGCTTTATTATACCTGTAGGGTAAGTGTATTGGGGTTAACATAATTTTGACAGAATTTGAATTGATTTGACAGAAAATGTGTAGTCTTGTGAGGGAAGAAAACAAGAATATATTCTCTAATAAACATTATAAAATAATTTAAAAATTGAAAGTCAAAGATTTTAGTATTGATTTAAAATACAAGTTCCTCAAATTTGTTTTGTATACATTCTTAATTCAAAAACACAGCTCAAATTCTAAGGACCCATAAAATACTTTCTGTATTTGCATAGATGTCTTAGTTTCTTCTAAGGATATCAACTTAAAACATTGCCAGTAAAGATCAACACTTAAAAGTAACATCAATATTCATATGTAAATATTTACCATAATTTATGTATCCTGCAATTTTTCAGATAAGAAAAAATAATTTAAAAATCTTAATAAGAAAGGATATACACTGTTTGTGAGGAGAAAACAATGATGAGGTTTTTTGTGGTTTTGTTGGTTTGTTATTTTCCGGAACTGGGGATCGAACTCAGGACCTTGCACTCACCAGGCAGGTGGTGGAACCACTGAGCTAAATCCCTAGCCCAAGGATGAAGTTTTGATGTCATAATACACTGGCACTTCTGTCAGCCTAGGATCCCCTAGTGATTGAAAGAGTAAAACATTGAACAGTATTGAACAATGTTGAATATAAATATGAAAAATAAACCCTTCTTGTTTTAAGTTGTTTTCTTACTACATCATGCCCTATACTAGTCACAAAGTATATGTGTATGTTCCAAATGTATGTAGCATTTGTATATGTATGTATTTATGTATGCACCTACATATACCAGAAACATGTTTACCTTTAGATTTTATACAATGTGTTATTTTAATATTTTTTGGTTTTGTTGCTTGTGTTTTTAGATGGAACATTTTCCAATTTAGATGGCATACATCCATAGATATAGAAAAACTATCAAATATTTAGTATAAAATGGCTAGTTTTTGAAAAAATATGGAGTGAAATGGCTGTTAGCATGGATACTTCACTTACATTGAAAGCCATATTTTAAAATCAGCTTATCAACTAAAATTTCTTGTTCATTTTAAAATAAAAACTGGAACTACCTACTTTCAGCGATAGTAAGCATGCATGCATTTGGAAGAACATGTTCATATGCATTAAATATTTTAATTTGATAGCTAGTAAAAGTTTAGAAATAAGCAAGCCAGAAAAAGGAAAGGCTAATAAATAATGATTTCTTGGAGTTTGAAAAGATTTTGCAGTAACACAAGCAGATATAAAGCTGAAAGACAGTCTTATATATATCTTCAGTTCTTAACTACATGGAATTTATCTTTTGAGTGGCCAGGAGAGTGCACATTAATGTATACCACCGAGACACTTTTCTTGGCCTACTTGCAACAAGACTCAAGTGTGACCTGAATGGCTCCCTGGTGTTTGGATTTATATTCTTCTCAGAGGCATTGGATATTGTATTTCACTACAAAGAGCTAAAACATTGCAATCATTATTTATAAATCTTTTAGAAAAATGCATTTTCTTAGCAGCAACCATGGCAACAGGGAACTTGAAATGACACTGAGAAAGAATTTAGTCCGTTGCAATGGGTAACATACACAAGATTTAGATTTTATCAACACATATATTTTACAATTGAAAAATTACAATAAATATTACATATATGATGATTTTTCTTATTTAATCCATCCATTACATTTAGTTAAGATTTTCATCATTGTAAATTTGCATCTTTACATAATCCATCTTTTTCTTATTTTTTCCCCATTCCCCTGCCCTCCTTTCAACCCCTCCACCCCTCCCTATCTACAAAGACTTTGTTTCCAATTTTTCTTTTTCTCATATTAATTTCATTCCCCCTTTACCTTTCCCCTACCCCTCCAATTTCTCCTTCCCCCTTGCATCATTTTTTCCTATTTCACATTATCTATTATAGATTTCCATATTTTATTACATAGTATATGTACATAATATCATGAAAATTTATAAAGGTAAAATGACTCCAACTGAATCAAAACATTTTACTTTTAGGTGCATTACTTTCCCTTTGGTGTGACACACTTGCAGTTAAAATTTGAATGAAAAAAAGGTTAAATTTAGCTTTCAATCACAGAATTCACTCCATGTTTAGCTGAATCCAAGGAAGAAACATTACAACAAAAGTGCGTGGTGCAGCCAAACTACTCAGATCATGGCTGCTGGGACGCAGAGCAGGGGAACAGTGCCAGAGAGGAATAAGCAAGGGACCATGTATAGTATCCCAGGCTACACCTCCATGATCCACCCAGAGACATCCAGGAACATCCTTTGCTAATCTGCTAAGAGTTTTTAATCCATTGAAGTTGACATATCAAGAGAGTGGTCACGATCCTCCCCTTGTCATTTTCACAGCAAAATACATACCCTTCAACCATATTTCCTCTCCAAATAAAGAAAATAGAGAGTTCATACTTCCTCCTAACATAATGTATCTATCCTACATACAAAAGGAAATGCCATAATCCCATCCCCAAGGTCTCAAAATTCCAGAGATTTTCAAAAGCTTAATTCAAAAGCCTAATTTCAAAAGTCTCTTCTGATACTCAAAGCAGACTTACCTGTGATTTTCTATAAAAATAATATACAATTTACATAATTCCAAGGTACCATGTCACAGTGTAAGCATTTCCATTCCTAAGGAGGAACAAGGGGGAAAACAAAACCAAAACCAAAAACAGGACCAAGCTAAGACTAAAAATCAGCAAACAGGGCAAACATGAAGTCCTACAGATTTATTTCTTCACTTGTGGCACAGGGTGCCAAAAATTTGATTTACAAAGGTTTTCTGTGGCCACAGCCCTCTGGCTGGTTGCAGCCCACATACAACTTCTGTCTTGAGCAGGCTCTACTTATACCCTGCAGTTTTCTTTGGAGGCATTCCCTGTTTCTGTTAGTTCTGACTTTCTAGCATACTTGTTACACATTTGGCTTCATTTTCACAACTTTATAAACTATTCTTTCAGCAGAACTTTTTCAGGCCTTTTAGGCCTTCCTTTAAATTCTGAATGGAAGACTCTCAGACCCTAAAACTCTTGCATTCTGTGTGGCAGTATAATCATAATCACATGGATATCTCCAAGGTCTGCGGTCAGTGGAAGCAGTAGGATGGCTCCTTTAGAAGACAGCTGCAGTGCCCTGTGAGTGCTTGGATGGCTGAGCATGGTAAGATGAAATCCAGGGAACCAATTCCCTAGGAGGGGCTTCTTAAGAAGAGGTCGTAGCAACTCTTTTCTTATATGAAAGATTGACACTCTTACACTCTTAAACCTGCAGTGTGTGGGTTCTTGCTGATTCCTGATGTGCCCTCAACTCATCTTTCTTCTTTTCCCTGTACAAAGAATTGATTTCTTTTTGATGACTGCAATCTCTCTAGCAGCTACAAAATATTTGACACCCCAACTTTACACATGATTCCTTATTGGCCAAACTTTGTTTTTCAAAATTTTCTGCTTTACTTTTGCCCCCTGATCACAGTATAAACCTAACTAAACACAGTCACTAGTACCCATGCCACAGACTGAATGTTTGGCTGTCAAAATTTCTTGTGTCAGGTTAATTTATCAACTGCCCTTAGTTTCACTCTTGCGAAGTTTCAGGACTTGGGCAAAATATAGAAAAATGTTCGTGCCAGAGTGTAACACCCATGGCCTCCAGTCCATCCACCAACTGAATCCTTATTCATAACTGAAACATCCTGAACCTGGCCTTAATATTTGCATTCCTATCAGCATGGTGCGTTTCGGACCTCCAACTAGAATCTCCCATGAAGCTCTGCTTACACCATTCTAGATCTTCTCTAACATGCATTTCCAAACCTTTCTAAACTTCTCCTGCAAACCATTTCCAAAGATTTCTAAACCATATGGACAGATACAGTCACAATAACAACCTAATTCACTGCTACCAATTTTTGATATTATTTTCCTATTGTTGGTACACAATACTGGACACACACAACTTGAAAGAAAAAAGTTCATTTGGCTTATTATCACAGAGGATTCACTCGATGGTTGGTTGGCTCCAAAGCAGAAACATCAAAGTGGAAGTGCGTAATAGAGGTAAACTGCTCAATTAATGGTGGCCTGGAAGCAAAACAGGAGAACAGTACCAGGAAAGGGCAAGAAATCATATATAGTACCCCAGGCCAAGCCTCCATGACCCACCCAGTCACACCCACCAGTATACTTTACTAATCTCTCAGGCATTTCTTAACCCAATGAAGTTGACATATCAGAATTAATGGTCATGGTAGAATATAACCAAAATGACAAATTTGAAAATGCTGGCATTTTTAGCCATACTGCTTGTATTACTGTTGTTTGTTAGAAATTTAATACACTTCCTGAAAATGAAAATATGGTCATTCTTTTTTATGTATTTAATTTAAAACAAATATTTCTTTTCTTTTACATATCACATTAAAACTATATTTCCAGTATTTTCATTTTACTTTAGATGCAGGAGTATTTTTCTTAGCAATTGTTTCACTTCATATTAAGTGCTTGTTTTCAATCAGAAAAGTTTCTTCTACTTGTAATTATTCTTCCTAAAATTGTTTAAAAATTAAAATCCTTCGTTAGCTAAAGAGATAGTTGAGAGTCAGTTTCTTTTGGCCCACATTGGCAGGGCCCAGGCAGATTCTTCCACCAATAATATTGACAGATGAAATGGGGATGCACCCCAGTAGTACAGCACTTGCCTAGTAGGAACAAAGCCCTATATTTGACACAAAACATCACAAAGCCAATAATATTTCCCCTTTTGTTAATAAAATAAAATCCTGTAGTGTTGTTTCAGTTTATATTTCTAAAATACATTGATATTATATAATGTTTATATGACTGACTTCTGGTATTGGGGGCCATAGTGACTCAATATTTCTATTAATTAATTATAATACCATTGTATTTTTTGTAATAGAATATATGATAATATATCTGTGTGTGTTTGTGTTACCAGCATTGCACTTGAGCCTCACATTTGCTAGGCAAGCATTCTATCACTGAGTCTCTCAAATAACCACCACACCTGATGATAGCAGTAATTTTCTTTGTGATATGCATTTTAATTTTCAAATTATCTAATAAAAATTTAAAACAAGATATTTTCCTCACAATATTTTCTTAATTTGTTGACATGTTTAATTTACATAAAAGCATTACATTGAAAAGTATATAATAATTTATATAAAAATATATTTTAGACAAGTAAAGTATTTAAGATTGGATTTTGTTCCTTGCCACAATAACAGCATCCTTCATAAGTTACCTGAATTAAGCACTTTCTCTGCCATGAGCTGGGCAACCCTAACTCACACTTTTTCTTAATTAGCCATGCCCTGGGTATTGTTTTTCTCATGTGGATACAGAAAGGTGCCCAAGGTGATGTTGGGAACAATTTCTCTGCCTCAGTATGGAACATAAGTTTGGTTAAGTGCCTTTGCACTTTCCTAGGTCTGAGTCAGGATTCCTATTGACAAAGGCTAAGCATATGTGTTCTATTCTGTTTCTGTTTACTAAGGTGAGGGCTGGGCTAAGGACAAGAGAGAGAATTCTCTGTGCCGAAATTTCATCACAACTCCATGAAGTAGTCAATGGAAATGTGTCTAGCACTTTAGTATTTGAGCATTAGGACACCTCCTCTTTTTTTTTTCTCTGCTTGTTTGGTTCTTTGGGGGTCTTCTCCATCTACAAGAAAGTTTTCTTCATGCATTTTCTATACCACAACAGTGCTGTAGAAGCCCTTTCTTTGTCTTGTATTATTTAAAGGAAATTATTTCCCCTTATATGAGTTACATATCATAATACAAAAAACAGATTGCTTGACAAAGGTAGGTTTACAAAAGGTTAAAATTTAATGCGACATTATTTATTTGACTTACAGAGACCATCTTAATTATTCCATAGTCCCCACCTTTAATTGTACACCCAATGAGGCTCCTCATTTTATATATGGGTATTATCTGAAATGTAAGAATTAAAGGAAAGAAAAAAACTATAAAGGTATTTCAGAAGGATGATCTTTAGAGATGTTTCTCACACACAAACTATTTGTCCTTTAGTTCTTCCTTTCTATATGTTGTTTCAGTTCTTCCTTTTAGTTCCATGAAGCCCAAGGATTAATTAGATCTGGGTATTTTTGAGGGTGGTCTATTCTATACTATGAGTGTCTTCTTCTACCAACACTGGCTCTACACTTTCTAGAAGCAAATACATTTTATGTTTGAAGAGATTTTTGGATTTTCACTTTTAATAAAGTGAATAGACCAAAATTTCAAATAAATTAACAATACTATAATTAGAGAAGTTTTCCTTTTTGATACTCCTCCTGTTCATATATAGTGATTTAGGTTCCAAAGGATTCACACCATTGGTTCTTTGTAGTTACAGTGCTACTTTAGGACTGATTCAGAATCATATTTTGAAAGTTATGCCCATCTAAAATAGATTTTTTTTTTTGGTACCAGGGATCAAATTTGGGTCCTTGTGCTTGCGAGGCAGGCAGCAGAACCACTGAGCTAAATCCCCAGCCCCTAAAATAGAGTTTTTAAAAATCTTGAATCATTTTCAAACTCCTCTGATATAGCTTAAATTTTCAATTATGCATGCTATACTGAAGAATTAAGTATGATGGAAGAGCATATGATCTGTGTGAAACTCTTGAAAAAGAGATTAAATTCTTTCTTTCACTAATGTACCAAAAGACATGTGATGGGCTGGGGATTTAGCTCAGTGGTTCTTCCACCTACCTCGCAAGCCCAAGGCCCTGAGTTTGAGCCCTGGTACCAAAAATAAACAATGACATATGAAATTATCAGTTATAGGCAGCACTATCACTTACTCTTCTGTGAAGATATATTGTTAAATGAAGATAATTCAAGATAAACAGGTGTATCTAAAATTGATTTTTATGATAACTACTAAAGGATTAATTCCCAGACTTCACTCTAGATTTATTTACTCATTGACTTTTTCATGTGTGGTTGAATCCAAAAACAAATGCTAACTGAAAGCTCTAGAAACAATTTTTATGACCTACAAGACTTAAAAAAAGTAGTATGATAGTTGACCAACCAACAGCACAAACTAAAAATTAGTTCTCCAATTTTCTTCAACTAAACCTCATAAAATTTTCAATGAACTAATTAATATTACAATCATTATAAAATGTTCTACCTTTTTTCATCAAACAAGGAAAAAAAACTCAAAATAATGTCATTTTGGTTTTATTTCCTGATACAAAATTGAATTTTTTGGCACCTTAAATTAGTATTGTGCCTTGCCACTCATTGTAATGCTATTATATTAGTAATAAATATTTACTCTTGATTACAGTTTATTAGAAACATCAAATATAATTTCTAAGATGTGTAGGAGATGATACACGTAACTGTTCATATAAAACATTACACATAATGTCATACAAAAATTGCATAAAATTTTTCTGGTTTTAATAAAACTATGGGAAGATTCCAACATTGACAACATACAAAATAAAAGTATTGAGAATTATATTTTTGATGACATTGCACATGATAATTTGCAACAATGCAGACTGACTGGTAAGAAGTTAAAGAAATGCATGATGGCTCTCCTCCCGTGTCATGAGATATGGATGTAAATATCACAATCAGTCATTTAAAAATAACAGCTTTACTGAGATCTAATTCTCATATTATGTAATTCAAGTAATTAAAATATACAGTCCACACGTTTAAGCCAACTAATCTTCCACAACTTGTCTTATTTACATTTTTTCATTGCTAAAATGTTAATGGTAAAGAATAATTAGCTTGATTTGAAGACAATTTATAGACTACTGAACTAAATAATTGACTATTCAAAATTCACCTTCTACTGTAACAAATGAAAGATAGATTCTGTGGGGTAGAAGAGTATTCCTTTTATCTCTATTTTTAAAGTGGAGTGGAGTACAAAATTAAAGCATATCTAAGTAAAACTACTACATTAGCCAATGTAACACATATTGAGACTATAAAATGCAGGCAAGGAATCTAAAAGGGTTTATCCACTATAACTTATTGAAAGAATATTTTTTAACTTTAAAAAAAACATGTTGACCGATACACAGAAACATAACAACACATTGTCACTGAGGCTAAGGACAAATGAGAGTTAATGATGATTTTTAGAAGTTTATTTGAAAATTATATATTCAAATAGAGTACATGAAAATGATATCTTTTAAAAAATATGGTATTGTGTTATAACTAATTTGTAAAAATGATTATTCATAGGTCATTTTCTTTAATTAGAACTGTTACCATACCTAGAATTTTTAAACCAATTTTTGGGTGCCACTATTCAAGTTGAAAACAGAAATATCTTAAACTTTGATCACACTCCTAAAAGATGAAAATAAAATAATTAAAGAGTTAAGAAGCATTAGCATTAAAAATTACCCTTTTAACCAAGTACTTCCAAAGACTATATGAATAATTTTATTAATGAGTGGATGAACTCTTTGTTGTAATATAGTTTATAATAAATAGCTCATAGAGTTGTAATGAAGAATCGATTATAACAAGTATGCACACCTTTTAAAAGAATGTCTAACTTGTAGGAAACCCTCAATAAATGATAGCTACAGCTGCTATAAATAAAATATATATGCACACATATCATTAAAAATAGATTAATTACTTCTTTTTAGAAAAGGATCTGAGGCATATATTTAATATGCATATATATTCTAAAATGCTGCTTATTTGTTATCTTAATGGAGTTGAATAGGATAGCAATTTGTATTATGTGGCATTCTGTGCTTTTTATTCCTTCATAGTTAAAGAGTAAAGGAAGATTAAATCATAGTAAAAATATAGTCAGAGTAAAAAGAAAATCAATTTAACTCCAAAGAGATATTTTCCTTTTTTTGTTGTTTTTTTCCTTTTTAAAACAGAATAACAAAGCTGTAACACATTTCTTTTAAAACTGTTTGAAATTTTCAGTTTTTCTTGGGCTAGTAACACAAATATAAACCTATTGTAGAAAAACATCCTTTATGTATTTTCAATATACTTCAAAATAGTATCATGCTTCAAAATATTTACTTCAAAATATATACTTCAAAATATTTTATGCTTCCTGAAATATTTAATATTGTTTTTCTCAAGTCTATATTTAAGCAGGTTTGTAAGAATATGGATAATTTTTGTTTCCATATTTCATAAACATGAAGTGTTATGAATTTCACATTTTGAGTTTATATAATAAAGCAACTAAATTGGAAATATGTAACCTCATAATGAATGAAATTTCTAAAATTAATTTACATGGGCACAATCAACATGAAACATTATCAGGAAATATTTATAAATAAGAATGCTATCATATTGTATTTATCCTGGAATGGAGAGTGTCCTAGGAAGATTTTTTTTATGTTATTAATGTCACAGAGACTATAGTAAGCAGTAATTACTACTAACAAAATGTAACATTGCCCAAATTATCAGAGTCATTCTTTTTATTAACACAACTTGATAAAAATAAGAAACCTGTTGGTAAAACTATTACATTAATATCCCTCTGAGATTTAAACTATAATTGGAGTCACTTTTACTCTGCCCATGAGACATAAGAGGAATGCGGGAGGCAGTCGGCAATCCACTCATGTAATTATATTTCTTGCTATATCTGAATTATTAGGTAGAATTTTTGCTAATAGGCCTTTAAATGAGTAATGTTCTATTCTCTTCATATTAAACTTGGTTATTCTTGGTACATAGACAGACTTGAAACACAGGACAGATATCACATACTATGTGTACGTGAGCTCTTCTTACAACATATCAGTACATGGAAAAGTTAAGATATTGCCTAGCAACACCACAAAATATGAAAGTCATGGAACACTCGTCAGAAATGAGAAAAGGAAAAATCATTTAAAAACTATTTTAGACATAGTTTCTTAGTTTCCATGTCATCTAGGTAGAAAGAAAGAGCTAAGGAGAAATGAGCTCATTTTCCATGCATCAAAGAAGCAATAGAGGAATAGATAGAAATAAAGACATAGTTTTCTAGTCAGCATTGCACACTTACATCAGAGCAGTAAAATTTCTGTCAAAGATATTCCAAAATGAGTTCCAAATTTAAGATAATAAAATATATACTTAATGCAAAAATAAAAAATTTAGACCCAGTACTATTTGTTCTTGGTTCAACATGCCATCATTTCTAATTCTTTTTTAATTTATCCTAAGAAATAGTAGGCAAATCTACTTTTCACTTAAAATGTACATAATTTTGTTATATTACATGTATATTACAGTTATTTTTAATCATTGAAGCTTAAAGTTCAAATGTTTTCTTGCAAATGAATCTGAAAAATATTAATTGTGAGACACACAGGTTCCTCTAAGGCAGTAGATATCAAAATAAAAAAGTCATAGACACCTATCAGTGTTGTTGTGTAAATTCAATAAAGCAAGTGAACAATGCAGTCTCTACTTATGGGAATTGAAAGTATTTTCACCAAGTATGTGTTCATACTTACTTGGATTTATAATATCCTATGAAAGGTCTATCAACACCAGTGGGAGTTTCTTTTGACAATAGTATGCACAGCTAGTCAACCTACTAATATGAATTCTGCAGTGATTTCAAATAAAATATCCACAGACATACACATCCACCTCCTGAGAGGAGGAAAAAACTCCAGGAAATTGCTATCAGAGTGGTATTAAACAGGGAGGGGACAGCACTACATTGTGTGAAGGATAGTGCAATCTGTCTTAACATAATATAGACTTTGGTTGAAAGCCACTATACACTTCATGGACAGGGAGGGTAAAAGGAGGTAATAATGGATAAGGACTGAATTTTGGTGGTAAGAGTGCATGTGTAGCATGCACAAGGACCTGGGTTCAGTGCCCAAAGCCAAGAGAAGAAAAGGAAGCAATTTGGTAAAGTAGGCTGAAGCACCACTGTATAGTGTAGGATATTTATGCAAGGCTTTGCCATTATCCAAGCCCTTAAAGCTTTTTTTTTTTCTCATTTTCCTGGATGATTGCAAAGCTTTATAACTCACTCTTTGTATAGTGTTCTAGAGAAATTTTTCTAAGATATAAGGCTAAATGTTTTAGTAACCTTCTTAAAATCCTTGTATCTATTTATCTTCCTTACAATAAAATGTAATAGTTTCAGGTAGATTAGTGGTACCTAATTGGAAGTAGATTTGACCAAAGGCAGCAGATTTTAACATAGAAGATGAATGTAATTTACATTTGCAACATGATAAAGGCTTCTATACACTTTTTTGAAAGAAGAGTAGGAAAAGTAATGAATTAGAACAAGCATGATCAGCATGAGTGGTGGGTCTCAGGAAATGGGCACAAACTTCATGAAACATGGGTTAGTGTCCTAAAGTGGCACTGCCATTAACATTTTATTTATTTATTTGTTTGTTTGTTTTTTGATACTGGCATAGAACTCAAGACCTTGCACTTGAGAGGCAGACAGTGGCACCACTGAGCTAAATCCCCGGCCCTATTAACACTTTTAAACAGTGGTATATAACATGTAATATATATAGGTTTGTTGAAGGAGAGAATGGAGCTTTTCAGAGAAGTGCCAATTTCCTAAATCCAGAAGAAGAGGTGGAGGCTGTAGGGACAAGTGGTCCCTCAGACAAGCTGCTTAATGAAACTACTTTTATGCATGAAATGATTAAAAATAGATAGGAAAAATAATCAAATGGTGTACCAGAAAAAAAAAAATGCTTAAAAGCTCCAGTAAGAAAATGTCAGACAGAGAACTTATATGGGAAAAAAAAGACTAGTTATTTTTCTTTATTACAATGGCTATCAGACTTCATATAGGAATGCCACAATGACTAACAATTGAATTAATATAATAACTATCATGGATGGAACAATTAGTATATAATCAAGCATCATGCTCTTTTTTTTTTACATTGTCTCATTATCTCCTTAAAATAGCCATGTGGAATTGGTATTAATTTGTCTATTTTACATTTAAATAAACGTAAGTTTGGAGTGATTTGCAACTTTTTCCAAGATTAGTTAGTTCTCTGTGAGGCCAGGTTTAAATCAAATGCTTTTCTTACTCTAAAGTTTCTTAAAATATCATGATATGTTTAATTTTTTAAAGAATGCCATCAAGGTCTCTCTAGATTGTATTGTCAGTTATGTAGTGACTAGTGAGCCAATCCCTTCCCTCATGCATTGTGGATTTATTCAGCACAGAATGTCATGTCACATATATGTACAAAAAGGTGAAACACTTGCAAGCCACATAAATTACTGAAGATGTTGGACTCTACAACTATAGTTGAAAAGATAAATATAAAACTTGATAATATGAGATTTTTATTTAGTAATTGCTTTCTAAAACTCAAACTGGTTAATTTAACAACAATGAAACATCAATTATCTAATTTTCTTTTGTTGACTTCTACATATATTTTCAAATTCCTTCTTTTTTCCAGTATACATACAAATCTGGTGTACTATATAAAAATAAATTGTGAAGTTTTGAGATTCTTCAAAATATGTTAAAAGGAATGCTTGAGTTTAATTAAAAATTTCAAAATATTTAAATACTGGTCTCACAACATTTTTCTAATATTCCATATTTCAGACAAAGATTCAGTACAGGTAATACCTAACAATCAATTATATTACAAAATGTTTCATAGTAAACTTTATTTTTAACCTTACTCTTCATTTATTAAAATTGGTGCCTTAAAATAGTTTTGAAGTATATATACATCAAGCTAAATGAAGTGCTTTTAGGCACCAGCAATTTCACATGTTTAATATTCAACAAACATAGTCTTAAAGTCAATGCATGTTTTAAAATTTTCATTGCATTATCCATGTGTTACTGCCGAGCTCTTAAAATCATTGCTCTCTTATGCTACTAAAAGTTGGCAGGATGACTTTTTGATGTGATACTTCAAATTTAAAATTTAAAAGTCTTCTATGTTGAGTTTTCTGAAAAATTTGGAAAGTGATAAACTCAAATAGTATAACCAGAATCATGTATTTTATGCTTTCATAATAATAAAAAACCTGTGCATCTTAAAAGTCTAAAAATACTTTAATAAAATTATTATTACTGAATTATATAGATTTTTAAAATACACACACAAGTCAAAACAATATATGCACATATTTTTGGGTATAAGTTAGATCATATTGTTTTGACATCTCTATTTTACTTACTTTAATTTAACCATGCATTATGACCATGTGTCCACACCTGCTTTTTAATTATGTATATTGCTCATTATATCCATGCACTCTAATGTATTAGGTACCTATGATTAAATTTGATTTTTAAATGTTGTCAATAACATGTAATTTCTCCAAGGGAAAATGAAATATTTTAAGTGGAATTTCAGGTAGAAGATGCAATTTCTATAAAAATTATAATACATATTTACTTTTGAGATACACGAACAACAGAAATGAAATTTTGGGCCTTTTTACATCTTGTATCATCTGACAGGTTCTGCAGCCTTAAGCACAATGCAGTCTGACAGGCTGCAGGGACAATGGCTCAAGTCAGGTAGAAACTAACTTCCTTGCAATAGCTTGACTGCAATTTACCATGGCTTTTGGATATTGCTGATTGGCCCTGCATGGCAAAACCTTTAAATTTGATAGTTTCCATTAAGTCACACCTGAGGCACTGAGATCTAACATATCCTAAAATGTTACTCAAATGTACACTACTAGTATTCATATAGCCATTCAGCTTGTACAGTTGATAAATCCTTAATATTTCTCTTCCCTCCCCAAAGCAGTTAACCTGAAACCAATTAGTGATAAAGTCAGTGCAATTTTCTGTGATCCTGGTACTTTTCCAAGTCAGAAAATTAGAAAAAAATATATTTGTAGAAGGGTACAATATACAGTAGTAATTCTGATTTTCAAGAAAAAAATTAATTTTTTTCTTATTTTTCTCAATTAGGTTATAAAATGATAAAGTATAAAAATGAAATAGTTACATGAAAATAATGAATTCTGATTGATGAGATGAACTCCCTAATGTTCTTAATCAGTTAAAAAGCAAAATTAAATAATATCTGACATATCATATAATTTTCTAAAAATGTAGCTGTGGGGGTTAAGTTTAACTGTGTCAACTTGATTGGGTTAGGAGCCTGCTGTGTGTTTGGGTGAGTCATGGAAGTTTGATTTGAGGTATTATCTGTGATCCCTGGCCCTCTCCTCTCCGGCACTGCTCTCTTGTTTTGCTTCTTCGCTGCCATGAACTATGCACATTGCTCTGCCATGCCCTCCCACCATGACGGTTCTATTTTGGTGCCAGCCATCTATGCATTGAGTCCCTTGAAACCATGAGCCAAAATATATCTCACCCTTCATAAATTGTAGGAGTTGAATGTTGTGTTTCAGCGATGAGAAAGTTGACTAACACACTAGCTATACTCTGCTTTTCTCCATTATTATAATCTGTTTTGGGTACTAAACTCTGATTGACTAAAATATAAATGGATCACATACCTATCTGTAACTTTTTCTGAAATATGAATTACTTGTTACTGTTTTGCTTCTCAGCTTTGCTTCCTCTTACTATATTTATCCATCAATTAGTCCAGATTTCAAGTTTATACATTCATTAACAAACAATAAATATATTTTATTCTGTATGTGATATATTTATGATTTGTACTTGTTTCTAAAATTTAATAATTCAATGTTATAGTACACACCTATGAATATCTCTTGTACTAAACATACATGTATGTATACTTGACATTTTTTTCTTCATAAAGGATTATAAATAATGAGCAATATTAATGAAATATTTCATGTGAAATGGAATGATTCATTTATTATTGATAAAATGTAATTCAAATTCATGATAGAGGATCCAAATGGTAAAGAGTAGTACAGAATGAAAATCTAAATACAGTAGTATTTTTCTTTTTAATTTTTAATCAGCAATCCTCAGAGAACTACTAACTCCATTTTTTATGATACTGGTTATTGCTATAATTATAAAGAGTAGACTAAAATTTTGTGATTTTAAACCTTGAATAATATAAAAAAGAGAATTGCATTCATATTTTCATCTGAAGAATTTAGTTCATATTTCCATTCATCTTTTGATTTTTAGAAATAGACATTTCTTTTTAGTTTTATAATTCTAATTAATTTAAGCCTCCATTGCTCTGTCATCTTGTGATAATTTTTCTTAATCTATTCATGTAAGTGAGGGAGAAAAAGGCCATCACATTTCTCTGTTTTCCTTCCATTATTCCCACACCTGTTGCCTCTCACCAGCTATTGACACTGACAAGGCTTAATAAAAGATAGATCTATTCTCTTTAGGTCAAACTATCTTTTGAAGCAGTCTTAGCATATTTGTGTCTTTTGAGACTAGTGAGGATCAGTTAAGCAAATCCTAGATCTCTATTCAATGTAAAAACTATGACCAAAGAAATAAAACTTACTAATAAACAAAAACCTTATGCCTAAACAATGAATTATCAAAATTTAACTTTCATATCCATAAACTACTGACAAATTAATACAAATAACAAAACAAATAAATGTAAAAATAGAAAAGGCCAATTGAACCTAAAAACATTCAATCATTTAGTGATTTTTAAAAAGACTAATGTGACTTAGAGATGAGAAAACAATTTCAAAAGGTTTTGGGCCAGGGATTTAGCTCAGTGGTTCTGCCACCTGCCTCACAAGCACAAGGACATGAGTTCAATCCCCAGCACAAAAAAAATAAAAAAGGTTTTATGAAATTATGTGCCCATCATATGCAATGCAAAGTGGAGCAGAGTTACACTATTCCATGTTTAAATAAATTGGCATAGCAACAGGATTGAAAGGACTCAAAAATTCAAATGGACAGGTGTTTCTGGAAAGCAGAGGGACAAATGCCTCACTCTTCTTCCTACATTAAAAATTTGGGAAATGTGAAAGCATGAAAATAAGCTTTGTCTACCTTCTGAGAGATGTACGAGTCACCAAATTGTTTAAAATGTTGCATAATGCAAAATAAAGTACAGATATGACTGTGATGAAATAGCACTACAATCAAAGGATGCTTTGTAGTTAATCTTTGATAAAATGGTATGGACTTGACACAAATAGTGGAGGTAATCCCAAGGACACTGAGAGCTTCAGCCCTGGAGAGAAAGACCTGGAAGTCCAGTTGGTAGAAAGAGCTGTTAGTGGGTAGAAAATTAGCCTCCAGAGATACTAGTCACTGCATTGAGCACAATGGTTATAGTGGAATTCTTGGCAGGCAAGAAATTTTTAAAATAACAAGAGACAAGAAGCACAAGGAATAGCTCAAAGGAGCAATGGCCTAAATAAACCATGATGTATCCATAGCATGGAAGTTTATGCAGCTATTAAAATGACAGTGTAGTTCAGGATGAGTTATACTCAGCAGACCCTTCTAGCACACTCCTTGCTTTTGTAAATAAAGTTTTATTGGAACTAGCCACACCCGTTTATTTAACTATTCTGCCTGGCTACTTTTCTTGATCGGGGGCCAAGTTGCAGGCTTGAGATATGATATTTCAAATTTGCTATTGTGCTGTATTTTAAAAAAGAAATCTTCTTAATTGAGTAAGAAAGAGGCATATTTGAAATAGAAACATTTTCATTACCTAGTACTAATTGAAAAAGGAAGCTAAAAAGTATACATGCTAAGCTCTTATGTTTATAATTTAAAATGTTTGTGTGTGTGTGTGTGTGTGTGTGTGTGTGAGTGCCTGAGTGGAAGGAAAAAGACCTTCATGTTAACATTGGCTACCTCAAATATTAGGATTGTAAATAATTTCATTTTACCATTTTCTATTTTATAAATTTATTCATAAAGAAAACATATAACTTATATTATCAAAATACTCTAAAATAGAAAATGATCAAAATCACTGGAGCAATTTTTATCATTAGTGTACAGTCTTTGGTTGTAACAGCTTCATTTTCAGAAAAGGAAAAGGGATCCCACTTGTTTTTCAGTAAAGTGGGGTTTGCTAGCCTCAAGGACTACGTGAGCCTCTTTTGCACAGGGCAGGCTGCAAATTATTTCAAGCTTCTGTGAGTTTGATAGCAGTTGTCTGGTCTGGAAAGGGGACAATTGTTCATTTTTAACTGTGGTCTCACAAGCATGGAGAGACTGTTATTTTCATCTGTGCTCCTTCAATCGAACAAAGAACATCTGTCACAAAACTCGTGTTGATGTGGCAGCAAAAGCTTCTCTCGATCCAAGAGTTCAGAAGCTACTACAGAAAAAAAATCAGACAGCTGCAACCAGTATGTCAATATCTTACCAGATCACCATGATTATTTTTTTTAATAATAGTGAGTATTGCAGAATTAAGAATAACCATCGTGGCAATACTGTGAATATATAAATATTCACATATACGTATATGGTTTAGTTTTTGCCTATGATTTTACTTAATGTAGAGATGCTAAACTAGGGATGTGTTTTTATTTTGAGTATGAATTTAAACTTTAGACAGCACCTTTAGGCTTTAGACAGAGGTTTGAAAACCTGAGCACAGAATATCTTCAAATTATTTGAGGGTACAAAGTTTTTAAAAATCACTTGGACTTATTGAGTTCAAATTGAAGGCCGGTCTTTACACTGAGCTGCATCCCCAGTCCCTCTGTATTTTTATTTCTTTTTATTTTGAGACAGTATTATAGAAAGCTAAATTAGATAGAAATTAATAGGCAGTCAGACAGGATGGGGCCTCAACAGAGTCAGTGCAAAGATGAGAACACACCAAAAGTGTGGTTGAAGGCACACCCATTAAAGGACAGGCTTCAAGATGAAGAAGCAATGACTAGGCCTACATGCCTCCCTGAGGGATAAACAATAACTTGACATTGTGCTGTGATTGGTATTACCTGGTCTAGTAAAGACTAGACAGACATCAGTCACCCAGGTGGGTGACCATAGCATCTGAACCCATTTCTTCCCAAAAAATGCCTCTGTTCCTTCAATGTGCCCTGGCTATATGACTCACTTCCTCATTGTACCAATAGTACCTAAGCAGGGAGGCTTGTAATCTTATAGTTTGATTACAGTTTGACACAAGTCGTACCCACATTGTGATTTTACTGTATAAATTACTCCTGACAAACTGCCTCAGTGGCAACTACTTTCAGGATCCCTCTTGACTCTCAGGAGCTACCTTTCAATAAATCCTACTCTTAGCCTCCCTTGTTCCTTGGAATTCATTCTTCAACTTTGGGGCACTCAAATATAGCTGGGTGGGAGTTATCTAGCAGGTTGGGATTATATTTCTCCTATATGAACAGTATCTTTCTAAGTTGCTAAAATGTCTAAGCTGAGACTAAAATTGTGATCTTCCTGCCCAAACCTCCCAGACTGCTTGGGGATTACAGTTATGTGCCAATATATATGTCTGGCTGCATTTTAAAAATATTTCCATAGATTAACAAATTAGAGTGCAAAGACAAATGTGATGAATTTTAAAAGTGTGGGAGATTTTTTTTTTTTCACAGGCCATTGTTGCATTTATTAAGACTTCTATTTCTGGTGGTTTCAAAGAGGTATATGAATGAAATCTGAGGCTCAGAAAATTGCTTAACTTCGGACACTTAACGGGTGAATATTTATATGGAAGAGCATCAACTTTGAAGTGAGAAAACATGTAAAATAGTGATAAAAAACATGTAAAATGTAAAATAGTGATAAAACATGTAAAATGTAAAATAGTGAGAAAATATGTAAAATAGTGGTTTTGGGAGCCTGGAAAGTTTCAAGTCTCGATTTGTACCTTATTACAGTGTGGTGTTACAAAGCTACTTGTCTCCTTCAACAAAACATTACAGAATAATTTATTCTGCAAGTGTTCCTCAAGATGAACATAGACTTCTCATAAACTTTAGTTTAATAAAGGAGCATTGTCTAGCAGTATGAGTAGGACTTGATGCCGAACTTCACCTGATCACAACTGAGTCGGTGGTTCTCCCCGCTCCCTCTCCCTGGAGAATTGTGGGTGTTTTCCTCTCTATAGCAAGAGGTTATGGAGGAGATCTTGTCTGCAGAGGAGGAGGAGGAGAAAAGGGGCTTAGGGTTGGGGTGGAGAAAGGAGATATGTAAAACGTGAAAAACAGAGAAAAAGTAGAAAAGTACTCTCCAAATAAAGTTGTAGCAGTACAAGTGATGAATCTATTTAATGACAATACAATATCACATTTCCACGAAATCCTCAAAAGGAGGCAAAAGCAAATGTCATTGGATAGGTTTCTTATTAAAGTTGCAGGAAAACAAAACGTTTCCATTGAGCCAGTAGTTAGCAGTAACTGCATTAGAAATAGTGAAAGTCATCCTACACAATAACCCTCCTCTCTCTTGTCTCTCTCACAGGAAGGCATGCAAAGAGAAGTGTAGCCACGGAGGTTTTGCAAAGATAAGTGCAAGTTCATTTGTTTATTTCTCTTTATATTTTATTTTTCCTTTATTATTTTGTTTTATATTTTAGTGTTGTAGCAATTTTGCATGAATATATTTAGGTTGTGGAGTAAATTATCTGAGATTCTATTATTTCTTATGGGAAAATTCACTTTTATATACAAGTGCTTTAGATTACAAGCACAGTTCCAGAATGAATTATGCCGGTAAACCAAGATCTTATTGTATTTTCATACTTAAATGGGTTAACCATGGGAAGTCTTTAGGCCAGTAGATGGCAGATATCAAAGTCTGTCTGTATAGCTGAAATAAATTGTAACAGATATAATAACAATTTGAAATGCCATGAAGGGTCTCGATTGTAAAGCCACAGGAGAAACGAAACAATAATGTAAATGTACTTAGGAAGGGAAGACAAATTGTCTGTAAACTCAAGGCATAGGCCAGATATAAATTAAAAGC
Organism: Heterocephalus glaber; assembly: GCF_053883595.1. NCBI lineage: Eukaryota > Metazoa > Chordata > Mammalia > Rodentia > Bathyergidae > Heterocephalus > Heterocephalus glaber. The sequence goes on along the minus strand of NW_028258145.1, from coordinate 25,336,998 downwards.
AAACAAACAAAAAGTCCAAAAGACACAAGAGCATTGAGAATTCTGGCTTTGTTGGAAAAAGAAATTGCATTAAAAATTGGAGGAGAGGATAAGAGAATATTGAGTAGGCGGGAGAAGGATCCTTATACCATTCCCTGGCCATTCGGAGTGGATATGAGGAAACACATGGAGGATTTTCTCTGTATCATTGCTCAAATGACTTTTATTTTTGTCATTCCTCAGTACTGTATTGGAATGATAATGAGTTCCCATGACATCCACAGGCACTCCATAGCCCACCTTGGAAATTCAAACTACTGAATCATGTAGTACTTTTTAAAAAAGTTATTCACTTTCAATCATTTCACTGCCCAAATATTCCTGTCATTAATATCTGTTCCTCTCATCTATTTCTCAGTCGGATATTAGTCCTACATGAATATATAATTTCTCAGTGTTAATTAGGTGTCACTTAAATCTTCTTAATGATGTATAACTGACCTGTTTATTCCTGTTGTATTCAACTTCTTTTGGACTTTGATTGTTTTAATCAATGAAAAAATACTGCTGTAGAATTTTATTGTGATATATAAACAAGGAATCAACACAATTATGTAACTGAAATTTATTTTGCTGATATTATCAGATAGTTTTAGATTAGTAAGCGTAGCTTTAATTATCTACTTTGAGTTTCAACTTAAAATCTAAAATTTAGGAATCTGGGTTTGTAGCGAGTGATAAAGTACATATGAGTTTCTGTGTTCAATACTCAGTACCAAAAATAAATTGTGTATGTCAAATAGAAATTTAGAGTGATATTGTAGAAGTGTTGTGGCTTAAGATATGACATTTAAAATGCACTGTTCACTACAAAAGTAACACATTTGTATAACACATATAAACATCATAAAAGAAGGTGTTTTCCACCCGATGTTTCCTCATCTTTTTGATAATCACACACTAGATTGCTGGTAGTATAAAATTTACTAAATTATAAATTAAAATATGCTTGCTAAATTATTTTCAATAATCATGACTAACAGGCTTTTTAAAATTTATTGTTTCAATATCAGAGATCTCTGTGAATGACCCTGAAGGCAGTAATAGTTCCCTCAGCTTGGCTATACTTTAGATAGGCTTATTCTTGACTGGAGGTCTCTAACCTCCCTTTACTTTAAGCAAGTCTTTTTATGAGAGCAATATAATTGTAAATCCTTTCTCTGCCCTTTGAAATGTAAATAATTTTAAAAGCCTCTTGCCAGGTTTACAACCAGGGCTGTCTCTCTCAAGGATCTGCAAATTGTCCCATTGAAATGTAAACTTCAAGAGAGCCAGGGCCTTTTCTCCTGGTTTCTGTGGAAGAATAGGAGCTTGACTGTGGCTGAAGCCTTCCTCCCCACTGAAAAACTATCTCCTGGCCTGTCCTTCACATTTCCTTGTACAAGGTTAATTAACAAAAAGAGATGACCTGTAGCCTGAACCTCAGCTCTTAAAACCTCTGATTTTGCTGATTATTTTGTGGGAATGAATCAACTTCTGTATACTCAACTTGCCTAATATGATTGTAACCTTTATCTAAGGTACAGATGTTACAAGAAATAATATCCAATAAAATATGAAATATTATATCTCCCAACCTGTAAACTGCATGATACGCCAAGTTCTTGTTCTCTAGAAATCAAAGAATGAGTCCTAGGAACAACAGAGGTTAAGAGCAGAAAGATATTTATTGATAGGAAAGCTCCTGAGAAACAGAAGGGGACCGGAGTGGTTAACCCCTAGGAACCTCACTTTACAGAGGAGGTTTTTTTTGTTTTGTTTGATACCAGGGATTGAACTTGGGACCTTGAACTTGCGAGCCAGGCGGCTGTGGAACCACTGAGCTAAATCCCCAGCCCTACAGAGTTTTATAGGGTGAAACCTACGTAGGTACAACATGGGGTACAGCCATGAACATCCAATAAGGTTACAAGATAGTCACCTAGGTAATGGTGGTCTAATTGGGAAACAAGTCAAGTAACAAGCATGGATGGAAAGAACAAAGATTCTCTGAGGAAGTGGTGCGTCTAGAGGTCTCTGGTCACCCATCTGGGGTGGTTGATGTCGATCTAGACTTCATTAGGCCTTGTGTTTGTTTTTTGAGGAAGTATGTAGTTCTGGTCATCTTGTCTTTATTTTCAGGCCTGGTTTTCAGCTGATGTGTCTCTGGTGCAGCTGTGGCATGTTTCTCCTTTGTCCTGACCTTCTGGAGGACCTAGCCCTATCTTACTGCCTATAATATTTCTACCTAGCTCATCTCTCCATAATACAGAGATTCTGGACTTTTACTGTCTGCTAAATAATTTGGGCAAGTTACATGTGTAAGAGTCAATCTCAATCTATAAAGGAGATTTTATAACACTCACTTACCCAGTAGAGTGGTTGTGCAGATCAAAGGAAATAATGTAGGTAAAACAAATAACAGAATAATTACAGAATGATGCACAGGAATTGCTAAGTAAAACTTTAGAAATAAAAATAATCTAAAAAATGTAATAAACAATTACAAAAAATTCACCAATGAGCACACAAAATAAATCTTTCATGCCTATTGTAATTTTTTTTTTAAATATAAGTTTCAACAACAGTGAAGTATTAGTTTACGAACATCACAACATGAGTTGGCAAGTATTTGGCAAAGCAAATACTCTCAGGAAAAGGAATATAAATTTTTACTGTATTTAGAAACAGTAAACTGTCAACAAATATAAAAAGAATCTTTAAATTGTGACTACCTAAAAATTCTACAATCAAGGCCAAGAAAGGGTGCTGGCTTGGTCAACATTAACCTCTGAAGTTATTCACAGCCTTATGTTTAATAATGAAAAATTGGAATTGACCTAAGACATTAGAAATATCTTAAATAAATCATTGAACAACTATATAAGGGCATGCACTATATAAGCATTTAGAATCACATTTTAAAACTTTTACCTTTTAAGAAAATCATGATAAAATGTTAAATGAGTAAAAAGTAAGACTTTTCATATATTGTCACCATATATTCTACATGAAGGAAGCTAGATAAAAGTCCTAATATATACTATGAAACATTAAATTTAATATAACCTCTGCAGTGTCCTGCTACTCCAAAAATATGAAAATGATCAAAGTAACCATCTTTGGTAATTATTCTATAGTAAAAAAAGCAGGATATTCTTTTAGGTCATTACTTTTCTGATAGGAATTTGTTTTATGCCTTTAAGACAATTCTTCCCCCTAAATAGACATTTCCCTTGTGCCTTTTCTTCACACAGGTGTCAAGTGGTATTACTAAAGTTATATGATGCTAATTGATGCTGTGCCTGCAAAACAGGTAAAGTATAGTCAATTTGGGCAGCACAGTGATGAAATATGGGCTGGAGGGAGACTTCTATGCAATCTGCTTGACTTATAAATCCTCGCAATTTATTGGTTTATTTTTCTCCCTTAAAGAAAAAAAAATAGTACTACCGACTGCTTATTGCTTATAGATTAAAACAGAGGACCAAAAGTCTAAATACGATCAGAACAGCATTGATTTAACAAGGTTGATGATGTTATTAACAAAGACTCATATAAAGGATTTTATTTTTTCAGACAGTATAAAACTATTGTACTTGTATTGTATTGTTTTTGTCTCTAAACCAATACTTTCCTTTGAATTATTGACTCTCTGATTCTTATTTCAAACATGTTTAGATGGTAAGTCATTTGGCATAAATGACATAGTGTTAAATTGTTAGCTATAACTCCCATGAAGAAACTCAGGAAGCTCAAACTAAATATATATGGATTTAAATTCACAGTGAGAGAGCAAACTGAGTTCCAAAACTTCTACAGAATTGCTGCTGGTCACATTATCTTCTAGCTGGAAATGAAAATGACACCTGGAAAATAGAACTACCATTTCTAAGAGACAGAATCCAAATCTAATAATCTCCTTACTTAATGACATTGTGGCTTGAAATGGGATAGTTTTATCTAATACGGGTAAAGGAAGAGACAGTATCGAGTCATTTGTATACCATTTATTTTGGTTCTTTATATAAAAGTGATAATTATAATTTTATTATGGTTAATTTCTTAAAAGATGCCAATACCTGTACTTTTCTTTGCATAGCTAAAATTCAATGTTAGACTAAGATAAAAATTTGGAAAAATCCACACATGAAAGCTAAGGTATATCTGGTTGACTTCTTTAGAATTGAATGTTATTGATATTATTAATATTTATTTTGTAAACATTTTATCTTTATAATGTTAGACTTATAGAAAGGTTGTAAAAATATTACAATCCCTTTACTTTTATCCATCTAAGGCTAATGTTAACAGCTTACAAAACCCATAGAACAATGACAGAAAACACAGTTTTGCATTCATGTAATAATTTTAAGTGACTTACAGTTATTATTTGAATTTTTCCAGTTTGGACACTATTGAGTTTTTTAGCTCCAGAATCATATTCAGGATCCTATATGGCATTTGGCTATCACATCAATTTAAGCTTCTCCTGTTTTGAAAATTCCCCAGAGTTTTTTTTTTTTTTCTGTCATGACTTTGAAAATTTTGATGAATAATAGTTATTTTGCACAATTCATTAATTTGCCTTTTCTGATATTTCTCCTGAGTAGACTGAAGTAATAGATTTTTGGTAAGGATAACATAGAAATGATATTGAGTACATACCATATACCCAGTATATACCATGATGAGTTTATAAGACATTATTTCAAACATATTTCCCTTTAGATGAGGTTATATTCTTAGATTGTTAAACAAGTGAATGATTATCCCAAAGTGTTCATACCAAAAAATTCATATTTATGCCTAAATTATTCATCAAAAGTCATCATTAAGGAAAACCAGGCATGTTTTTAGAACTTAATTCTATTTTAAATATCAAGGTCTAGGTACAAAGCCTTAAAGCCTTTCTGTTATACTAAAATGAGGCTAACACACAAGTAAGCAGAACAAAACAATCAGAATGGTTCATCTTTAGAAGAGAAATAGCTGTTTTGAACCTGGGTCTTTGGGAGAAGAGAAAAATTACTGGGACATATAAATTTCAATTCATCAGAACACATGTGCTTTTAAAGATATTGGTAACTTAGCATGATTGATGCTTTTAATTAGCATAGGGAAATCTGTATATATAGATATATATTAAAGATGAAGAACTAATACTAAATTTGAGAGAGTTGATATGGCTTAGTGGGTAGGGGAAATAAAGACCTATTTTCAAAAATATTTTTCCAAACCTCAAGAGACATTTAGAATATGCATGAAAGTAATTCAAAACGTAGCTAATCTTTAAAATTATACTATCACTCTTTCTTTTGTAAGTTTCTCCCAAGAAACCTAAAGAGCTGATCCTTTTAGTGCGTTTAGGGTTCAGATTTTTTTTTCTTTCAGACTAAGTCGCCAAGAGTTACTGCACATAGTTTATATTTTGTAGGTAGAGAAAATAGTTGTAACAGAGTGACTCGGGATAGAGTTAATTATAATGAGTGGACTTTGGAATAAACCTGTATTGGTATAAGGCCCGCCCTATGTCCCAATAAAAATTAAACAACTTAGCAAAAATTTAGCTACTTATTATTAATTCTATTTAATTGTTTGTAACTCTGCCCCTTCAAATCAAAGTGGTGCTTGGGGAGCAGAGAAAGACAGTGAGTGGTTCAGAGACCGCAAAGTTTCTGAACAGGTTCAACTTGTTCTGTCTCCATGTCTTATATCATAGGGAGGAAGGCAATTTGCAATTTTTGGAGTGTTTCATCAAGTTTTCTGGTGGGCAGACTTATAAATGTCCATAAATATAAGTATAAGCCATATAAGTGCAGCAGTTTCAGAACATTTAAAATTGGTGTTAAAATTAAGGTGAATATGTTTTGAAATAACAGTAAAATACTGATATTGGTTACACTAAAATCAAAGTTTGCTATCTACTGAAGATGTAGTTTTCACAACTAAAGGTGAAAAACCATATATATATTTCAAGATTCAAAACTAAAGTTTGTATGCTTAGATGACTTTTATGAAAATCATCATAAAGGATCTTTTTCGACATTGCTACTGAGAAGGCAAATTCCTTTTTCATTAACTTTATATAAAGTATGGAAAGAAAAGGTTATATTATAATCCCCTCCTTGTGTTAGAGTGTTTCAGGCATCTATTCACCCTCTGCTGTCCCAACTTTATTTTCTGAGCTCTTTCAAGCATTATGTAGCCTACTGTCCCCCTTTCCTTATTAGTCTCAGATCTGTCAAATTTGTTCATGTTTAAGATAAAATGAAAAACAACCTAATTACTGCACAAGCTTAATGGCATTTTTTACAAGGGACTGAAAGGTATAAACAATAATAAAATTAATTGTGGTTTCCCATTTTTGAGCCAGTAAAGAAAGGCAAGCTGTAGGTTAATCTTACCAACACCCTTAATTTCCTGCAGGGGAAATTAACCTCATAGACACTGGTCGGAGGAGAAGGGAACTGTTCTTGGATAATATGACTTTCCATCACAATTTGATGACCTCACTTGTGATCTGCACATTTCTTCCACAAAAATCAAATTAGCATGATTGTGCTGCCTAGTGTTAATTACCTACTTAAAACAAATTAATTCTTTTCCAAAAAGGATTTAAAGTAGACAACCAAAAGAGCATGATTCAAGGAACCTGGTACAAACTTGGACCAGAATCACAAAAAGAGATCTAATAAAATATGTGAAGAGGAAATGCTGATATTGTTGTCATATTAGGAATCATACCATGATTATAATTTTAACTATATAAATTATTTTAACTGATCAATTTTCAATATTTAAAAATATACATGAAGAGAATGTATTATCAAACTATCATGACCAGAAACAATAGATGTGAATTTATCTGTACCAGGAGTTATGCTGATAGTTCAATTACCCCCTGTATATAAACATACAACCTTATAACATTTAAATAAATTATTGGCATACAGTATTTATACACCCTTCAACACTTTTTTCATATTTCATCGTTCTCACTGTTTGACAGCTCTCTAACAGTGATATTGGAAAAACTGTGTTGGGCTTCTCAAGAACACATGTTAATAACGGTGAAAAATAAAGACTTTTGTTTCATGTCATGGCAAAATACCATTCCTGGTTAGTTTTATCAGCAAAACAAAAACTTTACACAAGGGATATTCAAGTCATCTCATAACTTTATTACTAAAAGTACCATCTGCTGGTTAATAGACAAGGATGCATTTTCAATCTGTCTGCCTTGAAATCTTTCCATGAAGGAATATTTCTCTCTTGCATGCCTTTACAGATTCCACTCTGCATATTGAAGTTATAAGCATTGAGAAATAGAGGTGGATTTTATTGGTAAAATGTTTTAGTCAGTGTGTGTGTGTGTGTGTGTGTGTGTGTGCGTGCAATGGAAATCAATTCTTTAGCTTGTCTTTTATTAGAAATCTTAGGTATATAAATGAGATTATTTTCTGAGGTAAATCCATCTTATATAACCGAAAGGCAACTGTTAGCTCAGGAAGTGGTATAGGGGCCTCCCTCACAGGGAAAATTACAAATTTATAAAGATGAGTTTTATCTACCCCATGTTGTGCTTTGATTCTAGCACATAGTAGGTTTTAAATAAGTGTTAGCTAAATGAGGAAAGGAAAAAAACTGCTACAACTTTATGTAAAATAAGACCAAACTGAGAGGAAATATCCTCATATTTTATATTCATTAGATAGATGTTTTTAACCATGCCAGAATCTGATGTGTGAATTTAACATTAGAAAAGGAGAAGTGGTGATTTTTATTTTTAAAGACAGATCTTTAGAAAGAGAATGAATTTAAAATTTTCTTAAAATTTAAAAACTGTAGTAAAGTGTTAATTCTAGGAAGTTTAAAAGAATTTTAATGAGGATTTGTATATAGCCTAATGGATTATAAAAACAGAAAAGAACACTATTTTTACATAGTTTTGTTGTAAATTCAATGGAACTTATTTTATAGAGTCATTGGGGGGATTGAAGAAAATTGCTTCAAATTAAAGTTTAAAATATGAAATTCTGAGGTGTAGGAGGGTGTTTATTTTATCCCTCCTATACATATGGAAACATTGGGGTTCAGATGTTTTCAAAGTCAAATCACATGGATAGAAATAGTAGAGCTGACATTTGAATTCAGGCTTTTTATTTCTAAAGGCATTGTTTTTCACCTTATAGGGAAATTTGTAAATTTTAACAGTACATTTTTCTGATGGTTGGGTTTAAGGGAGAATGACTAAAGTTTCTCTTTACTGGGTTTACTTTCTCTAAATCACATTATAATACCATTTCATCACTCATTTTGTATGACCCTAATATACCTCTTTCAGTAGAATAATTGACAGTATTAATATATACTCTGTACCTGGCTCCTAAAACCACTTTCAGGATGAACTTCAAATGTGACATCATATCACAGTTAAACTAAAAGTAAATGACTGGACAAATTTAATAATTCAAAGATACTTTCCCAAGTGCTAGAACATATATAAATCCAACTTGGAGAAAGATGCATTCATAGAAAGTCTATAGGCAGTGATAAGAATTTGATATAACTTCCTATGGAAACTGTGTCTGTTGGGAACAGTTAACTTCCAAGATTCCAGTATCATAAGTGATCTTCCTCAAACAGATGCCAAAATTAGCTTTGAAGAGTAAAATATCTAGAGTACACAAAATTTTTAAAATACATGTGATTTTGATACACATTCTCTTTTTCCTTTGTGTCTCATGGTTTTGTTACATATAACTTGCTATGCATTACAGCAATGTCATTATTGGATATCTGTTAGACAGATATTTACTTTAATACAACAATTGTAATAATAATAAATTTAATTTATTTGTTGTCTACCTAACATCCATTGTTTCTCGGTAGTATCCAAAATTCCTTTGGTGGTATGACCTTTTTTCTCCAACAGCTCATAGACACAAGTTTTGGCACTGCCTTCTGGGAGACCTCTGAATATCATGTTATGACCTCTATTTCTTACACAGTTGCATTTAGATTTTCTGCTCCTTGATGATGAATTCCTAATCCCAGTGGCAATGGCAGTGGGTATCATTTGAGTGCTCCTCAACTGATTGACCTTATGTTAAATGCTGCCCTGGGAGGCAGATACATTTATTATCTTCATAAAGGGAACTGATTTGGTGAGGTTAAATGACCTCCTTATGATCACATACCTATAAGATGTAATATTCAAACTGCAAAATCTTTCTGATTTTAAAACCCACATTCTTAGACCTTACACTGCATATATACTGAATGAGAACATAGTTTTGAACATTGGCTTCATCATTATTACTTGTGTGGTCTTGAGCAAGTTAATTAACTTTGCTGAGATTCAATTTCTTAAACCACTAATTTGAGAAAATAGTAGTGTCTATTTATATGAGGACCAAAGGAGATAATACATAAAATGTACTTAGTAACGCTCCCTTAGAATAATAATCACACAATTGATGATAGGTCTTGTCATAATTTGCATTTAGTAATTTTTAGCTTAAATTTTCTAACTAACAGAAGACAGATTCTCCAGGTACATCATCAATGACTAAAATGGACCTAAATAAACATGGTAATATGGAATTTTTAAGAATTCAGATTAGAATAACTAAAATATTTCTGGTTTTCTCTCCTCCATCCACATGCATTTGACTTTATTGATTTTTTTCCTTGATAAATATTTATTGAAAGCTTAACATGTGTTAAGGAGTTTTGGAGAAGTGAGACAGAATAGCAAACATAAAGCAAACAAAAATTTTACATTCTAGAGGCTTAAAAGTCTTGTGAGCCACAGGGAGGAATAGGCTATTTAAAAATTAGACTCATAAACACACAGAGATATATTTGTGACAAAAGTGCTACAAAAGTAAAGTATAAAGTGTCATGTACAATAAAAGCAGAAAAAGTGGAGGCTCAAATTTAGTTCAGGAAGTAAAGGGAAGATGAAATTTTAATCTTCAACAATCTTCATCCTTAGAAAGATCACAACAACCCTGAGACAAGAAGCAACTTCATATTCTGAAGCAATAGCAACCCCTCTTGTAGGTAGAATAAAGTGAAGTTTGGGACATATAGGTAGCAAAGTGGTTGGGGACCATGACATACACCAAATCAAACTGCATTTTATAGGCTATTTTATAGATTTGAGGATTCAGTCCAAGAATCCTAATTAAGGCAGGGGTATGATCTCTCTTTCTTTTAAAGAAGTCAATGACTATCTTCTGGAGAATAAATTGGACAAGCATTCAAGTAGGCTTGCAAAAACCAACAAAGATAGTGTTAAAATGATAAAAATTAATAGATCAATACTTATTTAAAAAGTTAAATTGATAAATATAGTGGTACACTACAGGGAAAGGGTAAAGGACATTATTAGAGACCCCTGTAGTGGTCTTGGTCTCTTTTGAGCCAGTATGATGTCTGTAAGATAGAAAAGTGGGAATTAAAAGAAACCCAAAGAAAGAGATTTGAAAGAAACTGAGTGTTGGGATGATTTAAGATGCTCTGGGCAGCAAAGACAAAGAATTCTCAGAACATCCTGTGTTTATTCATTACAAGCATAGGAAGGGGCAAAACTGGGCAGGCTTTAGGACACCTGTGCATAACAAGTATCAAGCAGGTAGAACTGTAGAATGAGGGCACAAGCATATCTTTGCTGAAGAGAACAAAAAGTTAATTTAGAGGGGAGGAACTTAGCTGGAGCCAAGTTGACCTTGGTTGGAAGTGAACTTAGCTGATTGAACTACTTCCAATGTCACACAGCCGAATTATGGAGGGGCAAGAAGCTTGTGCCACTATAGACTGATAATACTGAGCAGAGGTGTCTGCTACAGTACACTACATGTAGTTTGTAGAATAGATGCCATGGTGTCCACACATCTTACTGAACTACCTGCTGTTAAAAGTTGGCTTGTAGGCTCACAGCTTATCCCTTCTTTAAAGAAACATGTGAGATATCTTAGCAGTAATGCATGATTCTTTATTCTTCAGAATTATAGTCTTTGGCTAATGCCCAACTATATCTAAAGGATAATCTCTCCTCTCCCAGAATGTCTTTGGTACCTACTTTCCCCTTTCAACCTCTGTGTCCAAATGATAAATAAGACAGTTGGGAAAAACACAAAAGAGTTCCAAGATGTTTCTCAATTTTTTAGTGAAAACAAGTTTTGCGTGCTCCGAAGACACAGCTCATCATAGATGTGAGTTCGATTTGGAATATGTTTGCTTTAATATCTACATGAGCTAAACAAACAGAGATGTCAATGCATTGTTTAGCTGTACAGGTCTTGAATTTCAGAAAGGAATGAGAATAAATTTAGATTATAAAGGTATCATAAAAAGTAAATACAGCACAAAAATAAGAGAAAATAGCATGAGAAAAGGTCAAGGATCTTCTCAAAGATTTGGAATCGTCAATGAGTCATTTGCTAACAGGATCCTGTGTACTCTCTCCTTTAGGGCCCTTTCACATTAGAGTTTAGGAAATTTACACTTTTGATGTCTTTGAGTAAGGAAAGTCTTTCTGAAATGGTATGAAACAATTCTGGAGCTTTGCACTATGTATGGTAAAAATTGTGTGAAAGTTTTTGTGTTGTTTTCCTTAGGCAACATATCAGCTTTGTCTGATGTTGACTCTGGTGGTAGAATCATTATGAATCTCTAAAGGGGCTCAGAATACGCTTCCCTGAAAGATGGAAAGTTGGCTCTGACAGCCCAAGCAAGATAGCCATACTCATCTCCTCTCACCCTTTTCTCCCGAAGCTGGCCATAAGATCCTTCCGTGATGGGTGCCTCTCCATACCTAGGAGAAAGAAGCCAAAGACACAAATACACCCAGGAGGATCCTAACATACAGGCTTTGCTCAATTATGATACACTTGTGCTCTTGAATCAGATTTCTCCTAACTAGACACTCTTCAAAAACTAAGCCTAAAAATACAGAAGATTACCTATTTATGTGTATGTCTATTTCCTTGTGGAGTGTACTATATGTTCTAAATTTTATATTAAATAAATAAATATGCTTTTATTTGTTAATCTACCTTTTGTTTATAGGGCACAGAGCTATGTATGTAGCAATGGTGAGGAAAAGTAATCTTTCAATCTTTCATATTCTACAATTATGTATACTCAAGATAAATTACACTTCTCATCTCATTTGAATAAAGTCTATAGAATCTTACCTTACCTTATTTCTAGTCAGTGGATAGAAAGTCAATGTGTTAAACTATACTGGATTACTGTCCTATTTTCTGTTTACCAACTTATGGCACATGCACAGTGTGTCATGAATGTTAGAGACCATCGTTTAATGAAGACTATTCTGTGATTCAGTATATTTGCTTAGATTTCCCTCTCATCCTTGTTTTAATTTCAGAATCCAAATGTTTTTCTAAACCTAGGGCTGAGCTGGTGCTGCTACCTGACATATTATAGGTTAGAAGAAGTTTAGTTTGTTTTTTAATCTGAATATTTTTCTTCTAAAATGAATGTGGTAAAGGAACAAGGGATAGCATTTCTTCTTGAATAAAGTTGCATGGATCTTATCATCTGGACATAAGGTTTATAATACAGCTAATTTTTATACTAAACTATTTATAAATGCTGGGATATAAAGGATGATATATGAATTCAAATCATTTATTGGCCTAATCACACTGTACAAAACATAAAGAGCTATAAATTTTTTTTGAAAAATAGAGTAACTCAAGAATTTAATATTATTGCATTTATGTATAATTTCAGGACTTTCGGTTCTTACAACTTGCCAATTTTACACACTACCTAAGTGGGTGAAGAATTCATTTTTACCAGTGTAATTAGAAACATATCAATAACAATGAAGAGCTATTTGGCTGTGCATAGAAAAGAATATTATGTAAAACTGCTCCTTAGTCACAGTCCATTTTTTTATTTGAAGAAATAATTTAAATTCTCTATAGGTAACAAGGGGAAAAAGATGAACAAAAGTTCCTAAGTAGGGCCAATAGGAAGCAGAAGGGAGAAGAGATGTGGGGTCCCTTACTTCTCCATAATTACAGCAATTAGGACTGATGACATTCAGTATTTGCCTCTACTTTTCTCTATTTAATTATATGGAGCCTACCTTCTATAGGCAGCACTTTTTTTGGAGCAAGGGACCCAGTGATATTCAGAGTTATCTACCTCAAATCCAATCTCAATATTGCGTGTGCAGAAGAAAAAATGTACAGTGAAATGAACATGCAAATTAATAAAAAGGGGAAGCAGCAGATTAGAGGAAAAATAAGAAGCCAAGAAAGGATGCAATGAGGAAAAGGAGAATGTGAGAGGAAGGAAAAGGGACGTCAGAGAAGACACAGGAAAGACAGAGGAGGAAGTGAACAAACCACAAGATAGTAAAAAGATAAGGGGGAAGAAAGGAAGCTTGGTGGATTTGTCGTTTCATGGATTTATAGCTGAAGTCTCTCTTTGTCAAAATACACTTATTGAGAGACATGGCCTTGCATTTCTTATTGCATAGTGTGCTAAATCCTAGGTGACCTCTTATTTTTGGTAATAAAAGTTATCATTTCAGCAAATAGGTTTTGTCCATTTACTCCATTGGCCATTTGATATAACCTGAGATTAAGTGAAATTTAAAGTCCAAGTGAGTTCAAAAGTGTAGGTGAAGGTTGTTGCTATTAGGTCTAACTGAATAATAGCTCTGCAAAATCCCAGTCAAATAAAATCCCTGGTCTATCAGGCATGGCAACCTGGCCAGCTTCAGCTGTGGGGGCTGACAGAGTTCACTGATTTTTCCATGGAGAATCCTGAAGCTTGCTGTTTGACTTGACGTTTTTACAACTGTGTAGTTGAAAAGGGAAATTTTCAGTAATAGAGGAGCAAATGCCAATTTTCTTTCTCTCTTCTCTCTTTTCCTTTCCATTTATTTTTTTACCTTTTTTTTCTTTCATTGATTGATCACGAGGATTTCACTAGAAACATTTTCAGGACACAGTTTGAGGATATAAGGATTAGAGGTTTACAGTGACAGTTAACTAAAACCATAACTTCCCAAATATATTATACATTCATGAGCAAAATGTGAAGCCCAGGGGGAGAACGCAGTGAGCTGTGATCTATGGCTTACAAGTGCTGTCGCTAGGAGAAGTTACACAGAACTCTTCACAGAACTCGGCAGGTGATTTATCCCTATTTAGGGATTTGGGGCTGCACGATAGGCACATAAATTGAAACAAACTGATGAATGGCTTCTATACTTCAGCCCTGATATCTCAGAAAGGTACTGTGTGTGCTCTGGGTATCGAGTCCTTTGTAGCAGGAGCTCTTTGAGCTAGGTGAGACAGTAAGAAGCTGAGTAGTGGACCATTACCTAGGAACCTTGGTCTCAGTACATGTAGTGTTTCTGATGGGGCTCAGGAAACAATACCCCAAAGTCTGGCACTTAGGCATGCTGAGAAGCATGAGTCTACCTTACAATCAAAGCTCCCCTCCCAGCACAGGGAAAGAGTTTCTGCAAAAATTCTCTTTTATGTCTATAATCATTCCCATCCCCTCCACTGTGATTTTCCGTCTTGTATACAAAAATATATGTTTGCCTTTTCTCCTATTTAATCTGTTAATTTGTTCCCCTGAAAACTTAGAGGGCAAAGGAGTAATGGTTATTTGTCTTTACATTTTTGTGCTGTTTTCTCACCTGTAACATGGAAGGAGTAGCCAGGATTTCATGAATCTCAGCTCAGTTGGCTGCTGAACATTAAAATCAATATTGACTTTTTTTTTTTCGGTACCAGGGATCAAACTCAGGACCTTGTGCTTCAGGTAGCTGCTGTGGGTGCCACTGAGTTAAATCCCGGGGTTTAACCGTGACTTGAGAGGTTAGCAAGCTGAAGATGGTTCATTCCAAGATAAAACTAACTATAAGTCAGCCACCTACTCATCACGGAAGTGTGTGGTGTCCAGTGACTAGTTATATTCATTCACAATTCGGCCTAAGTGGCCATAATGATTGTCCACATAAAATCATGCAGTCATCATCTGTAACTTCTGATTTTCTAATCAAACACTGATTATCATTCAGTAGATATGAAGTGAATGTCTAATGTGTGCTGGGCTGTGAGATCTTTGAATGAGGAACACAGGTTTGACCACGCTGGAAAAAAGATCTTTAATTTTTGGGAATGCACATTCTGGAGGGGGTGTTCAGATGTTAAATAGAAACCAAAATAAAACCACAAAAGCTAGAATGGTACAATCTAGAATAGGTTTAATATTGCTAAATGTTAAAAAAAAAGTAAAGCTAGAGAGAGATTCCTGTACTGCATTTGCACTGAGGCTATAAAAAGGTACACAGCACAGGCCTTGGCCTGCTGGTGCTCAGCTTTGGGAAAGTATCAGGCCTGTCAACAAAGGTGGCACAGGGCCTGACAATAGGACGCATCTGGGAAACTATGGCGCCAATATCTACCTCTGACCTGAAAGTCTTACATGGGGAATGGAGAGAAGAAAGTGAAGAAAAACTCCACAAAGGGCAGCTTGTTTTCAGTGTTAAGGAATACAAAATAATTTTCCAAATGTCCTGGTTGGCCAATTTAAAGGCATTCTAGGCTTAGATAATAATCTTATTGTTATTATAATAAACTGCATAAACTGGAAGTTGTGAATTTATTTAGTCAAGAACAGTCAGGAAAGTAAAGAAAGGCACAGATGCTGCTGAACTCTAAGGGGAAAGGAAGAGGGGCTCACATCACATTGACTCCTCTTCCCCTTTAAAGAGCAAACTTGATTTGATTGGACCCTGGAAGGAGGAGTAAATGGCTCAAACTTGTATTTTAGAAATATCACTTAGTAAATTAATGTCACTTGGAGTGTTTGTTGTGCAGGGAAAAGACTGCAGGTGGAGAAGCACTTGCTCAGTGAAGATCAGGCTTTCAGTAAAAATTTGGGAGTTGTTTTTGTTAGTTAATTGTTTGCTTCCTTAATTGTGGTTACTTATCATGTGCCCACACAGTTCAAATGACTCGATGCCTACCCACAGAAGAAGCTGACATGTATCCAATTAATAGTGCTGTATTCAATACCACTGATTGCAATCAAAATAGTGATATTTAAAATATTACTAATTGTTTATATTTTGTTGAGTGAGAAGACAGGAGATGCTTCAAAGAGTGTTTTATCCTATGCTAATGAAAAATAAACAAATAAGGTGCAATCTGAGACTATGTAAAAAATTGCAATGATGTAAGGAAATTTTTACATGTAAAATAAAATTTAAAAATTGTATTTATCTTGTAATTATTATTTTTATGTACATGCATTTGTGTGTATACATTTACTACACATATATGAAGAAAATGTCAATAGGAAATGATTACAATCTTTAGATAAATGGATAAAGGATTGTTTCTCTTGCTTTTACACTTGCCCAAGTTGTCAAAAAATTTATTCTTGATATGCTATCAGTGGGACCATATATTTGAAAAACTAAAACATAAAAATTATATTTCATTCTTAATAGTGGAATGAATTTCAGAGACCACTATTTCATTATGCTTTTTAGGCTATAGGAAAAGAAAATTATTGTCAGAACATCAAAATATCACTCTATCTATTGTAGAAATAAAGCAGTGTGACTCCATTTAATATTTCTTTGTGCATGTTTTGATTAATTAGGACTCTTTGTTTTCAAATGGCAATAATCTGTTTTAAAAGTGGTTTATAGAATTTAGTGAAAAAGTACAACTGGTGGATACATTTAGAGTTACAAAGAAAATAAAATTTTAGTTATCTAACTCCAAAGTCAAACACCATTCTTATTGTTCCCTTTATTTATTTTTAGGGATCCTCCAGCTTGCTTTCTCCTTCATATTAGAATTATTCTCTTTTGGGGCTGGGGATTTAGCTCAGTGGTTCTGCCGCCTGCCTCACAAGCACAAGGACCCAAGTTCGATCCCCGGTATCAAAAAAACCCACAAAAAAACAAGAATTATTCTCTTTTTCTTAGACATTCTATTTCTGATGAAGGTTACTAATCATGGTAGGAGAAAACAAATAAACAAAACACACACACACAGAAAACGAGACAAAAATGAATCTTCTAGAATTATTTATAAATGCTAGTAATGTCCCTGTTTGGTTTATATAACCTCCATTGTACCAGGCACTATTTCTAACTATTTCTGGGGTAATAAGGTATGGGATGGTGAATGTGCAGACTTGAAGATTTGCAAAGGAAAATGTAATTAAAAGCTATGCGGTCAATAGCAAAGTAGCAGTCTGCAGTCAATTTGTACTTTTGTTGGGACTGCCCTTGGGAGAGAAAAAACACATAGGTTTTAACACATGTAAGTGAAAATGGAAAGTTTATGATCAAATAAGCTTCTTGTGTGTAGGTGTGTGATTTCACACAGTGGTTCAGAACCTCCGATGTTAATCTGGGCCTGGAGCAAATCCTGCACTTAAGAAAGGATTTGGGGTTTGTGGTTTGTGGTCTCACACTTTCCTAACCTTTGATAATATTTTATAGTTGCTTGCATTCTCAGAAAGTTTAGTAGCAGTGCTGGGTAAAATCTCTAACATTGTAAGTATAATTTAAAATTTACTCCTTTGTGAAAAGCTGGCTGTAAACTTATTAAATAGACGTAAACTATTTCCCTACAGAAACAAATGGATATACACAAGTCAATTATTTTGTAGACCAATCTCTGAACACTAGATAGGTATTACACCTAAGAGGAGAAATATATTTTGATTACTTATGATCAATTACAATGTCATGACAAAGTGACAAATATTATCAGAATAATACAAATGCTAATATATTTTTCAGGAAGAACTTTCATTTCTAACTTTCTATGAAACTCCAGTTCATATAGTAAATGGCTTGAATTCCTGTATAGGTTTTCAAAATGCAATGTAAACATCATTAAAATGAAATCTGACCAAAAAAACCCTAACTATTTTTAGGTTTCCTTGCACATTTTTCCTTCAATAGAACAGGGAAAGTTGAAATCTTGACATAAGTAAAATAAATAGGAAATAGACTTTACTTATATTTGAGACTATTTGCATATTTAATTATGTACTTTTTCAAAATAATATGTAAAATACATTTCATTGGAGACAGTATTATTCAGAACTAATGCTAATAAAAGTGTAGAATTTGAGGTCTGGCAAGGCTGGGTGTTTACACACATTCTGACATTTACTAGTTATTTGGTCTCAAATGGTCTTCGTTTCAGTTTTTGAATCTTTAAATAGGAATAAAACAGGACTTTCCTCATGTGATTTTTTGAGGTTCTGCTATAAAATCCTCACTGTGATGCTGTCTGTGTGCAATGATCTGAACATTTTATTGACACAAAGAGGTATTTTTGACCCAGCTCTGCAAGATGTAGGAACAGGTCTATATTTTTTCCCTTGGCACAGCCTCCAAAATTAAATCTGTAACTTTAATTCAGGCAGTATTTTTCACAAATAAGTTACTTTGGACCTATTTGCAAATTATCTTTTATTAATCTGGCATGAACTTGACAAGTTAGAGTTGAATGCAGGAGCCAACAAAATTTTTTTTCTGTAAAGAGGTAGATACAAATATTGTAAGCTTTATGGGCTTTACAACCTGGGTCACAACCACTGGGCTCTGCTGTTATGGCACAGTAGCAACTGTAAAGAGTATATTCACCAATGGAAGTGCCTGTCTTCTGATCAAGTTTCGTGAACAAAAACAGGCAAATGAGTAGATTTGGTCTGCATTTCAGAGCTTGCTGACACTGCCTTAGTAGTTTTACTGATGCTTTCATGCAATCATGAAATGATTTTGGGAGGGGGGGGCTCATGAATAAATATTTTATAGAAAATATTCTTTTGATAAATGATTACCCATTATCCTTGTGATTATCCTTTATTCTACTATTTCTTTAAGGTATATAACTGTATTTTCAATATTTTTTTCAAATAACTTTGAGAAAATTATATTATGTAATTCTCTTTTCTGACAATTTTAGGAAACATTCTTTTCTATCTTTCTGTTGTCAGCCTATTAGAGGTCACTGAAGATTGCTGATTCCTCTAGAGTAGTAGGATAACCAAGATTCTCTCATGATCAATATCAATCTCTGCTTGCAACTATAGCCAAGTCTAGCACATTTACTTCTTTACTTTAAATCTTAAACTTATGTCACTAGGATAAATAAGATTCTTACTGCTTTAGTTTCACAGCTAGGTCAAAGAAAAATATTTATTTTTAATGTGGTCAAATTAAAGTCAATGTTTTTGGAAACTGGTCTAATTTTTGAGTCATACTTTATGTAAAGAAAGTATAGAACGTTTCTGTGATTGAAATGGTTTTTACACCTCCATTTCACATTAATTTTAAGGTATAACCACTTAAGGAATATTTAAGTAGTAAAGCACTAAGTTACAATGGTTTTGTAAAAAACTTTGACAACCAAAATTTCACTATACTTCCAGCATGTAAGAGCCTGCTCCTTCATATACCTAAGCAATCATTATATAAACCCAGAACTGTTTGAAGACATTGGAGAGCCCTGAGCACCTACCTGGATGCTCTGAGCTTTCTGAAAGGCATTGCCTACTCCGCTGTTGTTCTCTGACTTACCTATCTCATTATTCCAAGAAATTGGCCTCTTTTTTTCCACTGAGACTCATTAAATTCAGTTTGGAAAGCCGTGCTTTACTCTACCAGTTCACTTATGATTCACTCAAATGGCAACTTCGCAGGAAAGTCATCTGTGACACTCTACCCAAAGTATTCTCTCATGCCTCCCTGTCATGTCCATTCTTTCTTTGTTTCATTTGATGAAAAGGGATTATTGCTACTTTGATTTTATGCTTTCCAATTATTAACTTGTTTATTTATACATCTTCCCCGTGCAATTACATAAGGACAAGATTGTTTTCTATTTTTTAACTTAGTACTTGGCATGGGGCAGATTTTCAATATATATGTTTAAAAAGACTAATAAATCGTATCCATTAGTAAAGCATGTATTGGTATCCTCAATTAGAGATGAAGAAAATAACACTCTTGAAGTATAAATGAGGTGGTGAAGGCCATATAGTTAATTGCTCAGGTTTCTAGACACTTAATCCTTAAAATCTTCCACCGTGTTAGTCTACATAACCCTCTTCCCACTGTGAGGTGAGTCAGTGGCAGATGAATGGATACTAGGTGAGAAGCCAAAGAAGGGCAGAGGTGAGGCTGGTGTGTTGGGTGAAGAGAAAGAATAGGCTCTCTTCTGAGTGGAGCAAAGTGGAGCTCTCTTCTGTTGTGTACTTTTAACCACCACACCAGATATATCTTCCCCAATGCCTGCTGCTTCCTATCCTAATCAGAAAGATGCACATTGGTATCTGTGATCAAAAAGTTGACAACATAAAAGTTGCTTGATAGACTAAAAATATGTAATGATCTGCAATATAAAGTAACAAAAAACTTTTTTAAAAGTTAGTTTTTAAGATGTAGAGTGGGTATTTAGCAGTGCATACAACAAAACATCATAGAATACCTCTACTTTAGGGAACATTTGGGCAGTGTAAAACCCAGATATAAAGCTGTTTGTGATTCCACTTTCCAATGGTCTACCAATGAAATGAAATACTTTATGGACACAATGATTTATAGTATGTTTCTCTCATTATTTCATGGACCATTTCAAAGTACTTTAATAGCTAACCAAGGCCAGGCCCTCTCTGTTAGCCATAGGGCAGATTTAAAGATTAGGACACTGTCCTCAGCATCCAGCTGCACATATTCAAGAGGAGAAAACTTATCCTCATCTGTAATAGACTTATTTCATCCTTACAAATCTATGCTCAAGTTTTCCTTAGCTATTTTTGCTGTTCTAGTTCTGCAAATGAACCAGGCTCTATTGCCTTTGAGGTTTGGGTCATATTTTCATACTTGCCTCCCCGCTCCACCTAAATTGTTCTTATTTTCTTCGTCTAGCCTGCTTAAATTTGAGGATTCTGCCTCATTTAAACTGTTTCTTACCTGTCCCAAGTCATTTCAGCAACTACACGAAAATCTCTATTTCTTGTAGCACAATGTTCACTCATCACATACTTACTGATAATTTAATGTTGAATTCTATTCTCCCACATATAAGCTCCATGATGACAAGGACCACATATGCTGTTCTTAAGCATATAAAATAACATTTTATAAGCTAAAATGGTTTCTACTTTGGGAAGATTTGAGAGTTTATATTGAGTAGTGGCTTTTTAACAAGACTATTTTAGGTATGGGAAGGAATTTACTACACAGTAAAGGAAAAAGGATTTTACGGGTAAAAAGAAGGTAGTTGTAAAAACAAAAATGTGTGATCAATATCAGTTAAACAATTTTTTGTAGAGTATAATGATTTCTAAAATATAGAATATAAAGAATATGAAAAGGCCCAAGGACCTGGGGCAAGCAGGGGAACTGCAAATTTAAGCTCCAGCTGCACAACTTAATACCTTAGTGAGACCCTGACTCAAAACAAAAGTAAATGAAGAAGAAAAAGAAAGAAAGAAAGAAAGAAAGAGAGGAAGGAAGGAAGGAAAGAAGGAAGGGAGGGAGGGAGGAAGGGAGAAAAGTGGGTGTGGATGGAGCTGAATCAAAAGAACCTTGGGTCCAATTTCCAGTAAAATGACAACAAAAAAACAAAGCAAACCACCCCAAAACAAACAAATGAGCAGAAAACCCAGATTGACAAGGCATCACAGTACCACAGAAGTTTCATATCAGCTAATGGGTGATACAGAAACAAGAACATTTAGTAAAATAAAATTTAAATAAATTTATTATTGCACAATTTTTTTCAGAGCCTTTTGCTATACTACATCATACTACATCAATGCAATTTTACCATGAAATTATAGTGTATAATAATGTTTGCTGATAGAGTAGTCTTTTGTTTTCATGTCTGAGCCTTGGAAAGGATTGATGTCAACAGAACACATGTTGGGAATCAATAGTGAGGTACAGTGGTTCCCACTGATTCACCCCCACCTCCACCCCACATGAGGACATTTGGCAATATCTGAAGATATTCTGAGTCACCACAACTATGCATTTCTGAGTTGTTACTCATTTCTAGTGAATAGAGGCTAGAGGTGCTGCTAAACATCCTACAAAGCACAAAAGACCACCCAAAACATGTAACTATCCTGACCAATATATTAATAGTGTCAAAACTGGCAAAACCTCATCTGTTAGAAAGACCCAGATTCACATAAAACATGAAGTCTCCATTTTTTTCCTGTTAAGTAACTTAAATTTCAAACAACTTAATTTGTCTAGAACTCAGGTGCTTTACTGGAAAAGTAGAAATAAAAATACTTAATTAGGGTTATTTTAAAAAAGAATATATAAAAAATGTGAACTATCTGGCACAGAACAATCATTTAATGAATTAAAACTATGGAAACCAGATAGTGTTGTTTTGTTTTTGCAACACTATCCCTTCTTCTCTTTACTACTGGTTGAAAAAACAGATTTGCTGATTCAAATCATGTGTTCTCCATGGAAACATCAATAGAATTGTCCCAGACTGGTTCAAAACCATCATTTTATGCTCTAGCCACAGTTAGAATCCAGAGAATGGGTAGATGAATGAAACAGTGCCGACAATACCTTTCTCAAGGACTCCAAACATGATTGATAGAAAATAATACTCCTTATCTTTTGTCAAAACACTGTGATAAAGTTGTTCTAGATATGACTAAAGTTCTAAAGCTCTAGTTATACATATCTAGTTATACATATAATCACATATATAATTAATGATGCTTAAATAGAATCTGTTACTCATTAAGTACTCAATAAATATTTATTAAATATATGAATGATCAAACTTTAAAATTAATGAAGCAATTAACAAAATAATAAAGGCTGTCTCCCACACATACAACTTTTACTTTTAAATTTTTAGAGGATAGGTATTTCAGTTATTATTAGGGAATGAAAATTAGGGAAACCTATTTAAATGTTAAAGTGAAAATATGTAAATGTTTGATTTCACATTTAATTAAATTTAATAATGCTATTAATAGGACAAGAAACACAAAAAAAATTAGAAAGACTCAAACAAAAAGAATTTAAATGTTTTCATAAAATCAGAACACAGTACAAAGACTAAAATGAAATTATGTAGACTGTCACAAATGTTACAAAAAGATGTAATGTTACAAAAGATGCAAAATATTTATGACATACAATATAAATTATAACTACGCATAGTGAAACTTCATATTAAAAAATAGATATGTGGAATAATATAAAAAATTACATAAAAATCATATATTTAGTAAGTTGTCAATTTTTGTATTTCTTTTGCTTATATATAAATAAATGTAAACTATCTTCAATAAAGCTATATACAGAAATGAAAAAATAAAGAAACCTAGATAGTTTTATAACCACATTTAATGGTTTACCATATCATGAACATAGTTATCAAAATATACACAAATAATAGTAAATAGAAGACATTAGCCCAAAATAGATCCAAGAAGATTCATTACATGAATGCAGAAGTAGTCACATTTTTAAAAAATGTCTACCAACAAACTCTTACAATCCATGAATTAATGAGAAAATTATTTGATAAAGTACAGCAGCCACTTATAATAAAAACTATAAAGAAAACAACAACAACAAAAAGAAGACCATTAAAACTGACTGAAAATATATTTATAAATGTCAAGCCTCTAAAAGCATTTCCAGTAACATCAAAAGGTGGACAGGGATGCTGGCTAGCTTCATTTTTTAAATCAACACTGCCTTGAAAAATGTGGAGAATGCAGGAGAAAATGAACTAACATCAGAAAAGCAGAGATTATTTTCTATTTTAGTTATAATATTAGAAATTAGTGAAAAGCTATTAAAACTAATAACTGACCTTTTACATTGGCTATATACAAGGTAAATACATAAAAATCTTTAAGTCTTCTCTACAACAAAAGTACTTTCCTAGAAATGTAGCCAAAAATAAAAGTATTTTATTCAGAACCATCAAATACTAGAATGTGCTTATGAATTAATTTTTAAAACTAGTCCAGAAGAAGTGATGATGAAATCTTTTAAATTTTTTTGAATGAAATAAATAAGATTCCAAAAAGGAGAAGAGATGCTGTACTCGACATGAAATTTTACCTACCCAGAATTTTCTACAAATTTAATATAATTATGAAGGCAATCACTTGAAGAAATTTTAATATTTTTGTTTATTACTTTTATTTCTAGGGGTGGTGCTAAGATGTCCTTTGGCTTTTAAGAACAATTTTTTTTAAAGAGAGACTTCTTTTTTTCAAAGAATGATTAGAAAAAGAGGATATATGCAATCATACTACAATAAAATCTGCATAGAAACTGTAAAAAATAATGATAAATTAATGAACTAGAGTAAGGCCACAAAAATAAATCCCTTGTGTATATGAGAATATAAGCTCCAAAAAGTGTTTTTTTCAACTCATTATCTAAATATTGAATTGTGAATATTAAATTATCACTTAACCAGTGTTATCAATAAATCTAGCTAATGAGAAAATTTAAAAAAAAATTCCCTCTAGTTTACAACACATACAATTATAAATTCCAACTAGTCCCCTGAAAATAAGTTCAGAATCATTAATAGGGAGTAATTTAATTTCAGAAACTTCAACTTTTTTCCTTCATAAATTTTTTTAACAAAAATTTTATGTGTAATTCAGTGTTTACCTTTGCAATCAAGAAATTCAAACTTAAAAGCTATGTAAAAATGTAGATATACTTGAATACAAAAATAATTTAAGACCAATTTCACAAATACTATAGACAAGTTAAAGGGACAAATGATAGATTTGAAAAAACATTTCATTCACAAGCAGAAAATCAACACATGTAAAATACAACTTCTATAACATGACAGAAAACAGGATAAAGAATCCAAACTTAAAAGAACAAAGGATATAAATTGAAAATCACAGGAAGAAAATATAAACATCCAGAAACCCTGTGTTGAGTTGGCAGACTCATCAGTGCTCAAGAATAGGTAATGCATAAAAGTATTTCACAGTAGTGAAATATTATTTTAAAACTATCAATGAAAAATTAAACATTCAAACAAAATCTGTAGTGGTGAAAATGAAAATTGTTGTAGCTCATTGTGAAACGAAGTGGGGAAAATTCATGAAAATCAAAAGTGCATATCTTCTTTGACAAACTATTCCCAGTTCAGAGAAATAACAACTACAGTGAAAGATGTAAGTGCAATGATGTTTATTGAAG
Organism: Heterocephalus glaber; assembly: GCF_053883595.1. Taxonomy (NCBI): domain Eukaryota; kingdom Metazoa; phylum Chordata; class Mammalia; order Rodentia; family Bathyergidae; genus Heterocephalus; species Heterocephalus glaber. Next base: position 25,311,698 of record NW_028258145.1, on the reverse strand, counting down.
TATTTATTACAATGCTAAATATGTGAAATGAATTGAATTTCTTTCAGTAGTGTGATGGCTAATACCCTTATAGTACATGTGATCCATGGAATATTGAAGAATAAGGAAGATGAAAGAAATGATTAGGAAACATCTCCATGAGGTGTTTTTATTTTATATTTATTTTATTTTATTTCATTTGGTACTGGGGATTGAACTCTGGACCTTGCGGTTGTGAGGCAGGTGGCAGAACCACTGAGCTAAATCCCTGGCCCTCCATGAGGTGTTTTTAAATACTAAAAGACATAAAATAATATAATTTTGTGGAAAATGACAAACCCCTATAAATATGTGTTTATGTAAGAGAATGTATACACACTTATCATGTATACGATGGTATGAGTATAGAGAAAAACACAGAAGGATTCATACTTAGCAATTAAGATGTGTGGTTAATTTGTACAAGGAGGAAAGAACCAAGTCAAATGAAGAACAAAGCACATAACACATGAAGGAAAAAATGATAAAAAATCATATACATTAATTTTGTGCATGCAGATATGTATAAAATTTTATTTATAAAACTACTGAAGCCCAAATAATAATTATTATAAAATGTGATGATTGATAACATTTCTGGTCTACATTTATTTCAGCATCCTCCTTGCTTCGTTTTGTACAATATATTAATGAAGACACCTTCACCAAATTTTGAAATATGACAGTTTAAATTGCAGTGAGAAATGAAGGATCAAGGCACATCAGCATGTCATAATCCCAGCCAATCACAAACATTAGTGAGCCATGAGGAAAGATTCTATTATTGCAGAGCAACTTTTTTCTTTCTTCTGTTTAGAATTCATGAGACAGCGTTCTCTCTCTTCTTGATACTAAGCCTGATCTTCCATTTTATGGAAGAACAGTTTAAAGCTATTTGTTTAGTTCTCCTCACTAATGTTGGAATAATAATTAGATTTTAGGAGTGAAGTCATATTACTGATTTGATGTACAGCCCACCAGATGGCCAGAGAAAAATTTGTTAGCTTCCTACATTTGATTGCAATGAAGAATAAATTCAAGCTCTCCCTTAGTGACCTAACACATGGAAGACAGATTATCCTGGCAATTATTAAGTGATGTCCATCACCTTGCATCATTCTGTGAACTCCAGGAGTTACAATTAATTTTATGCATGGCCCATCTTATTTAAAATTGTTACTATCCCAGGGGACTGCTAGGAACTGACTTGTAATCAGTTTTCAATGTTCCAGGTATTTACATCTGAAGAGAGACTGAGTTTTTCCCCCCGCTTTTGGCACTGTTGGGCATTGACCCTAAGCCCTCACAAATCCTAGGCAGGTGCTCGGCCACTGAGCTACATCCTCAGAAAAGAGAAACTGAGTTTATCCCCATTTACATTATATTTTAACGTGTGCTACTGGCCTAAGTGTGACATTTCCAAACCAAGAGAACATTATTTTTATCTTTGTTTTTTGACAATTGCAGGATCTGAAGGACATTGTATATCTTAAATGTACCAATAAAATTAATAAAAAAAGTAAAATGCAAGAATAAGCAGTATTCTTTTGTTATTCTTCAGTACAAGCTATTATATATACCTCTATTTTGTACAAGTTTTCCAAAGGAAAAAAATGTGAATAGGAATGTTTATAAATAATTTTATGTAATTTAAACTTATACCTAACTTTATTCTATAAATTTGTATTATGCAACATTTAAATACATTATAAAATATTGACTTTTTATTTTTGAATACCAAAAGCTTAGTAAATAAAATCTTGAATGTAAATGTTTTTCTTTTAAAAATCCATATGTGTATCTCACTATATAAACATTAAATATAAGTACATTAGAAATTGAAAAATTGAGACCAAAAGGCTTAGAGATGAAATTTTTATCACTGTACCTTATCTCTTCAGGTTAAGAGAATGTTGATAAATGATGTATTTTTTTTAAGAATTTCTTTTTTCTTGAAAAAAATTAAAAATGAATATTTTTTGTTGCTTGTTTCTCATTTTCTATATTTTTAATGTTTATGGATAATCTTGAACTAAATTGTTTTTGTTTATTGCTAATCCTTAAATATAGAAGCCCATAAACTACTACTAGACATTCAAAATGGTTTCAAATTTTCTTTTATTTACATAAAATTATAATAAGCATCCTCATAAATGCATATATTTTAATTGCATTTAAAAGAATGTTACTAAAATAAAATTATATGTATATCTATGTTTTCATCAAGTTATTTTATAATTTCGTCATATCTTTTTACTTTTCTACATTATTTGTAAGAATGGAGCTCAAGCTTTTAAATGAAATTGTATATATATATATATCTCCTACATAGCCATATAGATATATATAGCCTATATATCCTAATATATCCTATATATCCTAATATAATTTATGGAAGCTTTATCTTATTAGCTAGATGATGGGACATGAGAAATATATACGAAATCATGTTATGTCAGTCAGCTTTGCATTGCTATGACAAAATATTCTGAGGCAGCTAATTTAATAGTTTGAAAAGCAGAATTTAGCTTACAATTTTGGAGTTTTATTCCAAGATTAAGGAGCCTCACTTTTCTCACTTTTTTGGTGACAGCGCTACACAGAAATAGTGGGAACATATGTTGGAGTGAGCTGATACACTCCAAGACAGGAATGAGAGAAAGAGAGAGAGAGAGAGAGAGAGAGAGACAGCAAGAGATCAAAGCCCCACAGCCAGTTTTGAAAGACATCCCTAATGACCTAAGAACCTCTTATTAGGTCCAACCACTTAAAATTCAACCACACTTCCCAAAACTGCCTCTCTAGGGACCAGATCACTATAAATGAATCTTTTGTGGACACTCAAAAACAGGACTTAGAGAAATGTTGGTCAAAGTACATAAAAGTACAGGTATGTAGGAGGAATGAGATGAAGAAATTGATTGCACTGCCTTCTTATTTCCACATTAGTCAGACTTTGGCTAAGCGCCTCCTGCAGGTGGGAGGAATAGACTCCCAGCTCTTCCACGTCTCTTCATTGACAGGCAGCGACCTCCTCACGACAGTCAGTCTCATCAATCCCACTTTTTTCCATCACTCACTGGCAAAGGGTTCCTATTTCTTCAATTGGCTTGTACTGGTTATGAATATTTAAGGAAATTTTAGAAAGAATAACTGCAACTTAGACAACTATGTAATTTCTTATCACTATAAGTCTTTTGTTTCATAGCAATGCACTATTCAATGTAAGAAGGAATATGATCATCATGTACATGGGTTTTGTATTAGAAACACTGAATTCCTAATGTTTCCAGTATTTACTTGTCCCAATCTTTTGATAAAATAAAAGTGCTTATTTATTATACCACATATAGTCGTAAGTGGTATAAAATCTTTGGAAGTTTGCATAGTCCATAGAAAATATCAACATCTGAAACTGTGGTTTTTAAAATGTTAATAACAAATAGTAAAACATAAATCCCTGACTCCTTCATAACATATATTGAACAAGAGAAACTAAGTGTCAAATATTTTTCTTGCTCCATCCAGAAGTCTTCAGAGAAACTCTGAAGATTTCTTGCCCCATAAAATAAAATGTCTATGTTGAAAAAGGTGTTTCTTATGTCCAAATGATTTGTTCTTAGTGATCTCCAGTTTTTCTGATTACTCGCAGGGTTACCCATTGCTATAATAACACTGTCATTAGAGAACAACACACATATTTAGAAAAAGGACAATGAAAATATGGACTCTTTGCTTTCTCAGTATTAGTGTTTAACCAAGGGATGAATTTTAAAGATAATGTATCACAACCCTGTAAATGGGAAAAATAGTCTGAAAGTTCAAAGAGAAAGCTCACATATGTGGCACTGCTGAGGAAGAATAACTTGGTATTGGCTCTAGTGCTGCCCAGTAGACTTTGTGTCAATTCTCCTTGAAGTTTATGTTGGAAGTAAATTAAAGACAGGACTGGAAAGTCATGTACAATATTGTTTTTAAAATTAGATCATAGATTAATGGAAACATTAAAGATTTTATTCATAGGAGTAACATGATCATAGCAACATTTTAAGAATATTTATTGAATGCTATAATTTCATCTGTAGTCTGAAAAATAGTCTAAAGTAATTTAAACCATTTGGTGATTGCCAAAGTATTCTAGACTTAAGGTTGTCCATAACTACTTGTATAACTGTGTGGTACATAGCGATAATTTACACAAGGGACATGGGTAACTAAGTGGAAAATCATCAATTAATACATATGAAGATGGAAGAAAGTAAGAGAACTCCAAAGATCTGTCATTCCAAGCCACAGATCTGAAGGAAATGCATTTCTGAGAGCTATCAGAGTAACAAAAATCATGTAAAAAGCAAAAGGAGTCTTCATGTTAGTTGGAATTGAGAATAATGATCAAATTGTTTTGAGAAATGCTTAATAAAGAAATTAGTAAGATAATTTGTCCGTGTTTATTGTATCTATGCTTTGATTCCAGTATATGAAGTCACAAAAATGTATATAAAAACCACCAGGGTTAATAGACAAAGCTACGTGCAAGGTGTCCACTTTGATATAGCCACGAAATTAAATACCTGAAATCCAGTGCAAACATCAGGGCTGATTGTTATTTTAGATTTATCATTTAACCTTTCACTGCATCAGTTTCTCTACTGGCAAAATTAGGGTGTGTGTTATACCCTAGACATTATAATCACCGTGAAGGTCAAATTAATTAACACATTTGAATTTTTTGAAAGGGTATAATGTGTTATTTGCCTATCATAATTATGAAGTAGTGAAGCTTCATAATTAGGTACTCCTCCTTCTTTCTCTCTGTCTGAAGTTTACAGTACCATCTTAAATTGACAGTGACTACAAATATTTAGATGCTGTACTTTATAATCTCTTGCATTTCATGCTTATCAACTAGAATCAGATTAAATTCTCACCTTAGATTTTTTACATTTACATTTCATTTTCTTACTTCAAAATATTTAAATTTATTTTTTATTTAGATAATGAGAGTGAAAGGTATTTTTAAAAGTCTTTGAAGAAAAAGAAACAAAATAAAAACTAAAATAAGAATAACATTTTATAAAAATGCTGCAAAATGAGTAGAGACATATTGGCCTTTTATTATTTCCCATAGCACAATAGAAATTAGCACAGCTGGAATATTCTAAAGAAAATGGGAGGATTATAAACATATATAGAATTCTACTTTGGAGTTTCAGTGATTTCTCAGAAAAATCCTTCCTCAGTATTTGTGATCCTCCTGAATACAAACTAAATAGAAAATATCTCATTAGGCTAAATACCTGCCTCAAATCTTCCTGAAAGTTAGGCCTAGAATACAAACTTCACTCATTTGCCAGACACAAATTTATTGTTCATTCTGTGCCTGGAATTGTGTTAGGTATAAAGAGAAAGGCATTTAAAAGGCAGGGTGTTATTACTGCAAAATTGGAAATTAAAAGTTATAAAATTATATAAGTTTAAAGGAAAGCTGACATATGATTTACTTTATTGAACAATTTTACATCGTTGAGAATAACATGATTTCTCATGCAGATAGCATTCACATATTTACACAACATTTAATAGTAGTGCACGTTTATTACCAGGGCTTAAGAAACACAAATAAAGGTAAAGAGAATTCATTTTCCACTCCTAGGGATCATTGTTATTTTCAAAAAATTCCCAGTGCATTTTTCTATGTTTATGAATAACTTTATGAGTGTATATATATATATATATATATATATATATATATTACTTGATACAAAAATTAGGATTTTACTTTATGTACCTGTTTACAAACACACTTTTCCAAATTTAATATATACTTAAATAAATTCTTTAGGTTTTTCCCCTAAAACACGTTGATTTATGTCAAGAAAAAAGTCTATTATGTTAGTTTTTTTTCCTGGTTGGAAATTGAATCCAGGGCTCCAGGGCCTTGGGGATCCCATGGAAGGGTTCTACCACTGAGCTCATGCTTAGCCATGATTTCATTTTTTTAATAATACTCATTTTTATGTATAATTTCCTCAAATATTTGAATATTAAATGTTGAATTACTAGTTAAAAATATGAAGTTTTGATGTACATTAACAAATTTTATTCCAAAGAGATGTTTCTAATGTATATTCATAACAACAGAGAAGTAGATTGCCCATTACTTAGTGGCTTAGGTAACAACTATTTAATAACTTTGTAATTTGTCTACTTTAATTAAAATTATTTCATTACTAGCAAGGAACAAGTATTTAATATATATTCTGGCTAATGCATAATCAACCCTCTCAATTACCTGTCTGGATACTTTGTCCATTTTCCCTGACCCATGGTTCAACTGATCTAGATTGATGAAAGAATCTCATATTTTAATTATATTAATTTTTTTATTCATTTAATTATAATGGTTTATTTTTTATCTTTTGGCTACCAAGTTTTTAAAATCTTCTATAATAAATATGTGAAACTATCATTTTGCATCTAAACTAACAGACATTTTGTAATCTAAGGTCAAACAACTGTTCATTTTTGTTTTGTAAGCTTCTTCATCAACTTGTCCATCTTTTATGTTTGTTGTTGTATGTTTTGAGACACACATTTTCCAGATTCCCTCCCTAAAATAAATCAGTTATTTAAATGAGATTATAAATAGAATCAACCATCTCTGTCATGTAAATGACACATATGAAATGTTTTAAAACTTAGAATATCTTTTTGAATTTTTCATTCTCCTTTTCATCAATACCACATTATGATAACTATTGTATTCAAAACAATACCATCTCAGGCTGGGGGTGTAGCTCATTCGTGCTGTACCTGCCTGGCAAGCACAAGGTCCTGAGTTCCATCCCTGCAAGAATAAAAACAAAAAAAGAAACTCCAAAACAAACAAAAAAATCCAACACTACTTCATATTCCCCTAAGTCATCTCCTCAATGTCTTCATTATTCTGAGACTTTTTAATTTAAAAAATGTGCAAGTATTTACTAACCAATATTCTCAAGTTTTGTGAAATTTATTGCTGTAATATCATTAAGAAGACTTTTAAAATCTTTCTGAAAAGTAAGAAAATTTGAGACACATAACTTTTATTGGCCAGAGTTTGAATCCTGAGTCTGCCACTATGCACAATTGTCTTTTTTGTCTCCAAAATGTGGCAATTACAGTTCTCTCAAATGACTGTTCTGTAACTTGACAGGTAAAACATGTAAAAGTGCCTGGTCCCTCAGATTCATTTTATATATTCCTTTACCCTTCTATTCAGTACATAAATTAACTTGAAAGATTCTATCACTAATTTAAATTATTTAAAAGAGACATTGCAGGGCTGGGGATTTAGCTCAGTGGTGCCACCACCTGCCTTGCAAGTGCAAGATTCTGAGTTTGATCCGCAGTCCAAAAAAAGAAACGAGAGAGAGAGAGACATTGCTGATACTAAAATTTCTTATAAACTCTAATTTACTATAACAGAATATAAACTATTCTCTGTATTCTTTAAAAAGTCAGAAAAATATACATGTTCATATGTTTGGGAAATGAAAATTTATATGTATAAATGTATTTTAACTCACATCAACTTTATCCTTAAACTCTAATTATTCTTTTTATTTATTCACCAAATCTGAATTGAGTGTCTACCAGCAATATATAGTGTTTGTAGTTTGTGGATAAATTAACAAGAACAGAAAATTTACAAGACTTCCCTAAGGTCCTTTTACTAGGAAGCAGGAGACTGGTACTGGGGCTTGAAGTTCTCATCCCTTTCCAATATTCTCAGGTGCTGTGATATAATTGAATGGAACTGAATGAAATTCAATAAACAAATTGAAAAGATTAAAATTCAAGAGTCAGTAGCCATTAACCTTTCCAAGAAAGTCTTATTTAATTACTTTATTTTAAAAATTGTATTACAGTTTTCATACACTTATTTTCTTCTCAGTCCACTAATTACGTCTCCTCAATATTTCACTTTGAATTAATCACATTGTCACTGTCATCATTATTTTATCATTGGGATTTAATTGTCTGGTCTACTTGCTTATCTTTGGTCCTAGGCTGAGATGGATTCAACCATATAGCATTTCTTTTTCTGAATAGGTTAGAAAAATCTTACCACCTTGCTGTGACCTCTTGAAAATCCAGTTTTATTTGAATTCTAAACTTTGCTGAATCCTCTTCAATATGTCTCTAGTTAATCATTTCAATTTGTTTAGGAACTCTTCTAAATATATTTTTCCTCAGTTTCCAGATACTTTCTTTCCTCAATTCTCTTCGTAAATGATCTCTCCTCTATCATTGGGAAAAAATAAAAAGATATAGGTATTTGGCCAAGCATATTTTGTCATGGACAGTGAATATAATGAATCAAATTTTGGGCAATTTTCCATTTTTGGTGAACTTCCCTCTCCAAGCTAATATCTAACCCATTCTCTAATTTTCTTTTCTTGTTGCCTGCTAAGGCAATGTACTATTTAAGTTAACACCTACCCTATTTTCTAATTTTTCTTTCATATTGCCTGCTAAGTCAATGTATTATTTCATTAACTTTCTTCTCTCCACCCAGGTTATATTTCCTTTTGTTCCTTAGGAATATTCCTTTAGACAAATTATAATCAATTTTACCTCAGCCTTAAAGAAAATGTTCCTTCAAATATACTTCATTTGATAACTATACACATATAACAGTCTCTTCTCAGAGGTTATCTCAATTTACTTGAAGGAATTGTAAAGAAAACTTGCCATTTATCTTTTTAATGGACCAACTATACCTGATATTCCTTTAAACAGTACATTAATCTATGAAAAGAAATACAAACATAAAACTGAAGATTGGTGACATAACTTGAAGTCTGAATGCCAACTTATGATATTCCCACACAAACATTTAGTAATTTACTTCATTGTTACTCACATCCACCTGTTTTTTGCTGCTAGTCTTGTATAGTTGTTGGCACTTAACAGATATAAAGACTGGAATCCATAAAGATACCTTGCTGAAAGGAGCATATGTCACATCTAATTCCAGGCAGACTGGGATCATACTCCATTGTTTTGTTTCATTTTTCCTCATAAGTTCCTGCCTTTCACATATGCTCGGTACTTCCTAGCCAGAAGAAGTTTTTAATATATTAGAGTGGTTTTCCTAAGTAAGATAAACCTAAAGAAAACCTAGGTCCACATGAATCTTACTGGGAGAAGATAAAATAATCACAGAACAATCTTTTCTAATGTTACAACATTGTGGAAGAAATTCATTGTTTTAAAAGTTAACAGCTAAGTCTGTGTGGTAGCTCATACCTGAGATTCAAGCTACTTGGGAGGCTGAGGCAGGAAGAGCACAAGTTCAACACCAGTCTAGTCAACAGAGTGAGACTTTGTTTCAGAATTTAAAATAAAAAGTGTTGGCTATATAGTTCAGTGATACAATGTCCCTAGGTTCAATCTCCAGTATCAAAAACAAAACAAATTAAACTAAATTAAACTAAACACCTAAGAACAGAACATTAGGAGAGCCAGAACTTTGCTTGCAGGTAGGTGTCCATGTTCCTATGTCACTCCAATCTGTTCAGATGTCAACCTAAAACCAGCCTTATTCTTCTTTCTGCACCATGAACAGAAGTATGGGGACTGGCACAATTCATCTTTAGTCCCAGAAAAGTTCACCTGATGAAGAGTAATTGAGTGAGCGATGGTGAGCAAGACAGTCAGGCTGGCTGTGTCCTACAGTCAGTGATGTGTGATAGAAATTATGGCTGCTCATCTCTTTCTTTTATTGGTTCTCCTTAACAACCAGGTACTTGAGTCATACTTTCATGTGTATCTGATTTACAGATTTCTCAGGAAAGACAGAAAAGACCAATAGAAGTAGGAAACTAGAAGAGCCAATCTGTTAGCAACTCAAGCTTACCTGCAGTCAATACTAGCCCATTTCTTCATTAAAAAGTAAGACATTTTTATTTAGTTTACTTTATAAAGTACAATTTTATGTGTTTAACCATGATTTCTCGTAAGAGTCCATATGGGTCTGTTGTTGCTCATCATTCTACAGAGAGAAGATTTGGGCACTAAGGTAAATAACTTGTCTAAGTTCAGTAAGCAAGTAGCAAAGATGGGAATTTGAAGCCAGGTAGTTTATCTTCAGAATCCATGTTCATACCTACAATGCTCTTTTGACCCTTTAAAATTTATGCTGCTTCCATAGTTAAAATCTATAGTAAATTTTATCATGTCTTACAATAAAAATTTATTTTTAAATGCCACTGCATTTTTATGATTAAACTGATTGGTTCTATAAACATTTTCAGTCTTTGAACATTAAAAGTAAAAAAGTAGAAAGCAAAGAAAAAGTAATGAAACTATAAGGTTAGGAAAACAGAGAAAAAGAAAAAAATGTACTTCCAAGAACATAACATATTCTCTTGACAGACTGCAGCATTGTCTTTAACGACAGGAATGAGATGGAATCTAACAAAGCCAACTGTTATTGCTGTCATCTCCCTGAACAGGAGCTGTGGTGGAATTTCTCTTATGTCCACTAAGGAATCAAGGCCATGTACAATTCCATGTATTCCCTGTCTCCTCATCTTGGCATGTTTTGCTAAGCTTTACATCCACCCTGAAATTTCACTCTGATTCAGAATTGTGACATAAATAGTAAATGACTAATGAATGAGTTCCTCAAAATGCTATCTCATTAACATCAGGTCCTCAATAAAGGAGGGGACTTACTATAAATAATTTCATCCTTTATGCATAGACCACAGCTATTACTGAACACAGATTACATATAAATTATTTATCTTCTTTTCGAGAAAAATGCCTTGGAATTTTAACTAATCATATTACATAACGCTGAACCCCTTTAAAATAATCTGACTAAAGTACTTTTTTGGTATAATAGAAAGCTTCAATTACAAGTAATATATAATTCCACACATGACTGACACATTTACCACCGTTACTAAATTACTATAGATAAATGAGCTGCACACGTTCCCTCTTAAAGTTGAATCCCAAGGAAAATTGAGTGGGTAAAAGCTCTCTTCTCCACTGTGTTTTTAAAATCAGAGACTGTCATGGATGACTAGCAAAAAAAATTCTTGTTTACTCCTCTGTGTGTGCATGTGCATTTATTTGCATTCAACATCGGCACACCTGCCTCATGAGAGCAGGATGGGAGGCTCTGAACACAAGCTTGTTTACCTGTTACTCCTCAGTACACATCTGTTTAAAATTCTTCTAAAAATGGAGTCTTCAAGCTAACTTCTATATAGAAGGCCTGGATTTAGAGAAAGCTTCAAAACGGATTCAATTTTAAAAGGATTAGAGTATTATAGGAAATTGTGTATTCAAGTCCAAACAAGAAAGGATATGTTATCAGTAGAGAACTAAATGCTCACTTAGAGGTATAACCTCTATGTGGACATATTTTAAAGTATAACTTGATCAGTCTAACAGTCATAATGAAAATCAAATACACCCTTCCTTGATGTATAGAGCAGGCAGAATTCTGAATATGTTCCCTGTAATTCCCATAGTGAGCTTTTTCTTCTCCTCTCCCTGCATTCCTCATCGCCTGAAAGTTTGCTCTGCCCCCTCTGAGGCAATAGGCTCAAAAGGAAGACAGTAGACTCACTAAATCCATCCTAATAAATAGTTGTTTTAACAGTAAGGCAGGAAAACCCAATGAGGCTGGAGATCATTGAGTCACTGGCAAAACCAGAATGACCTCTATTATTTTTTTATTATCATAGCAGTAGTAATTTTCTTGTGGGAAAAATACTGCTTTTAGAGTCAGCAGAGTAGAACAAATCCCCAATAATCATATAATCCTACCTCTTAGCAGATAAACAAACAACATTTATTTAAATCAAACTTTTAAAACCAATGTTGATCCTTCCAGCGAGAAGCATTCCACTTTCATGGATTCCATCAATACTTTTCAGGTCCAAATTTCTATTTATTAAATTTTCTATTTTCAGTGTAGAAGTTAAGCATTCATAAGATTTAAGAACTAATAATCTTTAAGGGAAAAAAGAAGAAAGAACAAAATAACATCTCTTTTCAGAGGTAGAATCCAGATTTATATCTTGAGTCTTACAGATATGCAAAAAAAATCCAGAAGTAGAATGAAATTTACCTGGAGCTTGTTTACTGAATTCTGATGTTCTCAGAGAAATGTTGTACTCTACAAAGAAACTTTTATCACCTACTGATCTTCCAAATATCATAAAATTAACTCAATATTATAAATATAATGCTTAATTACATACCTCTAAGCCTGCATTTAAGCTCTTTAAAACGTATTTGTATAAATTACATTTAACTTATGAATAAATCAAAAAAATTTCTAGTTGTAAAACAACTTGGAAAGTTCTTGATTTTTTAATTTCTCTTTGAATAGGATTTTTTTTGCTCATAAAGGTAAATAATTTAAGATTTTTTATCTTTCTAAAATATTTTGTAAGATATTTGCATAAATATATCTCTATATCAATAATAATTCATTTAATTTACTTTATTGATAATTGTTAATACATATACTACCTCTTGATCTTTATAAATAAAATCTGTGTTTTCTTTATGCAGCAATAGTTGCATGGAATTTAACAGAGATTATCTAAACAACTTGACAGAATGTTATACTGCCATAAAATATTTGAGATTTTTTAGAATAAGGTAAAATGTTCAGTATAAGTGAATAAAAGCCTAAAATTAACTATATCTTTTGAGTACCTTATCTATAAATTTGATTCAAAACTATACTTATGACTAGAAGTAGAAACAAAATCTACAAATAATATATGATTACTGAGATTGTGGAATTTTATCCACATTTTCTCTGCATAATTTATTTCTAAAAATCTGAGTAATAGATCTTTACTTGTTGATAAAACAAAGGTTATAGAATCATGACATCTAAAAAATAAATAAAATTATCATACTGAGGTACTGCATTGAAAATTAAGTCCAGCTTATCAACAAAAATAAATGTAATCAATCTCATCTTCACAACCAAAATTTACTTAAAAGAATAATTTATAGTTTGTACTTTCAGAAGTCTCCTTTTCCCTCTAACACATTCATCTAATTCAGCCTGACTTCTCCAGTCCTCCCCTACAACAGCTTTCACCAAAGTCCCTGAATAATGGTCCTTCCTCAGTTAATTTCCTAGTGACATTCACTTCAGTTAACCATTTCCTCTTCTTTGCAATCCTTTCTTCCTTGTAGTATGTTTTATTTCTCTAGTAATTTCTTCTCTGTCTTTGCAGCTATATTCTCTTCTACATCATTCACTACTCACTTACTTCAAAGCTCATTCCTAGTTGCTATCTTTTCCTTCATATTCTTTCTCTGAGTTGTCTCACTTCTGTCCCAAGCTTTCAATGCCCTCATGAGCATATGCCTCACAAATTTGCATCTCTAGTTTTGACAATTTCTAAAACTTCAAGGAATTATAGTGAGTTTCTACCTGATATCTCACTTGGAGACTACAAAGATTACATACATTAAAATGAGTCAATAATCCTTTTCACCACCCTCAAAACTTGTCCACTTTTAGTGTCCCTTCTCTTTATAAAAAATATCAAAATCCAAGCAACTGTGTAGTTATCAGTGTTATCTCATATTTATCTGCAATGTCCAGAATCATTTCCAATCTCGAGATGTATTTACCAAATACATTCATATACATAAATTATTGCTATTTCAATTAATATTTCATGTTTAGAAGGGAAAGAAAAAATTATGAGAAAAGAAAAAAGAAAGGAAAACAAAGTCTATAATTAGGGAAGGGTGGAGGGGGTGAAGGGCATGCAGGTAATGGGGAAAAAATATCTTCCCCCCAAAATTAAAAGAATCATACCACAGAGATATATGTGCACCCATGTTCATAGCAGCACAGTTTGTAATAGCGAAAGCTTGGAAGCAGCCCAAGTGCCCATCAATTGGAAACTGGATAAAGAAGATGTGGTTCTTTTCTAAAATGGAGTACTACTCAGCCATAAAGAACAAAAATCTAGAGACATTTATAGCTAAATGGATGCACATCGAGGCCATACTCTTAGTGAAATAAATAGGGCACACATGTGTAAATACCGAATAGTTTCACTATTGTGAGAAACTGAAAGTGTAAACAAGGGTCAAAATGATTAAAATGAATAATTGACAATTTGACAGGCAGGCTCTGGCGCCACTGAACTAAACCTCCCCCCCCCTTTTTTTTTGCGGAACTGGGGATCGAACTCAGGACCTTGCACTTGAAATTTGAAATAGGAAAAAAGGTCCAAAGATGAAGGCATGAAGGGAGGGGAAGGGGAAAGGAAAGGAGGGAAAGGAAAAACTATGAGAAAAGAAAAATAATGTAAATGATGTGTGTGTAAATAGGGAAGGGGGGGAAGGGTGTACAGGTAATGGGGAAAAAAATAAGAACCAAGATACATCATGTACAGGTACAAGCACCCAATGATAAATGTAAATGTATTGTTATACATAAAATGTACCAATAGAAGAATTTAAGGGAAAAAAGTCTCATGTTAAATTACATCAAAATATCAGAATCTGACTTTTCAAGTTACAAAGTAACACAGTACAAGTTATAAATCTATTTATATTGCCAACTGTCTTGTTTCTTCCTTTTCTTCATTAATGAACTCCCTCTGATCTTTCAACTAGATAAACTACTCAACACTGTACCACCAATCCATCTTTTTTTTCCACTATGCTGATATATTTTTCTTTCTTTATTCTATGCACTCAGGATATTTGTTAATCTCTCATAATCCCTGTATACTTTCTCACCACTGGACTTTGAACATATTGATTTTTCTGCTTAGAGTAGACATTCTCACCTTCCTCACCTGACTATTTCAGGCTTTACTTGCTGTTCTCCACTAAAGTGGTACATTCCTTAAGAAACCTTCTCCTACCAAACCAGGTCTTAATCCCCTGCCTTTTAATAGGTTTCCATAGCACTTAGACTTACTGGTGTCATTACTTGATTTTTTGCATTATCAGCAAGGAAATAAACTATAAGAAAATGAGAACCTTCTTTTGTTCATGCTTGAATTACAGCTTTAGCACAAGAACAGGTACATGAGAAAATAATTATTTTTGAATAAATATTTTGTTTTCTACGTGAAGTAGTAATGTGATTGGTATTGAATAATTTGTATAATGAACTTCTCAACAGACCACATCTCAGGTTAAACTGTAGAATAGTCAAAGATCGTTAATGCATTTGCTCTGTCTTTTTTTCCCCTTTTTCCACACTCTTTCAGCAATCTTGACTCCCTCAAAGACTCAGGATCTTTCAGTGCAGTCTTGAGCTAGATCTACTTTTTCTAAGCACTACTCCCAGGATACCTTTCTTTCCAGAAATCTAAGGAACAGGTGGAACTATAGATAATATAAAAATTAGATGGGTGACTTGTTTCATTTCAAAGTGATTAGAGATGATAGGAGAATCTGCTCTGTGACTTTCAAGGTCTGTATTGAAAAAGGTTTGTCCATTTTTAGTGTTCCATTTTTTAGTTTTTTATATTTTGATCTAACAATTATAAATTATCTCATACTTATAACTGCATTCTCCTACATAGTAATCTCTTGTCTCAAATGGCTACTGAAATTTAAATTAATAAAAATCAAGGGCCAAGGATTTTGCTCAGTGGTGCTGCCACCTGCCTCACAAGCACAAGCTTCTGAATTTGATCCCCAGTACAAAAAAAAAAAATCAAATATTAATTTCCTTGTTGACAATAGCTGTATTTCAGTGTTCCTTTTCTGTCATGATATAAAACTTCATTGAACAGCATTCTTTTATAATCTGCTTTAATACATGACTTCTATACTGTTAAAATATTGATTCCTTCTGCCTCAAATCTAGGTTCATCCCCTGATCTGCATTCTGTCAGGGGTAGCTTACAAGAACCAGGTTTCTTCTGTTTTACTCTGCAGGATTCTCTTTCTCCCTCACCCAGGAGCAAGTGTGGGCAGGTGTTCAACCTAGGAAACTTGTGTTTCCTGAGGTATTTGGAATGTGGACTGAAAGAAAGTAAGATCATTTTTGTTTCAGGGGACTTAGTTAGGATTTCAATAATATGTTTTGGGTACACACAGGAACAGGATTCAAGAGAAAAAAAGAAACACTGATATTATAAACCAGTAATAAGAAAGGAAATAAAAGTCATGGTATTCACATCCAGTTTTTTTCTGAATAACTTCTCTATCCTCTTCCCTGGGGTAATATAAATTATTCCTAGTGGTCATTAATGGTGATATAACAACTTGAAAGGATTAAGAAATGCCTAGTAGATTAGGGGAACAAAGTTCTGGGTGTGTCTGTGAACAATTACGTGTAAGCCTCAATCTTATGATGGAAGTCCCATATCTGATATGGATGGCACCAATAGTTTTGGAGCCTGGACAGAATAAACAGAGAAAGAAGGAAGTTGCCTATTTACTTCTTTGGAGGAGCTTCATTGTTTTACCATTACTTTTGGAAATTTGCCTCCAGTTCCTTCAGGTTTATAGCACGGACTCTTCAGCCTTGCAATGCAGACCCTTTAGCTTTCCGGTACAGACTTGCACTAGGTGCTGCAGGGAGCTCCAGGACTTTAACCTTGAACTGGATCTACCAGCTCTCTCTTGTGCAGATGGTCATTGTGCATTCTTCTACCCCAGATTCCTCACATGACCATTGTCAGACTACTTAGGTATATAAAATGGATATATATATATAGTATATATATAATATATATTATAAACTATATAATATATATTATATAATATATAATATATAATATATATTAAATATATAATATATATTATATAGTTTATATTATATATTATATATATTATATATATATCCATTTTATATACCTAAGTAGTCTGACAATAATATATATATTTTAAATCTCTTCCTCCAATAAGCCCTACTGCCACACTCCTGAATCCTTAAATATAAACTACCTTTAAAAATATATATAACCTACCTAAAGCAGCTCCTAAGTAGTCTGCATAATAAACAATAAGGTATATTTTAATTCCTTTGTACAGATGAGGAATTTTGGGGTTAACAGAGTTCAGTAAAAGTGGTATAGCAAGAGGTGAAATTTATATGGTTTTCTTGAATTAAAAGCATCTCATACTTTCACAATTCTCTAATATTTATAAAGTCTAAAGCAAGGTAGAAGCTGAAGATAAAGGAATGATTGAGGCATGATGTTTGGTTATAGTTTTAATGCATTATTGATCAAGTTATAGGAAAGGAGTAGAGATTGATCATGCTGAGGTAATGCTATGTACATGAGGCAGTTTTATCCCAGGAAAATTGTGAGGTTAGAGGTAATCCAAAACTTTTCTAACCAACACAAGCAAATTAAAAATGGCAGTAGAATAGACTGAACTTCAGAAATCCACTGAAACTATGGATCAGATGTTAGGTTCAATTATTTATAAAATAATTAAAAGAAAGATACTCCTCTGAGGCTAATCAAGCCTGGCAAGAAGCAGAGGAAGAAGTTAAGCTTGACTTGAAGAAGCCAGAGCAAGGACATAAAATGGGGACAAATTCTTGTGTAAGATGATAGATATACAGCCCATCAAATTACAGTGTTTAAACACAATAATATTTCCTCTAGCAATACTACTTTTTAAAAACATACACCTTTGCACAACAAGCTTGACTTGGCAGTAATTTTTATGCTCCTAATTTGGGGGAAATAAAGCATTATTTAATTTCTCAGTGTCATCTTTCATTTTCAAGCTATAAGTGAAAAAAATAAATGGCTGTTGAACAAAGATGAAAAAAGAGGTTTGATTTGTTTTTGAATTTCAGAGATATGTCTATGGATGACTAGCCAAAGATGGTGGAATTTAGATATGACAAGATGGATTGATGTAGCTATCTGCCAAACAGCATGATTAAAACCATTCAAACCCTGAAAATGGAGCACAGAACATTGGCTTTATTTCTGTAAACTAAACTGTCACCATCAGACTTAAGTGCTCTTGTCATGTGAGAGGATTTATTATTATTAAGAATTTCTCTGACATGCATTTGCCAAGTGCTTCATTGAGGTTCCCCATCACTCAAAGCTCTCCGGTGACATGGTCTGGCAATATTTCAAAAACAAAAGGAACTGAGGCAGTCATGCAAATTAGCACTAGCTAAATGCCCAAGGCCCCTTATTAATATATAATTTCAAAAGAGGGTGAATTTAATCTATACTATAGTTAGTTGGGCGAAGGAGGACCACAGCAAGTAGTAGTAGTTGGAACACTATGTCAGTCTTAACTTTTATTTGAAAATCAAAGGGTGAGTTACTTATCCATCTCAGTGGGCAGCTACACATGTGAGCTAATAATTGTTAGAAAGGTGGATAGGCAGGCAACTTTAAGATTTATCTCAAGATATTTTTGATTGTGAATATTATTCTGCCTCCTTACTGAGAAAATAAACTTTTCAAATTAACCTTCTCTCTTACTTCAATAATTTATTTCTCCCAGAAATGATAATGTGATCGTGTATATTTAAAAAAAATATCTGCAGATGTTTTCCTCTGAACTCAGCTGGAACCTCATGCCACCTACCTTTTCTTTTACATACATTTACTCAACTACCTCTCTCTACTTGACAACTTCAGAACTATCTCTTTTCTTAAAATGTTCCCTGTACTCAATTCCCACCCACTGTGTCTCCTCAAATGACATGACTACCTAAAAATGCTAACCCCAGGGCTTGATGTTGCTCAAATTTCCATTTGTCTATCTTTTCAACATTCTACTGCTATTCTATTCTTTCTCATTTTCCACTAGTTACACTGGGTGAAGTGGCCTCCCTCTTGCTATAAACTCCAATTTATCATTGTGCCTTTGAGGTTCTCCTCTGAATTGAGTTCCAAGAAACAACTGCATCATCCTTATTGCCATTAAAATATTCAATCTCTCTTTCTCTACTGGATCACACATCTCAGCTGCATCCCATAAGAACTAATGCTCTTCCATTTATTCCATGTTCTCTCTATCATCTTAAAAAGTCAGGTCTGCTCCTTATGAAATTCTCCCAGGTACCTTGAAGAGAATGAGATTGTACTCTATTGAAGGTTAAGAAGATAGTGTGCCCACCTTTTGTACATATGGGCAGAACACACTGAATTCATGGGTGAGAAACAGAAGACTTTATTAGTGATGGAATAAGAAGCATAAGCTTTACATTTACATCAGTCTTCCTTGAACCTCAGGTCCCACAGTATGGATGCAAGTGTACTAGGAGAACGTTGTGCACAAAGTGAGTTTGCATGATCATCAAGTAACTACACAAGCTTAGGAAAACCCCATTATTAAAACAGGCTCTTGACAAACTTGTTTAGCTCTATGTAGGAGAAGGGCATTGTCTTTGTTATTCTGGTCAGGAACAAACTTGCCTTTTATCTTTGAGAAACATTCTAGCTACACCTTCTGAGGCATTTCTTCACACAAGAATCATTGCAAAGATAAACTGAGCAAAAGCTTTCCAAAATATGTAAACATCTCATAGAGAATTTCTTCATAATGGGCTGCTTTTCATTTGTTTATGTTTTTAAATTATTTTTAAGAGAAAGTCTGCTGATTGTTCTCTATATTGTGAAGCATTATATAAGTTGGAGAGCAGAGCACCAGACTTGAAGAATCCTATTGAATTCTTAATAGACAGAATGAATCTCATAAAACATTTGAAAAATAATGGTGATTTTTAAAAGCCCTTAATTATAAATCATAAATCATAAATCATACATAGTCATTTAATTATAAACTGCTGAAAGGTTACTAGACACTGAGATCTGGTAAAAGAATCTCCACATATATTAGTATTGATCCAATGAAGAAGAATAAATTGCAAATAATATTTTACCATTAACAATGTTTTCTTTACTTTGTAAGACACACAAATCATGCATCATGGAAAGTATACTGTTGTATTTTCTATGAGCCTCCATTTTATTTTAAAACAAGAATCCAAATCAGATTATATAAATAACTGTGTATGCTTGTCTTTTGGGATAGGGATAAGAAAACATATTTTGCCAAGTTTACCTATTGTGAGTTCAGAGTTCAAAAGTAAATTTAATTTTTCTGGAAATGAGTACAATAGAACAGCTGGTCAAACACAATTTACTTGCTCACAGAAATAAACTTAATGATTTCTGGGGGAAAAATCTTACTAAAAAGGGTTATGAAGAATATCAGCCACATTTAAACACTTTTGGCTTAAAAGGGCATCCGCTTATAGGCCCTGATGCAATCTTTCCCAGTCCTGAAAACAAACAAACATAACTAAATAAATACATTTAAAAATTTTAGAAAGAGAAAACCTAAAAAGATGAATCAATTAAGATATATAACATCTAGACTGATGGACCGCTTATAATAATTATCTATTTTTTTCTTTTCTTTCTTTCTTTCTTTATTTTATTTTTATTTATTTATATATTAATTGGTACATTTTAGGTATACAATACATTTACATTTATCATTGGGTGTTTGTACCTGAAAATGATGTATTTTAGCTCTTATTTTTCCCCCATTACCTATGTGCCCTTCACCCCCATCACCCTTCCCTATCTGCATAGATTTTGTTTCCATTTTTTTTCTTTCTCATAATTTTTCCTTTCCCTTCTTCCCTTTCCCCTTCCCCTCCCACCACCCCTACACCTTTGGACCTTTTCCTTTTTCAAATTATCAATTATTCATTTCAATCATTTTCATCCTTATTTACACTTTCAGTTTCTCACACTAGGGATACTATTTGGTATTTACACATGTGTGTCCTATTATAATAAGTATCTTATAAGTTTTTTCATTAATTGTAAGAGTAATAAAGCAATCATGAGAAAAGTAAACAAATAATGTATTTTTATTACATTATAGAAAATTAGTAACTATTCTCTCTAATAGAACACACTTGAAAAATAATAGAAATAGTTCTTTCATAAAATGCCATCTGCTTCCACCCTCAGAAATCCAAGGCTGATACAAAACATAAAATGGGGTAGGTGTCCTACAAAATTGATGCTGCATTTTGAGGTACATTGGGACACTGTTTCCTGTCTCCTTCTCTTTCATTTATTTTTATTTTTTATTTGAGCAAAATCAGATTTGTGAGAGATTGTAAAAATAGCAAGAGAATGCCCAGGAATGATGCAGTCAGTAACCTCCAGTAAAGATATATGAACAAGAATTTAACATTGGTACTACATACAATGAACTAGACTACACACCTCATTTGGCGTCATCATTTGTACTGCCCTCTCATCATTTAAAAAGTGATACTCAGGTACAAATCATGAAAATACTAGGCAGGGAATGAGGTGGGGTTCACTTTGCAGGGATACATCCCTAAAAGGATAAAGACCCAGAAATGTAAAGAGGCAGGGGATTTAGTTCAGTGGTTCCGCCACCTGCCTAGTAAGTTCAAGGACCTGAGTTCAATACCCGGTACCAAAAAAAAAAAAAAAAAAAAAAAGAGGAAGCAGAAACAGCCCACATTACTGCAGAATAAAAAGCCTACATTTATTTTCCTGTGCTATTTAGTTGACAGTACCAGGAAACTAGGGAGTGGAAAATGGATACAGGCCTGGTCAATTACAAAGTAAAACAAAAGGAAGACTTCCTAAAATCAAATAATTGAACGGGAAAATTTTGACTTCCGCTCTTCCATTGGTAATGATCCGAAGCCAGAGAGCAAGCTTATGACTGCATCTTATTTTCCCACAGTTTCAAATGCTGAGTACAAGATTGGCACAATCAAAAGAGTACAGGAAGACATCTCTGTGATGTCAGAGAAAATAGCTGCAGGAAAAAAAAGATGGAACCAGTGCAGTGACCCAGCTGCAGTGAAATGAGAGAGTGAGAATATAAGGAAGAACTTCAGAGAAAAAGGTGGAAAAGTGGAACTGATTTGTAGATAGTGAAGTAAAATTAGGTAGTGGGCCTTTTTCCTAAATAATTTATCAAGAAATTAAACAAAGAAAAATAAATATTTCAACAACTACTGCCCATTTCCCTATTATACAGATATCTTATCAATAACAAACACATACTATTTTCTTCTGAAAAATATTTAAATATAGGTGGCACCATTATCTTAGAAAAGATTCCAATCTTTTCTACTTGGGTTTATAAGGAGGCCTCATTTGTTTATAGGAGTCATCAACCAATTTCATAGCCTTGGATGGTCCAAGCAGAGGAATTACTCATGATAGCTGTTTAAATTTATTGGTGCCAGCCTTAATTGGCTTCAAAACTCTTGACTAGAGACCATCTGGTCCCAAAGATTTATCTATATCTCTTTACAGATGTAATGTTACAAATTCTGTGGTTGTCCCACTACTTCATCTTCTTGCTATGAATTTAAATCCCAAAAGACAATTTGGGCTAAAAAATTCCCTATCCTCTGTATGTGAAAAGAAAGAAAAGCATTAGTTTTCTTTTCTAATACTAACTTCCATTTTCTAGAAAAATCTCTTGTAATGACTTCCAGATGATTTACCAGTTTCTCAGAGACTTTCCTAAATTCCTTTTAACCTTCTATACCTTCTAGGTTCTCTTTTCCTAATTTTTTTTCTGAATTTCAGTACAAAATTTTAAAAAATGCATTGAATAAGTCATATCTCTATTTACTTTTTCCTTCCTTCCACTCTGTTTTTTCTCTATATGAATCTCATTCCTTGGTGAGAGTGCAAGTACTGTAAGTTTCAGATTTCCATTAATCAAAATCAGGAGAATGTTTTAATTCAAAGTAAAAAAGTTATTACTTTAAATTGTGGTAAGAACACTTAACATGAGACACTAATTTCCTTTTATTTAGCAAATTTATTAGGGAACTTTTGATATACAAAAGTGCATATGTTTATTTCATACAGCCAATGAGTTTGGAAAAAGGTATATTCCCTTGGAAATATTATTATAGTAACCCTGAAGCCATCATTATAATAAAAGTAATGAACTTTCTCACAACAAAAGTTTCTTGTGCCTCTATTGTTTTATTTTGTGATAAGAACATCTAATACAATATATAATCTCTTGATCAATTGTTTAAGATACAAACAGCATTGTTAAATATTGGCACAATGTTGTCTACCTCATCTATATAAAGTAATCATCTTGCAAAATTGAAACTTTAAATAGCAAAACCTTGGAAATAGCCCAAGTGCCTGTTAACTGGAAACTAGATAAAGATGTGGGGTTTTTTTTGTTTTTTTTTATAAAATGGAGTACTACTCATCCAAAAAGAATGAGAAACTAGAGACATTTATAGCTAAATGGATGCATATTGAGGCCATACTCTTAAGTGAAATAAATAGGACACACATGTGTAAATACCAATAACTTCTCTGGTGTGAGAAACTGAAAGTGTAAACAAGGGTTAAAATGATTAAAATGAATAATTGATAATTGGAAATAGGAAGAAAATGTCCAAAGGGGAAGGGGAAGTGGGAGGGGAAGAGGAAAGGAAAGGAGGGAAAGGAAAAGTTATAAGAAAAGGAAAAATTGGAAACAAAGTCTTTGTAAATAGGGAAGGGTGGAGGGGGTGAAGGAAGCACGGGGAATGGGGAAAAAATAACAACCAAGATACATCATGTAAAGGTACAAGTACCCACAGATAAATGTAAACATATTTTATGCCTAAAATGTACCAATAAAAGAATTTAAGCAAAAAAAATTGAAACTTTATAACCATTGAAAAGCTGTTCTCTGTTTCCTCCTCTGCTTATACCCTGGTACCCACAATTCCAATCGCTGCTTCTATGTGCTTGATTATTTTAAATAGGTCATATAAATGAATCATGGAGCACTTATACTTTTGTGGATGTAGTTGTAATTAAGATTTTGCTACAATTACCTGGAACTTTTTCCAAAAGAAAGGACACAACTATGAATAAATTAAGAAGCAACTGAGCAAGGGAAAGAATCACAGACTGTAATATAGCCAAATCTCTAGCTTTCAAGCCCTCTCCCTTTTCCTGACCCCAGATATAACCACTATCCTAAAGTTGGTGTGATTGTGCTAATTAATGCTTGTGAGGGTTTGAACACTGAAAGAACACCTGGAAGTGGAATCTATGCCCTGTTGTTTATTAGCTCTATGATCTTGGGTGAGTAGCTACCTGCCTACCCTTTTTTTTCCAAAAGTATGAAAACACTGTATACATTTCAAAAGATCATAAATACCGTATCTTTTTAGTTGTTTCTTTTGTCACTGTGGATAATTATGTCCATTGTGTTCATATCTTGTAATATTGTTCTCATTTGTAAGTAGTTGCTTAGTATATTTTTTCATCATTTCCCTTTTTATTTCATATAGTCTTATGTTTCAGAAGTGTTTTTTCAAAGAAATATATATTAAACATAAATCCAAGATGTATATCTTTAAAGATACTTTTGATGTATTTTGATCACAAATATGTTTTGTGTTTATTTTTATTATATTTTGACCTTTCATTATTGGGGATTATTCTTCTCCCTTCTCCAATTTCTGGCCATCTATTTATTCATAGAATTTTCTATACTAAATATTTCTTCTCTATCTTTCTACCAGCTGGGAATTGCTGTATGATACTTATGTGATTTTAATATTTATGTGTATATTTTTAACATGAATATTTGGCATGACATAATATAGTGAAAATATATGATCCCATTCTTCCTTCCAATAATATCAGGCATTGTGACCAATTTAACTCTGGTGGCTCTTTTAACAATGGCATGTTACTGCTTTCCTTGACTTTACCTATACTTTGCATTTAATCCACTTCACTAGTTGCTGCTGTTAATGTTGGTATTTGTAGTTTAATTATGCATAGATATCTCAATATGACTACCAATTTTCTTCTCATAATTGTAATTTTCCTGTACTTTCTACTGATTTTTTTAATTTCTTGAATTAAATCTTTGTGATTATATTTTAGAAAAAAGCTTGTGAATACATTTTGTCTTATCTTTCATTGTTCCATCATTCTTCAGTGGTAGTTCATTTGATCATTAAACAAAGCTGGAAATTTTTTTTCCTCTAAAAATTATTTTATTATCTTCTGATCCATTATGTTAATTTGTTGATATATCTTTTATACGTAACTACTTTCAAAATTTTCATTTAGTGTTTGGTGATCTACAGTTTCATAATGATACATTTATTTCCAGTAAGCATTCAGAAAGGAAATATGTGGCTCACATTTCACTAAGTAATACTTTTTAAACCAGTAAGGTGCGAAGCTGTAATTCTTAGTAATGATCTCAAATACTATAGGTCATTTACCTTGTAACTGATTAGATAATATACTTACTCCACAAAAGCAACTAGTTCATACAAATATATAATTACACTCAAAAAACATCTTTTACATATTAAATTTTCAAAGATTTTTCTTCATATTTAGTTTAAAAACAATATTTACTTTTGGCAAGGCTTCATTCATACAGAAGACCTCAGGCACAGCTCATGAGACAGTGGGCATAAATAACACCTCTCTTGAGGGCAATTTGGCAACAAACAGAAAAGGCTAAAAATTTATTCATAAAATCTGTCCCAGAAATTCAGCTTCTAAGAGTTTTTCAAAATAATTTTATTCAGAGGAACATGGAAAATATATTCCATGCAATTACAGTAAAATAGCAAAAATTTAAATTTGAAATAGTGTGTCAAAATTTATAATATGCTTACATATTTAAATCTCTATATAGCTAGTAAAGTATTATTGCTAAGGAACATGAACTGAAATGAGGTATGTCACTTAAAACTTTTATGCATAAAACAATATGCTAAGCTAAAATATGGTCAAAATATCGGTTAAAATATTAATACATTCTAATGAAATCATAAATAATATATATCAACTAACAATAATTTTGGTATCTGAGTATTTACATTAAGAATAATTTTAATATATTTTTTAATTTTCTAAACTTTTAACTTGAATAATCCTTATATCAAACAATAAACTTAATAAAAATTAATATATACTATATGTTGTTATAAATCATTATTATTACTGATCTTTGAAAAACACAAAAGACATGGAGATTTACAAGATTTAAATCCTAGAATTGTCTAAAAGTCTTTCAAAGTATTAACATACAGAAAGGACAAAAATGGCAACACTAGTGAATTTGATTACACAAAATTTTCAAATCTCTTTTATGCAAAACATCCTAAATTGAACCAAAAGATAAGTGACAAACAAGAAGAAAATGTTATTCAAAGATGGAAAAAAGGAAAACTGTTTTAAGATTAAAAAGCTTTTTAGGGCCAGGAATAGTGGCACATAATTTCAGTGCTATTAATACTAGGTATAGGAAGTAAAGACAGAAGAATTGTGATTTCACGGCCAGCTTGTGCAACTTAGTGAGACCCTGCTTCAAAATTAAAAGGGCACATGGCAGATGGGTTGTACCTCAATGTAAAGCCCTGGGTTCAATCTCTAGTGTCACCAAAAAAACCCAAAACCAACCCCCCCAAACCAAACCCAAACCAAACTAAACTAAAGCAAAACAAAACTTCCTTACAAATCAGTCAGTAATAACATTTCAAAAAGACTCATACCAGGATGAGAAAATACATAAAAAAATCAATAAACATGGACAATCTCCAATCTCAGTCACAATTAAATTATAGCAAATTATAATAAACATTCTTCTCCATATGACAGTTAATCATGAAATAGTATATTAATAGCTAATGTAGATTCGAATTTAAAAATATCCAATCCTTTTATTCCTTTGAGGACAATATAAGTTGTCATAAACTTTTAGGTAAATAATTTCACGATTTTGTTTGTTTGTTTGTTTACTGGGGATTGAACTTGGGTCCTTGTGCTTATGAGACAGGCGGTGGAACCACTGAGCTAAATCCCTGGCCCTGATTTCATATTTTAAAAAAAAAATTAGTAAATCTACTTGTATATATTTATTATACAGACATAAAAATTTTTTTACCACAAAGAATATAAGACCACTCATTTTTTTAAAATTATGGGTTGCTGGAAAAAGTTAAAAAATACAATATTAATATATAATATATCATGTAATAAATAATCAATATATAAGATACTTTAGTTTCTCATCTAGAATACTAATAAATAATTCATAGTATTTTCATCTTTGTTGCTATGTATAATATCAATTCAGATACTTTAGGGCGAGAATATTTCCATATGAAGAATATTTTTCTAGAAATTTTCTGCTCTTTTTAAGTCAAGGTCAGGACTCAAATATCCAAGACTATTATTTATTCTTGAATATATCTCTGCGTCTAATCTACGTCTGGACTTTCAAGCTAAAAATCAAGTTAAATAACACTTACTTTATTCTTTATTCTCTTAACATATTTGTACTGATTGGCATGCCTAGTTTTTTACACATTTCCTTAATATAAGGAGATGTATTAATCCATTTGGTACTGCTATAACAAAGCACCTAACTATGTATACCTGATAAAGAAATCAGGTTAATTTAGCTCACAACCTAGAATTTTAAAGGCATGACACCAGCAACCGCTCTGCTCTCTTGAAGGCCTCGTGGTGGATGATATCAGAGAAGTGGTGGGAGCACATATGGAGAAGAACATGATGAGACAGGAAGCAGAAGACTGAGTTAGGAACATCTAATGTTTTTATAACAGGCTGTTCACTGAGTATTTATTGTGAGAATGCACTCATTTGAGAAAAGCATTAATTTCACTTAAAGACCTAATCCCTTCTCACTGGATGGGCTTTAACTTTTCAAAATGACTACAACAATTTAACAGTGAGTCCAAGACTCCAGCACATGAACTTTTGAGTGACAAATACCAAATTCAAACCATATTCAAACAACAGCAAGAAAGAAAATGCAATTTGCTTCTTAACCATATAATCTCTAGCAGAAAACCTACATTTGTAAACATCAGGTAGCTACCAGTTCTGTAGAAAATTAAATTGCCATTTTACCATTGGGAAGTAGGAAGAAAATGTTCAAATGGGAAAGGAAACCAGAAACGAGGGAGAGGGAAGGGAACAGAAGGAAAAAGAAAAAAAAAGTAAATAGAAGGAAAAAAATGGAAGTAAAGCTTTTGTAAATTAGAAGGGGAAGAGAGGTTGAAGGGAGGGGAGGGAATGGGGGGAGAGAAGAATCAAGATATGTCATGTAAAGGTGCAAATTCCCTATGATTAATGTCATCATTATGTATGTTAAAAGCGTACCAATAAAATTAAATTAAAAATCAATTGACTAACAAGTCTACCCTCAGTTTCTTCCAGACAGTGGTCAGATGCCCAGAAACTTAAAGTTTTCATAACAGTCTTCCATAATTTTCACATACTACAGTAGAAGAAAACCCAGCAGAAGTATTAAATCTTTATATAAATCTTGGCAATTATAATTTGGTTTTTCTTCATTTTGTCTGCTCGTAAGCTATGAAAAAGAAACTGTGAAACTATTCTCACAATAGTGGCCAAAAAATGACCTTTAACTTGAAATTGTTTACTTGGAAATTATGACACTGCTTTATTTTCTAAGACTAAGTTGATTTCATTAAATCCAAAAAGGAACAGTTTTTATATCATTTTACTTACATTAAATCTAAATATATAAGTGGTCTAATCTAAAAAAGACCAATTGGTAGAGTATTAGCCATACCAAAAATCATATTCTTCATATCTTTGACTATTCTATTATTATACAGTTACCTTTGCTGCTTAAAAATCTGAACTTGGACAAAGTCTAGGATTAGTACATTCTATTGCTAAGAAAATACGTACTTTCATGGAGTTACTGGAGTGCTCTGTTAGGAGCAGTGTATTGTAGAATTGCTCCATTTTTAATTTTATTGCTAGCACATTCACAGAGAATAGGGAGGCTAGTTGATATATTTTGCAGCAAACGTTTTAGGAATTACTCATATTAGATAAACTAATGTAAAATGGTTGCACAAAAACAAGCATGATATGAATGTCCATAAAGTGGTGACAATGTTACACTGGTCTTGTGTTTTGTAGCCTGACCAGTTCCTTTATTATAAATGAATATAAATATAAATTCTGCTCTATCACTTTATAAGTCAGCATGGCTTCTCCTTCTTATTAAATACACCATTTGTACTACAGAGCTCTCTAATTTCTTTGTACAATTATTTCAGATATGAATATCCCAAGGATCTTCTATTAAGGTCTTTTTCATATTTTTGATACTTGATACTTTTCTGTAATTGAGAAACTCTAAGCTCAGTGTTTCATCCTCAATGTTTTGTTTTTTGCTCTACAATACAGAAGGAAGTCTATTAAGGAACAAATGACATAGAAATTCACATAATAATTGTTGTTAATATAAAATTAATGCAGTTAGTGGTTATTGAGCAGAACTCCACTGTTCCAAGCGATTCATGTGTGCTATTTCATCCAATCCACACAAACGTTCTAATGCTCACCTTGATGGACAAGGAATCTGACTTGGAGATATTATTTTCTTATTCATGTTCATATAGCTTGTAAGTGTTAGAATTGGGAGTCTACCTATTACTTTATTCTTCATTTCATTTTATTTTTTTCCTCATTAATTTTATTGGTAAATTTTAGGTATACAATACAGTTACATTCATCATTGGGGACTTGTACTATACACGATGTATCTTGATTCTTATTTTTTCCCCGTTCTCCTGCCCTCCCTTCAACCCCTCCACCCCTCCCCATTTACAAAGACTTTGTTTCCATTTTTTCCTTTTCACAAATTTTTTCCTTTTTCTTCTTTGTTTTCCCCTACGCCTCCCACTTCCCCTACCCCTTTAGGCCTTTTCTTCCTATTACACATTATCTATTATACATTTTGATCCTTATTTACACTTTTAGTTTCTCACACCAGAGAAATTATTCAGTATTTACACATGTGTGTCCTATTTACCTATTACTTTATAATTCTATAGCTGCTAACCACTATGTATCAAAGATGCCTGATCCTTTGAATAAGAAACTTGGGAGTTGTAGCCCAGAAATTCGTGTTTTCATAAGCTCTACAGAGAACTGTGTGCAAGCGTAAATGTGAGTACCACTGCACTGAACTGTAGAGCTTCAGTGTTTAATTCAGTATAGAGTTGCATATGAAGGAATGGCTGATATTTACTTCAATAAATAAGGATAAGTAGCTATGCTGTTATTGTTGGCCTTAAACTTCATATTTTTTAAAATAACTACTTTGACAATTTACTCTAATAGTGTTCATGAATTTCTATTAAGAACTTTCAGTGTTCGAAAAATTAGGTTCCTGGGGGATCAGGGGCAGAAATGAGTAAGGCATTGTCCTTTCCTTAAAAAAAAAGGAAATATAAAAAAGAAAGCTATAGAGCAGGTGAAGATTTTTTCCCACATTATGGGTTGTCTCTTCACACTGCTGGTGGTTTCTCTTGCTGTGCCAAAACTTTTTAATAAGAAGAGATCTCACCTGTTGATTGTTTGTGCTAGTTCATGGGCAACTGAGGTTTTGTTCATAAAATCTTTTCCTACACCGATGTCTTCAAGAGTTCTACCTAACCTCTGTTCCAACTGGTTCAGAGTATCTATTTTAATATTTAGATCTTTAATCCATTTTTATTTTAGTTTAGTGCATGGTGAGAGCTATAGGTCTAGTTTTAATCTTTGGCAAATTGAAGCCCAATTTTTCCAGCACCATTTATTAAAGAGGCTATCTTTCCTCCAGTGAGGGTGTTTGGCTCCTTTATCGAAGATAAGATGGCTGAATGTGTCTGGCATTGTTTCTACATCTTCTAATCTGTTCCACTGGTCCTGAGGTCTGTTTCTTTGCCAGTACCATGCTGTTTTTATCACAGTAGATTTGTAGAAGAGTTGCAGGTTGGGGATTGTGATACCCCCTGCCATGTCTCTGTTACCTAGAATTGCTTTTGCTATTCTGGGTCTCTTCTTGCTCCAAATGAATTTTTGGATTGTTTTCTCAAGGTCCATGAAGTATGCTGCTGGGATCTCAATTGGAATTGCATTAAATCTATATAGCAGTTTTGGAAGTAAGGCCATTTTCACTATATTAATCCTTCCTACCCAGGAGCAGGGGATGTCTGTCCATTTTCTGATATCATCTTCAATCTGTCTTTTCAGAATGCCATAGTTTTCAGAGAAGAGGTCTTTGATTTCTTTTGTTAGGATGATTCCTAGGTATTTCAGTTTTTTGGATGCTATTGTGAAAGGAATTATCTGCCCTATTTCTCTCTCAGTGAGTCTGTCATTGGTGTAGAGGAAAGCTATTGATCTTTGTGTGTTGACCTTGTAACCAGCTACTTGACTGAATTTGATTATTAAGTCTAGAAGACTTTTGGTGGAGTTCTTGGGGTCTTCTATATAGAGTATCATGTCATCTGCAAAAACACCTGCTCTTCCTCAGACAAAGGTCTATTATCTTGAATCTATAAAGAACTTAAAATATCAGACCTCCCAAATTTAAAGACCCAATCCAAAAATGGGCATCTGAAATGAACAGACATTTATCAGACAAAGAAGTAGAAATAGCAAATAAATACATGAAAAAATGTTCAACATCACTGCTCATTCGAGAGATGCAAATGAAAACAATGCTGAGATTCCACTTCACTCCAGAAAGAATGGCTGCTATCATGAAATCAACCAATAACAAATGCTGGTGGGGCTGTGGGGAAAGAGGAACCCTGCTCCACTGCTGGTGGGAGTGTAGACTGGTGCAAGCAATGTGGAAATCAGTATGGGGATACCTCAAAGAAGTAGGACTGGAAGTCCCATTTGACCCCGCTATTCCACTGCTGGGGAACTTCCCCAAAGAATTAAAAGAATCATACCACAGTGATATATGTGCACCCATGTTCATAGCAGCACAGTTTGTGATAGCTAAAACTTGGAAACAGCCCAAATGCCCATCAACTGGAGACTGGATAAAGAAAATGTGTTTTTTTTTATAAAATGAAGTACTACTCAGCCATAAAAAATGAGAAATTAGAGACATTTATAGCTAAGTGGATGCACATTGAGGCGATACTCTTAAGTGAAATAAATAGGACACACATGTGTAAATACCAAATAGTTTCTCTGGTGTGAGAAACTGAAAGTGTAAATAAGGACTAAAATGTATAATAGGTAATGTGAAATAGGAAGAAAAGGGGCAAAGGGGAAGGAAGTGGGAGGGCTAGAGGAAAGGATATAAGGGAATGGGTATAATATGAGAAAATGGAAAAATAGGAACAAAATCTTTGTAAATAGGGAGGAATGAAGGTGTTGAAGGGAGGGCTGGGCAAGGGTGAAAAATAAGAGCCAAGAGAGATTATGTAAAGGTGCAAATTTCCAATAATGAATGTCATTATATTGTATACCTAAAATGTACCAATGATTAGAATGAATAATCAATAATGCAAAATAGGAAGAAAAGGTCCAAAGGGGTAAGGGTAGTGGGAGGGGCAGGTGAAAGGAAAGAAGGGAAAGGAAAAACGATGAGAAAAGGACAAAATGGAAATAAAGTCTTTGTAAATAGGGAAGGGTGGAGGGGGTGAAGAGAGGGCTAGGAATGGGGAAAAAATAAGAACCAAGATGCATTATGTAAAGGTACAATTCCCAATGAGAAATGTAATTGTGTTGTATACCTAAAATGTACCAATACAAGAATGTAACAAAAAAATTTAAAAATAAAAGAATTATACCTTTAAAAAAAATAAAGAAACTACTACTGCATACAAAAAAAAGAAATCTACAGAAGCACACCATATAGTTTTACAGTTTAGAATGTGAGGTCTTGGATTGGAACACTTAAATCTGAATACCAATTCCAATAGTGATTAGTTATAGGATGTTATCAAGTTATTTGACTATTTGTGTCCTTAATATTTTAACCTTCTTTAAAGAGCTTCACTTATGAGGGTCTGCGGAAAATTAAGGAAGAAAGAATGTATTTTGTACAATCACTTTTATTAGTACATGTTTGCAGTATATAAGGTTTACATTCCTTGAATGGAATTGGTACATGTACATAACTCATCTTAATTTTTTTCATGCCCTAACTGTCCCTTCTCTTTCCCTCCCTCCATCTCTGATCCTCCTCCCCTTTGTGAAAGATCTATCTACCCACTTACTAATAACTATCTTTTTTTTTGTTCTTTATTTATAACTTAGGCTTTTCATATGAAAGAACCATGTGATATTTAAGCTTGTGTGTCTGAATTATTTCATTTAATATCATGGTTTCAAGGTGCATTTATTTTTCTATAGGTTTATCTTTCTTTATGGCAGAGGAGAATTCCTTTGTATGTAAATACCACATTTTGTTTATTCATTCATCTGTTGACGTATATATAGGCTAGTCCAATGATTAGCTATTATGAATTGTATGCATGTCTAACTGTACATAGGTATGCATGTCAAACTGTACAATGTCTAACATATATTAAGCTCCCAGTAAGTGTTAATTATCACTATTTTCTTTTCTATTATTGCTTAACATTAAAATTAATATTACCACTGGAAGTAGATATGTACAGTAAAATCTAATTGAACATGAAAAGGAAAAGAAGTATTGAATTTAAGACTGAAAGATAATTGCAGATTTGAGTGTTTAAGAAAAAGTTTAAAGAAAGGAGAGTATGAATGGTTGGCGATATCTTCCTTTACCTCTTCAGGTAAAAAAGAAAATATACTGGCAAAAAAGAATTTGAAATTTTATATTTCTGGAAAAGTAAACAAACCAATGTTGATTGGATAATAATTTTATGAAAAGAAGGAGATAAAGAGAGAGCATGTTCTTTTTAAAGTTCATATAGTGGACTTTATCTTGCTATAAAGTTCAGCTGCAATAAAGACAAATTTTACATGTTCTATAAACATACTATAGCAAATTGTGAAAATAAAAAATTTGAATAATAGATATTTAAAAGAACCAGTAATTTCCTGGTAATACTGAATTTCTTTCAGTCTTTCAAATACCATGACAAAAGTGCATGGAAGAGAAAATAAAGGAAAGAGTGAAAACACTGTTAGAAAGATAAAACATAATCTTGTTAGGCAATTCATTTTAAAAGGTGAATACAGTAGGATCTTGATAGGCTAAACCCTGAGTCAGAGAAACAGATAAAAGATAATGGAAAATAGAATTTTTCAAAAGGGATCTGCAGTACATTGTGGTCTACTGACCAATTTGATTTTAGAAATTCCATTAATAATTCTATCTGTATATTTCTAACCTTTAATATTTTGGGCTTAGTCAAAATTAATTCAACTAATAACTACATTAACAATAAGCGAGAGAATAGTGCCGTGTTTATTGTGGTTCCAAAGAGCTTTCCCGAGAAGACTCTGGTCAGAACCAATCCGCTTAACTATTGTTGGCTTTGATAATATTTATGCTGTCTAATTCTTTGTCCCTCAATTCACTCACTGGCTACAGGACCCATTGTGCTATGACACTGATGAGATTTAAAGGGTAATTTTCTAACAAATACAAAAAAAACACTTCAGATCAAAAAAACTTAATTTCTGATATTCTTAAAATTATCAAAAAGATTACTTTAAAACATTCTTTGGAAATGTATTAATATCAAATTTTCATGCCATTAATAATATCTCCAACAATACTGTGGCAATAACTTAATAAGGATACTTCATTGTTATTATCTTCATCTTTTTCCATTTATTTAAAAATTAACGATCATTTTTCTTCTTTTTGGAAAAATAAAAATTGAAAATGTGCTTGCGTAACATGGCACAATTTTAAAGCTATTATACAGAGGGAACATTACTTCTAAGAAAAAGTATTTCTAAAAGTGTACCTTGACTTTACTGTCTTATATATTTTATAGTTTTTTTGCCTATTAGTCTGTCAATATGTACATATGATATTTAGCTTTAAATGGATGAATAAGATAAATAAAGGAATGTGATGCTTGCAAAAAAAGGATGGATTGAAGGGAGGCAGAACGGAAAGAGAATTGAGAAGTATTATGTACATACACTAATTCCCCAGAATGAATGTGATTATTATGCACTATAAAAATGTACTTAGAAAAATAAAATAATTTTAAAAAGAAAAACTATTCTGAGATATACTTTTGATTATAATTCCTCAATTATTCCCAAAATAAACCCAGTTGACTAAATCAATAAAAGTAAACTGAAAAGGGAAAAAGAAAAAGTAAAAAAGGTAGAATTTGAGAAATTAGATGAATAAAATTCATAATACTGTATGGTGATTTTATAAATTTCTAAATCCATTCATATGATCTTATACTATATTAGCAAATGTATAGAATGAACATTGCTGCCTACTTCTTAAAAATTTGATTATATACATCCAGTGTGTATAGTAAGTGAGGAAAACAAAGAGAATTACTTTCACCTATTATTTTCACTAATTTTTATGGCTTCTCAGCAAACAATTGTTTCTCAATACACTACAATAAATTTTAATCCTAGTTATACTATGTAGTTGTTCTATGAGGAAAAGGCAAGCACCATTCCTTGCATGAACATTAGTTTCTTGACCTAGGAAATTGAGAATAATATATTATTTCTCATGAAGCTGCTTTAGGGTTTAGAGTAAAAGAATTTATGAAAATGTCTGAGCTATAATGGTATTTATAGATAAAAAGTATGACTAGATTTGGTAGATTTTGGCACTTCTACGCTTCTTTCTAAAGAAGTGGACAGACTGATTTATGTGTATTCTAATTTAATATCAAGGTGAATTTTCTAAGTTTTTCTTTTTGGTTTTTATCTGGTTTTGAGGATGCTGGGAGACTGTTCTCTAAGCTTCTCTTGCATTCCTGCAGGTTTTCAGAGCAAAAGGCACACTTGTTTGATTTCTAGGATGTCTCTCTCTGAAGCAAAGTTTGGCCAGGTTTGCTGTCAGCATTTAAAAAATATTAGGGTGGCCACATAGATCCATTGCATGTGCAACATCAAATGGACAACTGTGCATCACCTCTGGGGGTGAGATTGTGCAAGGAAAACCGAGGGGAACTTGCAGTGCAGACCACGTGCTGTGTCTGGGGTCTTCAGGGGCCTTCTGCCAGCAGCTGTAAATCTGTGGCAGGCTCACCTGAAGACTTCCAGGAAGGCTAATATAACAAACACTCTAGGATTTTCCCACTTTTATTTCCACACTATGGATTGAACCCAGGGCTTTTGCAGTAACTTACATCCTCAGCCACTTTTAATTTTTCTACTTTGAGACAGAATTTCCCTAAAATTCCCAGGGATATTCAAATTTGTGATCCTCTTGTCTCAGGCTCCCAGAGGGCTCAGTTTACAAATGTGATTACAGACCCTACTTCCTTCCCATTTCTTGTCAGGAACCAACATTACTGAAGTGAAGTCATTCCACCTGAGGAGGGAAATTGTGTAAAAACTAAAACAATGGTAATGAGTTGTAAAACATAAGGCTAAGTAGTTAATGAAATTACTTCACCATGCAATGTTTTTTGAATACACATTATAGGATTAAAACGTCCTCTAACTTTTATTATATCTCACTTCACGGAGAGAGAAAAAATATTGTACATGATACTTAAATTGGTTCTCAACTTGATATTTTCACATGACCAGAGATAAGATCAGATTCAGCTCCTCTTTCTGTTTAAATCACTGTTTTGATGCAGACTTTATGCTGTTGAGTAGACGAAGGCCTTTGTTACCACTACATGGTAATTTGATTTGCCTGACAGTGTAATATAGAACTGAGGGATATGACCATCTTCAGGGAAGGAAAAGTAAGATTAGTAACTTCAATCTTAAAAAAAAAGAATAAAGGTTTCTGAAAGTGAACAGTTATTTAAGTTCTGTGTTTAGAGAAGTGAACAAAATGAATCTTCACAGAAAGGATTAGATGAGATATAAAATGTTAAAGCTGTATTGGACCATAAATATCATCCAGTTCAAATGTGGAGAGATCTGGTCATTCTCTAAGGTCAGACTGCGCAGTTGGTGGCACACAGATCTCATAAGTACAAGGCCAGCATATTATTTCTCTCCATCAGACATTCAAAACTGTGACAGCAATACCAGAGGAGTCTGCAGTCAGAGTTTCATTGAGTTGAGGGAAAATAAATCTGAGAAAGTTTCCTGTTTTCATTCATTGTTTCTTTCTCTGCTTTAGTGTGGCCATTAAATTAGTTATCTCCCATGCAATTGAATTACATTTAGATGTAACATAAGTAATAAGTAGATTTATAAGTATCCTTTCCTACTTAGGATAATGTCTAAAATTCCTATTTCTATGTATTTATTTATGTAACAAATCATAGCAAAATGGAAGAACTCTACTTATGAAAAGAGAGTGAATCAGATTAGTGTCAAATCAAATTTGAAAATTTTAATTTAGACGTTTTGTATAAATCTCTTTTTAGTATTTCTTAAAGCAGCCATGTTTGTGACCATATTTTATGTCATTAATTGTCATTCAGGGAAAATGTGCTATTCTAATATATCTATATCTGTATATATGTGTGCATGCATGTGTGGTCTATCTGGCTATCCATCTATTTGGTTTGTCTTTCCTTATTTTGTTACTTCCTCCCTCCCTTCCTTCCTGCCTGCCAGTTTATCTGCCTGGTTTCCTGCCTTGCTACATTCCTGTCTTTCTTCTTTCCTACCTTCCTTGAGCTTCTAAGTTTTGCAGACATTGTGCTAGGTTTTGAAAACCCAGTGGGAGCATATGTAGAAACTATTAGTGGAGAAAGTGGACTATCTGATGATCACATCAGTACTTGATTTCAGTCTTGATTTCAGGGCCTTATAGAAGTCCCTGTACATCACAAATACATAAAAAGTACTAAAGAATACACTTCCATCTGTTACTCAGAATCTACCATTTAGATTCAGCATAACAATCCTAAAACACCAACACTCATATTAACACAGTTTATTACTGAGGGAAACAGTTCTGGACATTTTTGCTCTATTCTTTTTTTTAAAAAGGCAATTGTACATCAGTGTTGGAAAATGTGTGTGCTATACTGCATTGGGAGACTGATAACGTCCTGACACTATGGAAATGTGAACAGTAGCTGGGCTTGGGAAAGAGAACATACATGAGTTTACTTGCAAAGTTACCATGACAATAGCACATTCTTACAAAATGAGAAATAATTTCCTAGAATTGGGGGCCTCTATTTTTTTCTTACTCCTTTATCTGTTTCTGGAGGTACCCATATTATCCTTAAAATTTTCATATAGTTTCACATAAAAGCTGAGAAGCATTTTTGACTATGAAATTATTCCTGGTAAATATGTATTTGTATATGTATAGGTGAATATGTATAGGTGAAAGTTTGGACAAAATACATGTGAGGTATGATCACCATTCCGAACATTACTAACCAGAATGTTCTTTACAGTCTAGAAAGCTAAAATACAAATAATTTTATTACTATATAAATATGTTATACGTTTGACTTAACTTTTGGAAATAGAAATAAAATTATTTTTTCATAAATATGATTTAATATTTTATTTTCTAAATTATAATTAAGAAGCTAAAATACATTTTAAAAGACAATATTTTAAGAAGTATATATTTTTATTTCCATTATATTTCTCCACTTTGTAAAAAATGTACATTTTCAAATTTTAATCCTCATGAGCAATGGGGATGTGTATAAAGCATTGTTGTAGAAAAAGAAAGTTCAAAAATGCAACACAAAAATGAAAAAACCAAGAAAGAAGGAAATCCATTATCATCAGAGAGGCTGTTTTAAATTTTAAAAACTTGAGATAATGAATAGAAGCATATATTTTGTGGAGCATGACCCACTTAAAATCTGCAATCAGGATATTATAAATTCTTTATTAATGAATATTTAATTACTTAATTACTGATTGAAACAGTGAAATCAAGCAAAAAAATATTCTTATGAAATCTCTTTGAATAGGTCAGATGAAAGCTTTATAGCTTTTTATCCACTAATAAAGATCTAATTACTCATAGAAACAATAGAAGTATATGTGTGATTCTGTTTCCATATATTTGGTCATATTTGCATAAACAGCTTTTAGAAGGTCACATGGGGAACTCTAAAGATGGTTATCTGTGGATCAAGAAGTTAAGTGGCTGGGTGGGTAGAGAGAGTATGTTCTGCCATTTTTGGACATCATGTGTGTATTACTTGTTACAAATATATTTTTACATCAAATTTTTTTTCCATGAGTTGAAAGGTGCCCTTTATATCACTAAGCGCTCTTTTGATACCACATATTAATCTGTTATTCTTATGAAACAAGACACATCTTCGGGCTTATATCTCCTTGGCAGCACTGAGAAAC
The DNA here is from genome assembly GCF_053883595.1 of Heterocephalus glaber. Classification (NCBI taxonomy): domain Eukaryota; kingdom Metazoa; phylum Chordata; class Mammalia; order Rodentia; family Bathyergidae; genus Heterocephalus; species Heterocephalus glaber. The sequence continues at coordinate 25,272,402 of NW_028258145.1, read as the reverse complement.
AAGATCTGATCTCTTAAGTCCATGAGGTTTAAACCCCACACAAATGATAGAAAGAAACACTAAGGTGAAATTCCATTACTGATAAAGACATTTTTATGTCTTTATTTTATGACACATTGTATGTCTTAGCTTCACATTCCTAATAAGCCAAATAGATATAAACTGCCTAGGATGATAAACAATAGTAATGTATGTTTGTGACAATCAGACACATCCAAAAGGAATTGTTCCCTGAGCTGAGGGACTGGAGAAGGTCCACATAAAGTATGTTTCTTAAGAGAAGAAAAATCTTTAATTTGTTTCAATGAGAGAATGAGATAAGTCTGGTACCTTTGATGACTCTTCCATGCATACAATACATGAGATGACAGATTTTAGAAATACATTCACTGAACAGATTTTTATTGAGCACCTGACACTGAAATAGGCATTGATAATACAGAAGAAGACAAAACAAAACAAAAATTCTTGCCCTCAGAACTCCTGAAAGTTATAGTTTAGTAAAATCAAGAAAGGAAAAAACATTGAGCTGAGTGTGGTGGTGCACACTTGTAATCTCAGCACTTTGGGAGGCTGAAGCAAGAGAATGAAAGTTCAACCCCAGCCTAGGCAACTTACTGAGACTCTGTCTCAAAATAAAAATAAAGGCTGGGAATGTAGCTCAGCATTAAGGCCCTGAGTTCAATCACTAGTACTGAGGGGAAAAGAAGAAAAATAATCAGTGGCCAAGCAGGCTGGTGCACTGCCTGCAGGAACAGTACTTGAAAGGGCTACCTTGAAAAATGTACCCGAGTCCATGTGTCTGAGACCAGTCTGGGCAACATAGTGAGGCCATGTCTCAAAAAAACGCTGAGAAAATGGTTAAGTTATGAACCAAAAAAAAAATCTTCTGAACAATAACAAAAGGGATTTGCTATAGTTTAAGTCAGAAAGAAATAATGAAGACCCTTAAAGAGTCACCGAAAAAGACAGAGGCCTTGCTGAGTTCTATGGCCCATGATTGAGAAAGTAATGGCTGTGTCACCCCTTAATAGGCCAGGAAGGTGGATACACAGGACTCCCAAAAGGGAGCAAAGAAAATTTTAAAACTCCGTCCCCAAACCAACAACAACAACAACAACAACAACAACAACAACAACAACAAATATATATATATATACACACACATACTGAATTTATCAAAAAGCTATATAACCCCTTAGACATACATCTTCAAGGGCAGTGTGTGATATAACTGAAGAGTGATTGGTAACTCCCAGGTCAACAGGTAAATGGGTGCTTTCTAAAGAGAGCACTGGACCTATAGATCAGTTTTCCTTACATTCTATTATATTTGCTTTGCAAACCCTTTGGCTTAACCCAGTATCTTAAATTTCAGAAGAAATTAATGAGATTTTGCAGTAAAAGTAAAAATCAAACTTTTTTTTGGTACCAAGGATCGAACTTGGGTCCTTATACTTGCCAGACAGGCAACAGAACCACTGAGCTAAATCCCTGGACCCTCAAAATCAAACATTTTAAGTAAGATTCCAGTATCACCCACACCAAAAAATTGGCAATGAAACTTAAATTTGGAGAGCCACACGGAAGATGCTGAATCACCCCGCTGCAGACAGGCAGCCACCTGGTTCCACACTACAAAGACGCAGAGGACAACTGACCATCAGACCACAGTACTGAGTCCCTATGCTCCCAGACCAGAGGTAGGGGCTTCTGAGCCACAGTCCCACTGCTCCTGGTCCAGAGGAAGGGGCTTCCCAGTCACCAACCCTCCCTTTGCTCCCAGCACAGAGGAAAGGGCTTTTGAGCCACCTTCTGTCCCTCTGCTCCTGGCCCAGAGGAAGAGGCTTCCGGGCCACCATCCCTCCCACCACTCCCGGCCCAGAGGGAGGGGCTTCTGAGCTGCCATCCTACTGCTCCTGGTCCAGAGAGAGGGGCTTCCCAGCCACCATCCCTCCCACTGCTCCCAGCCCACAGGAAAGGGCTTTTGGGCCACCATCCCTACCTCTGCTCCTGGCCCCTGTCCCAGCTCTCCCAGCTCAGAGGAGGTAATCCATGCAGGTGCTAACAGCCCCCTGCCACAGTCAAAATGGGAAAACCTGTAAATAAGTCTCAAAACCAGACTTCCAGATCACCTACAGCAACCCCAAAGGGAAATGAGATGGAACACTCTGATACTCAACCACCTGGACCCACTCAACTGGCAACAAAAGGGGACCTGGAAGAAATGAAATCAGAAATAATTTCTCAGATAACAGGAGAAATTGTGCCCCTAGTGCAAGACACGATTAATAAATCTAGAGAGAAGCTCAGGAACATGATGGAATCCCAACATAAGAAACAAATGGAATCCATAAAACAGATGCAAATAGATTTCCAGGACACGAAAAACTCCATTGAAAGTCTACACAACAGAATGAGCCAATGTGAGGACAGAATTTCAGATATAGAATATAAGATTGCAATTAGTGACCAGGAAAAGAAAAATGGCTTCAGAATTATAAGGGAACATGAGAAATCAATCCAGCAGCTGATAGATGATGCAAAGAAGAATAACATAAGACTGATTGGAGTCAATGAAGAAACAGGAGACAGTGCAGATGACATAAAAAATCTCTTCACAGAAATAATGGCAGAAAACTTCCCAAGCAGGGGAAAAGAGCTTGACATACAGTTAAATGAGGCATATAGGACTCCAAATAGCCTTGATCAAAAAAAGTCTACACATAGGCATATAATTGTTAAGACTCCAGAAACTCAACAGAAGAACAAAGTTCTACAAGCAGTTATAGAAAAGAAACAAATCACATACAAAGGAAAGCCCATCAGAATCACAGCAGACTTCTCAACACAAACCATCAAGGCAAGAAGAGCTTGGAGTGACATATTCCAAGCCCTAAAGGAAAACAGCCTCCAACCAAGATTGATGTACCTTGCAAAACTATCTTTCAAAATGGATGGAGAAATAAGTTACTTTCATGACAAAGAGCACCTTAGCAACTTTGTGAATACCAACCCAGCACTCCAAAGAATTTTACACAATATCCTAGAAACAGACATTGAGGATCACAGCCCCAGAAAGCAAAGCAGAATGAACCCATCTGGCATGGAAGAAATTAAATGTAAAGGGGGAGAACCCAACAAAAAGAAAAAGTCATGGCAATGATAAGTCAATACATTTCAGTTATAACCATCAATGTTAATGGTCTCAATTCAGCAATCAAAAGAAATAGACTGGTAGAATGGGTCAAGAAGCAAAATCCAACAATATGCTGCATACAAGAAACACACTTAATTCAAAAGGAAACTCATAGACTGAAAGTTAAAGGGTGGAAAACAATACTCCATGCAACAGGAACCCAGAAAAACGCAGAAGTAGCTATCCTCTTCGCAGATCAAGTAGATTTCAAAACAACACTGATTAAGAAAGAAAAAGGACACTACATCCTTGTAAAGGGAAAAACCCAAGAGGAAGAGATGACAATCATAAATATCTATGCACCAAACACTAGTGCACCCAACTATATAAAACAAATACTAACAGACATGAAAAGTCATATATGCACTAATACAATTTTAGTGGGGGACCTCAACACCCCACTGTCACAAATAGATAGATCAACTAGACTAAAAATAAGTAATGAAATATTAGAACTCAATCAAACCCTTGAACAAATGAACTTAACAGATGTTTACAGAGTCTTCCACCCCACAAAATCAGAATACACATTCTTCTCAGCTGCACATGGGTCATTCTCCAAAATAGACCACAAATTCACACATAGAACATGTTTAAGTAAGTGCAAAGGAATTGAAGTTATCCTCTGTATATTATCAGACCATAGTGTGATGAAATTGGAGATCCATAGCAAAAGAAACTCAAAAAATTTCATAAACACGTGGAAATTGAACAACACACTTCTGAATAACCAATGGGTCACAGAGGAAATTAAAGAAGAAATCAGACAGTTCCTTCAATTAAATGACAATGACAATACAACATATCGGAATCTATGGGACACAATGAAAGCAGTCTTATGAGGGAAATTCATAGCAGTGAATATGCATATTAGGAACACAGAACAAGCCCAATTAAACAACCTGATGCTGAACCTCAAGCTTCTAGAAAAAGAAGAGCAGGACAACCCCAAAGCTCATACAAGGGAGGACATTATAAAGATCAGAGGAGAAATCAATGCAATGGAGACTAAGAGAACGATACAAAAAATCAATGAAGCCATGAGTTGGTTCTTCAAAAGAATCAACAAAATTGACAAACCCTTAGCCAGCCTTGTGAGAAAAAAGGAAAGAAAAGGCCCAAATCCATGCAATTGGGAATGAAAAGGGTGAAATTATAACAGACGCAGCAGAAATCCAGAGGATCATCAATATCCACTTCCAGAACCTATACGCCAATAAGATGGACAGTACAGAAGAAATGGACAGATTCCTAGATACATATGAATTACCAAAGTTGAACAAAGAAGACCTAAAAATTCTGAACAACCCAATATCAACCAACAAAATTGAAAATGTAATTAAAAACTTATCAACTAAGAAAAGCCCAGGCCCTGATGGTTTCACTGCTTAATTCTACAAGACATTTAGAGAGGGACTGCTGCCAGTACTTTTTAAAATCTTCAATGAAATGGAAAGGGAAGCAATACTCCTAAATTCATTCCTGGAAGCAAGCATCACCTTGATCCCCAAAGCAGAGAAAGACCCAACTGAAAAAGAGAGCTATAGGTCAATCTCACTAATGAACATAGATGCAAAAATCCTTAATAAGATACTGGCAAACAGAATGCAGAAGATCATCAAGAAGATCATACACCCTGATCAAGTGGGATTCATCCCAGGGATGCAGGGATGGTTCAACATACACAAATCAATCAATGTAATACACTATGTCAATAGAGCCAAGGACAAAAACCATATGATTATCTCCATAGATGCAGAAAAAGCATTTGACAAAATCCAACATGCATTTATGATAAAAACCCTACCAAAAATTGGAATAGATAGTCTCTACCTCAAACTGATAGAAGCCATCTATGAAAAACCAACAGTCAATATCATACTAAATTGTCAAAAACTGAAATCCTTCACACTAAAATCAGGAACAAGACAAGCATGTCCACTATCACCACTCTTGTTCAATATAGTTCTGGAAACATTAGCCACAGCAATTAGACAAGAGAAAGAAATAAAAGGAATGAAGATAGGAAATGAAGAAGTGAAATTGTCATTATTTGCAGATGACATGATACTCTATATAGAAGACCCCAAGAACTCCACCAAAAGTCTTCTAGACTTAATAACCAAATTCAGTCAAGTAGCTGATTACAAAGTCAACACACAAAAATCAATAGCTTTCCTCTATACCAATGACAGACTCACTGAGAGAGAAATAGTGCAAATAATTCCTTTCACAATAGCATCCAAAAAACTGAAATACCTAGGAATCAACCTAATGAAAGAAATCAAAGACCTCTTCTCTGAAAACTATGGCACTCTGAAAAGAGAGATTCAAGATGATATCAGAAAATGGACTAATATCCCCTGCTCCTGGGTAGGAAGGATTAATATAGTGAAACTGGCCATACTTCCAAAACTGCTATATAGATTTAATGCAATTCCAATTAAGATCCCAGCAGCATACTTCATGGACCTTGAGAAAACAATCCAAAAATTCATTTGGAGCAAGAAGAGACCAAGAATAGCAAAAGCAATTCTAGGTAACAGAGAAATGGCAGGGGGTATCACAATCCCCAACCTGCAACTATACTACAAAGCTACTGTGATTAAAAACAGAATGGTACTAGCAAAGAACCAGACCTGAGGACCAGTGGAACAGATTAGAAGATGCAGAAACAACACCAGACACACTCAGCCATCTCATCTTCGATAAAGGAGCCAAACACCCTCACTGGAGGAAAGATAGCCTCTTTAATAAATGGTGCTGGAAAAATTGGGTTTCAACTTGGCAAACATCAAAACTAGACCTATATCTCTCACCATGCACTAAGCTAAAATCAAAATGGATTAAAGATCTAAAATGCACTAAACTAAAATCAAAATGGATTAAAGATCTAAATATTAAAATAGAAACTCTGAACCAGTTGGAACAGAGGTTAGGTAGGACACTTGAAGACATCAGTGTAGGAAAAGATTTTATAAACAAAACCGCAGTTGCCCGTGAACTAGCACAAATAATCAACAAGTGGGATCTCTTCTTATTTAAAGTCTTCTGCACACCAAGTGAAACCACTAGCAGTGTGAAGAGACAACCCACAATGTGGGAAAAAATCCTCACCTGCTCTTCCTCAGACAAAGGTCTACTATCTCGAATCTATAAAGAACTTAAAAAGATCAGACCTCCCAAATTTGAAAACCCAATCTGAAAATGGGCATCTGAAGTGAACAGACATTTCTCAGACAATGGAGTAGAAATAGCAAATAAATACACGAAAAAATGTTCAACATCACTGGTCATTGGAGAGATGAAAATGAAAACAATGCTGAGATTCCACCTCACTCCAGAAAGAATGGCTGCTCTCATGAAATCAACCAAAAATGCTGGCGGGGCTGTGGGGAAAGAGGAACTCTGCTCCACTGCTGGTGGGAGTGTAGACTGGTGCAAGCACTGTGGAAATCAGTATGGAGATACCTCAAAGAAGTAGGACTGGAAGTCCCATTTGACCCCACTATTCCACTGCTGGGGATCTTCCCCAAAGAATTAAAAGAATCATACCACAGTGATATATGTGTGCCCATGTTCATAGCAGCACAGTTTGTAATATCTAAAACTTGGAAACAGCCCAAATGCCCATCAACTGGAGACTGGATAAAGAAAATTTGTGGGTTTTTTTTGTTTTTTTTTTTATAAAATAGAGTACTACTCAGCCATAAAAAATGAGAAATTAGAGACATTTATAGCTAAGTGGATGCACATTGAGGCAATACTCTTAAGTGAAATAAATAGGACACTCATGTATAAATACCAAATAGTTTCTCTGGTGTGAGAAACTCAAAGTGTAAATAAGGAATATTTTTTCTGGTGTGAGAAACTGAAAGTGTAAATAAGGACTAAAATGTATAATAGGTAATGTGAAATAGGAAGAAAAGGGGTAAAGGGGAAGGAAGTGGGAGGGCTAGGGGAAAGGATGGAAGGGAATGGGATTAATATAAGAAAATGGAAAACTTCTAACAAAATCTTTGTAAATAGGGAGGAATGGAGGGGTTGAATGGAGGGCTCAGCAAGGGTGAAAAATAAGAACCAAGAGAGACTATGTAAAGGTGCAAATTTCCAATGATTAATGTCATTATATTGTATACCTAAAATGTACCAATGATTAGAATGAATAATCGATAATGTAAAATAGGAAGAAAAGGTCCAAAGGGGTAGGGCTAGTAGGAGGGGCAGGGGAAAGGAAAGAAGGGAAAGGAAAAATGATGAGAAATGGAAAAAATGGAAATAAAGTCTTTGTAAATAGGGAAGTTTGGAGGGGGTGAAGGGAGGGCTAGGAATGGGGAAAAAATAAGAACCAAAATGCATTATGTAAAGGTACAATTCCCAATGAGAAATGTAATTGTCTTGTATACCTACAATGTACCAATAAAAGAATTTAATTAAAAAGAAAAACAAACTTAAGTTTGGAAAAATACTGTATAAGGTAACAAGGTTAAATGCTAATCTGCTGGAAGTAGAGTCAGGTAAAGAGTAGGAAATCCACACAATATTATACCAGTGGTTCCTATACTCATTCAAAAGACAAAACTGAGGCTGGGGACTTAGCTCAGTGGCTCTGGTACCTGCCCTGCAAGCGAAAGGTCCCGGGTTCAATCCCCAGTACCCCCCCCAAAAGAAAACTCAAAACAAAAGATAAAACTGCAACCTTATAATGAAACAGTAAAACTTCTGCTTATTAGGAGAAATGAAAGTTAAAGTTTCTCAGAAGAGAGAATTTTTTAATACAGTTACAGTATTAAATTTCAACATAATATGCTAGCTGCAACATACATCCATACTTTTGGCTTCTCAATGACATGATTACAGTCACAACTGAGTAAATAAAAAATGAAGATAACCAACACATTAATCCTGAGGTTCCATGTTCCCAGTTCATGTGAGATACTAATGCAGACCATCTTAATCCAGGAAAATGGCTTTCACTAGTCATTTCTCAATGTATCTCCAAAATACAGAGTTTATAAAATAAGCTACTCTAAACTATGTACCTTTAATTTTGGAATGATGGAGAAGCACACAGATATATGTAAACAGTAAGAGAATCATTCCACTGCATTTACCAGTCCAAACCATCCAGGCTTATCTGGAATATTAAGCAGCCGGCGCCTGACTGGACCCAACAGTGAGAATATAAGAGCCTAGATGGTGCTAGGAAAACATAAGGAGACAATCAAGAGATGACTGTACCAAGTATCAGGAATTGGTCAATAAGAATGGCTTAAATAATTATGCCAACAGATATGAGGAAAAAAACAAACAAAAAACAATCCCATTCCATCTTTGGAAAGAGTCATGTCAGTGAAATTTTACTTTAAGTTGTTACCATTTGCTTGGATGTGGTCTTGAAGGTTTCACATTTTCTCTGGACCCCATTTAAGGAAACATTGACTGGAAATCTGTGACAAGAATTTAGTAAAGCCTTCTGCCTCATGGTCCTCATTATGCCAACACAAGAACACTTATAGCTTCCTGTGTAAAATATTTGACACCCACCCTCGCGTCTTCAGCCAGTTCCACTATGGCAGGAAGGGGAGACTGAGAGAATTGACGGATTCCCATAACTTCATTAACACAATCCAAAGTGGAGATGACATTCAAATGAACTTCAGGATACTCATCCTTTAACTGAGCTAAAAAAAAGAGGTAGAAGATGTTCAATAGTATTCTCTTTGCCCCAAATAGTGGATAATCCCATAATTACAGAAGCTAGAGCTATTTTGACATGTTGGTTGCTATCAGATACTAATTCCTTTTTATATGGCAAAATTTGATTCATAATTATGGTCTCTCTACCTTCAGTAGGCAAGTTCTCACAAAGCTTTTACTTGGTGAGCAGCAGCTGCTCGGACTTCAGCTTCACTGTCCTCAGCTTCAAAGAGGGCTCAGGAGCGGCCTGGGGCCAGTGGGGGGAGATGGAGACGATTCACTGTATCCGATTGCGGTTTTAATCGACGAGCTCCGCAATGAGGACGTGCAGCTGTGACTCAACAGTATTAGAAAGTTGTCAACAATTGCTCTCGCACTTGGAGTAGAAAGGGCTCGAATGAAACTGCTGCCATTCCTTACAGATACAATTTATGATGAAGATCAGGTGTTGTTAGCTCTTGGTGAGCAGCTGGGAAATTTCACTGGCCTGGTAGGAGGTCTAGACTTTGCCCACTGTTTGCTGCCTCCTTTGGAAAATCTGGTGACTGTGGAAGAGACTGTTGTTCGAGACAAGGTGTGGAGTCCCTGAGGCAGATCTCTCAGGAGCATACTCCTGTTGCTCTGGAAGCTCATTTTGCACCTCTGGTGAAACGCCTGGTGAGTGGCGATTGGTTTACCTCTTGTACATCTGCATGTGGTTTGTTCAGCGTTTGTTATCCCAGGGCTTCAAATGTTGTCAAGGCAGAAATTAGACAGCACTTGCAACTGCTTCCAAATTGGGTGAATTTGCAAAAGTTTTGGAATTAGCGTGAAAACTGAAATTGTCCCTTTGTTCATTAATCTAGCTTCAGACGAACAGGACTCAGTGCGCCTGCTAGCTGTGGAAGCTTGTGTCAGTATTGCCCAGTTATTGTCTCAAGATGATCTTGAGGTCTTGGTAATGCCTATCCTTCGACAAGCAGCTGAAGATAAATCTTGGTGAGTTCGCTATGTGGTAGTTGACAAATTTTCAGAGCTCCAGAAAGCCGTGGGTAATAAAATACCTTAAATGACCTCATCCCTGCTTTTAGAATCTGCTTTATATCAAATTTTAAAAGACAAAAGTAATTCTTAGATATTAGTCATGTCACATATATCTTGAAAGCTTATAAAAGTGAGATTTATTTTTATAATGCTAGACAGTATTTAATTAAATAATTGGAAGTCATTGGCTTACCATGTTAATGCTCAGCCCAGTACTTGGTAGCACCTCACCCTAGCCAAGATGTGAAATTGAGCTAAGTGCCCATCAGTTGAAGAACAAATAAAAAAAAATGCAGTATTGGATGGAGATGTAGCTCAGTGGTGCTGTGCCTGCCTGGCAAGAACAAGTTCTGAGTTCAATCCCTATACAAAAAAAAAAAAAAAAAAAGAAGAAGAAAAAAAGAGTGGGGGGAGAAAATGTAGTATGTATGCACAATGGTTTACTATTTAACCTTCAAAAAGACATGTCATTTGTGACAACATAGATGAACTTGTAGGGTATTATATTACATAAGCTAATCACAAAAAGATAAAATAACAGCTGTAAGCATGATTTGTGGAGTGTAAAATGTTGATGTCAGAATTGCAGAGCAAATAGTGGTTACCAGAGGTAGGGAACATGGAAAGTTGGAGAGATGTTGGTCAAATAATACAAAATTTCAGTTTGATGGTGAGAATTATTTCAAAAGATCGATTATGTGTCACGAAATGTTCAGCTAATAATAATATATTGTAATTTTCAAATGGCTAAACAATAGATTTTAAGTGTTCTCATCACACAGAAAAAGGATATATATATCAGAGAAACAAATGATAAATAGTTCAGTTTGATCATTCCTAACATATTTGTATGTCCAAACATCATGTTATATAACATACATATATTTACTATCAATTAAAAATAACTAATGAATTATCAAAAGCAGACAAAACATAAAAGGTGTCTAAAATTTTTGCTTTAGTTTTGCTGCTTTAGCTTTAGAAAAATGCTCTCATTTCATCTTACCTGCTGCCTTGATATGTTATTAAACTAAAAATCTCTTCCTTCCTTCAATAAAAAATGTGTCAAACACTGTATATTAAAGTTAAAAAAAGACCATCCCTTTTCTCCTAGGTCATAGTCCACTGAGGAGACTGGAATGAAAAAGAAATTGCAGTACTATTTGATAATTGTTATAAAGTGCTAAAATTGGAGCATTAAGAGATAACCTAAGAGAAAAGGCACAAAGTGAAGACTGAGAAGCCTCAGTTCTCCAAGGGAAAAAGTGCAGAAAGGGTGAAATCTCCTCAGGCAGAAAAATCTAGATTCAGGCTTATTGTGGCAAGAGTTTAATTTACAACACATAAACTTGAGAGGAAGACAGACTCAGACCACCCAGGCCTTTACATTATTTACTAAGGAGTCTACATTTTGTCTAGAGGGCTCTGGAGAAACAGTGGTAAGATTTTAGTAAGCAAATCACTGAGATCAAGCTTGTGTTTCAGCACAATCACTTTATTATAGGGTGTAGAACAGACTGAGAAGAAGAGGCAGGTAAGAGGCTGTTGGAATTGCTTGGATCAGAATAATTATGATCTTAAGAAAGGAGGTGATAGGGAGGACAAAGATTGGATAGAAATAATATTGATTGATTAGTTTTTGGCTTAACACTCTCAGGTTGATGAAGGTCCCATAGTTCAAGGTTGCTATATAAAATGGAAATAAATGATGTCCCACTAACTTTGAATTCAGATTCACAGTGAGTAATTTGTTAGTATAAATATGTCCCATGCAAAATTTATAATAAATTTATCTATATAATTGTCCTTGTTTGTTTAAAATTCAGATTTAACTAGGTGACCTGTATTTAATCTGCCAAACATACAACAGCAAAGTCCTGGATATCATGCCTGAATTTTACAGAGAGAGGTTTATGTCTCATTTCATCCATCACATAATTTTAAGTCAAGATTATCATCTCTTATTGAATTGGGAGTGGAATGTGGAATAGTGTTTACCAGAGTCCAGGGAGAGTGTGTGCCATGGTGTGTGTGTGACGGGTGGTGATTAATGGGTACCAAATGCTAAGTTAGACAAGAGCAAGAAGTTCAGGTGTACTGTTGCAAATTAGGGTGAGTACAGGTTATAATAATGTACTATATGCTTCCAAAAACTAAAAAAAGAATTTGAAAGTTTTCATCATAAAGAAATAATAACTCTTTGAGAGATATATATGATAAACTTTATTTAAATATTATACAATGGTTAATATATAAAAATATTATATGGTACTCTGATAATATGAACAATTTTAATGTTTTGGTGTATCAATTAGAAAAAATGAATATGGTAAAAAAGCAAATTTAGGACCAGAAGTGATTGGAGAAAAGTAAATTGTGCAAAAATGAAATAATTCAATGTACTTATATTTATTCTCTTCTAAAATGTTGGTATCCATTATAGAATTTCCTGTAGGAAAAGCACAGAACCATCATAGTGTTTTGTTAGTGACTTTCAATTTTCCATGTTAGTTTTTAATTTCTTTCTCCCTTGCTGTCTGCATTTTGTTTACATTTTGTGGAGAAGCACACTGGGTGAGAGTTACTTTCTGAGATAATGTTATTCATAAATTTACATTTATAAACTCATTTAATTTTTAAAACAATGAATGAGGAAATTACTGCATTCAGGTCTTTAAGCTTTAGGATATCTACTTTCTAAAGATTGAATGATTAAAGATCCACCTACAATCAGAGTTAGACCTCTAAGTCCTCAGTGTTTGAACTGAGTTTGGCCATGCTACACTATCAATTGCTTTAAAGACTCCCTCTTCTATAGCTTCTCTCCAGCCTCTTTGGTCAATCTGTAGAATTTTATAAATTCACAATTCTTAGTTAATTGCTATTTTTGTTTTATATTTTCAGTACTAGGGGTTGAACCTGGATCCTTCTCACTGAGCTACAACACTAGCCCTTTTAACAAAATTTTGCATCTTGAGAGAAGGTCTGCTAAATTGTTAAATTACCTAGGCTGGACTCAAAGCTGTAATTCTCCTGCCTCAGCCTCTCAGAGTTCTGGGATTACAGGAATATACCACATTCCTAGCTAGTAAATTGGTCTGATGTTTCCTTTGTAGTGAGTTTGTACTTTCTGAAAGTTTATAAAACCTACATTGAGTTTATCTTGATACAAATAAACTACATTTGCTCTCTTGCTAATGTACAGAGACAAATGAGACTGCCTGCGATCTTCAAAATATCAATGATTTAAGTCCATTGGACAAAGGCCTTATTCCAAACTATTCAAAACATATGTAAAACATTTTGATAGTTTAGTATTCACTAGTATTTATTTCATCAGCTGCTTTCCTTAAATATTTTTATTTCCATAAATAGTTGAGTTTTTCTCATAATTTTTACTGTCTTTTCAATAATCAGATATAAATAAATGTGATTTTATGTCATTACCAAGGAGTTAATTTTGCTCATTAGTAATAATTTCATGTTTCATATCTTGTCATTGATATTTGTATTGAAACATTTCTTTGAACATTAAAAGCAAAATCATGTTTTGAATCACTTAGATGTTATCATAAGGACATGCTTGCTTTTGTTGCATTCTTTATTAAAAGTACCAAATGACTTATACACTTTAAAGAATGATTAATATGTAACAGAACTACCCAAATGTGTATGTGTATCTGTGCATTCACCTACATGCATAAATCTCCAGTATTCATATGGATCCTAACTTTTTATTTCAGCAAGAAAGTAATCAAGCTGCTGAACTCAATAGGCTCTGTTTATGCTCCCCTTAAGGCATTTATCATTTTCTAGCTTGCAGTCTAGCTATTTATACATATTTTTGTCTCCCCTAGGCTTTTTCCAGGTAGGAACTGTGCTTAATTCATCTTTAAACCTCCCACAGTGCCTACACACAGCTTTGCATACTGTGACTACTTGTTATGTGTTGTTAAATGAATGACAGAAAAAGTAAATTTTGCTTATTTCACCCCTCAATTTAGAAATTTTTAAGATAAAAATGTACTGAATTCATTTTTTAAGTCTTTCCCCTAATCTCTACATTTAATTTTTACAGATATATTTAATTTCCTAAAACTTGAATTATTATCAGCAACCTTTTATTACTGCAGGGGTGGGGTTAAAAAGGAATTTAATATGAAAATATAAAATACTTGGGATTTATTTTCCTGGATTTGATTATGTAATCACATATTGCTCAGTGAAGTCTCTGCATAAATTCCTGATACAACAACTTAAAGGAATACTGTAAGAACATCAAAGATGAAACCCTCATTATATGGCAATGGCTTCAGAATAAGCGACTAAAACTTCCCTCCTGTCTATATTGAAAGTTTATTTAAATGAACAAAGGGATGTAGAAGCAGACAAAATTGCACCAGTCCTTCAAACAGGGAAGGAAGAAAATATCCACATTTTGAAAACTTGCAGGGCACTCGTTTTCATTCAAGTGAAATAGAACCTAACTGAAGGCTAGCCATAGTCTTTCTGAAAAAGCAACGTGCTATTAATTAATAGGGAAGAAGCCAAATTCCTAAACAAACATGCATGAGAACTGTGGGGGGAGAATGAATCTTTCTGACAGAATCTCATTTGAACATCCTTCATTTAAAAATAATAATGATTATTTTCAAATTGGCTGAACTAGGTGGATCAGTGGGGCCACACTCAGCTGACCTCAGTTAAGTTTCCATTTGTTCAGGGCATCTCTGGTTGTTAGGAACCTCTCTTGATGCTGTTCTCTCCAAAAAGAAAGATTTATACAATGTGGAGAAGAAACAGTCAAGCCTCAATGTACTCCTATCAGGATCCCCCATGGCAACCCTTACTCAGGTTTCTAGGTTGCTGAAATAGCTGAATAAACTTACATCTGTCACCTTTTCACACCAAGACTTCCAAAGAAATATTCTAGCAATAGCTTTGCTGACAGCGATGAGATCTAAAGTATGCACTTTCTCACAATATTTGAAGCTGAAAATAAAACCATAAGGACCATTTTCCTCCTTCAGCAATAAATAAAAACAAATCTATCCATTTCTTTCAACAAAAAAGAAAATGAGAATAACATGAAATAAAAGAATAGTGTACATTATAAAAACACAGTACAGACATATAGTTATCTTCAATAGCCCTGGCTTTCATTAAGACTATTGAAAAATATACTATGCATATTTAGGGAGAAAGAACAGTTTTGCCAGACATATTGTGGCATACAAAAGTAAAGAGATATTTCACATGGAAGGAAGAAGGAAGAAAATCACACAGATTTTTTAATTGATAGGCTTATCTTTTATTAAAAATCTAGGTTAAATCATTCTGTCAGGATTGTGTTCCCATGTTGAAATCACATACTTATTCTTTCTTTTTACCATATAGAATGCAGTACAATTACTGTTGAAAGTCTTAGAAATTATGATCAAAGGACTAGAAGGTCAGAAGCAACCTTGACCAAAATGGATTTTTACTACCCAGGTGCTGGTGATTGTTAAGGCACAGTGTGTCATCACTGCAAGGGAGAAAACCCTGTGGGTATCCTGGGCAGAAATGTCCTTGGACAGAGCTTGAAAACGTTGTTCGGTAAAAGCAAAGTATGAAACAGAGAAAACCCCCTTTGTGGCCAATGAAAATGTTACAGCCCTATTTTCAGATGTCCTTTGAATATCACCAATTTATTAATAGATAAGCAAATTTTCTCCATTAAATTATTTATGTAATAAAGTCACTATTTGGGGGAAACTTACCAAGGCAATTGAATTAGTCCTGTGCTTAAATTAAATACTTTTTACTATTATTAATTTTATAAGTAGTAGATGACTGCCAAAATGTATGTCATCCTACAATCTACACTCATTTGTAGAAATCGAGGTATTTCAGCACAGTATTAGAATGTATATACAAATGGAAAGTGAAAAGCATAGTTTGAAGTCTCTTCCACTTAGAGGATTTGCTGTTGTCAAAGCTAACCTGGGCAAATGATCTCTTGAAATAGCTAAATTCTACTCTTCTCAATCATTTAGTAAAAATAAATATAATAACCTGAATTCAAACCTACATAAAGAAAACAACTTCCTATTTTTCTATGAAACAAGACCACAATGTTGGAGCTTGCAGATAAAACTGATCACTACTAATTAAAAGTGTGTTCAAAGTTTTGTCCCTAGTAATGACAGTTTTCCTGTAGTACATATTTGAAAAGCAAGAGAATTGGTTGGAATTGTGTATGTGTAAGCATCTCTGGCCTGGTTAACAGCTTTGTCTTTCTTCTGACCAGATGAAACTGACCAGAGTTTAGATCCTGCCAGTCCCGACTGACTATGAGGTCTTGAAAAAGTTACTTCAACCTAAAGTTAACGTTCTTTTCTGGGAGGTGGGTTTATCTATATTATATAGAATTATTTTAAATATTAAATAAAATGATGCAAATATTAGTTGTTGTTCATTTTGATTGTTATATTTTGCTGTAAACATCTATTTTGTGTATCTATCTGTGAACAAAAACGTGAAATACTCAAGTCATTCTTTTCTGAATATGAATACATTTGCAAATAAAATTTACATAACTATAAAGATGATACAATGAAATATTTTATAAGTCAATATAAATAAGGAAGAAAATAGTACTTACTGAGCATTTATTATATACTGAAATATTTTCATGTACTGTCTCCTTTTTAAATTATAGTATTACATTTAGAATTTAAGTATCAATTTTCTCTTTTCTTGAACTCTATTTCCTCAGTGTTCATTTCAACCAAGCAAATAATGAAAATCAAGTGTGCTCATGTGCCACATAATGAGACCTCAGTCACCATCAACCTGCATATAGGACATCGCTGTCATAAGATTACATCTCCTAATGATGTCATAACCACCTTAGTTTGTGTGCATATACTCTGGGATTTTGACCTAGGACAAAATTACCCAATGATACATTGCTAAATTATATCCCAGT
Organism: Heterocephalus glaber; assembly: GCF_053883595.1. Taxonomy (NCBI): domain Eukaryota; kingdom Metazoa; phylum Chordata; class Mammalia; order Rodentia; family Bathyergidae; genus Heterocephalus; species Heterocephalus glaber. The sequence goes on along the minus strand of NW_028258145.1, from coordinate 25,255,507 downwards.
GAGTGCATGACTATATTTGAAAGGTCATCACTTATTCAATATTCTCTTAGATAGGTTAGACTGGACAAGATAGAGATTTTCAGAAAGTACATACAATTATCTTTTGAAATATCACAGATATGAAGCACTCTGAGGCCACAGCCACCACTGGTTTTTTTTATTTCAGGCTACAAAAGATCATTTGTAAAATGCAGGTCACCATAGTTGTTGCCATCCAGCCTCATGTTGACTTGACAGTGAATGAGGAGCCCAACAGAGGAAGTAAAGCCAATATTATTTTCCTATAACATCGTGTGGGAATTTCTGAATGTATTTCTTTAGACCTTACCAAATAAAATATATAAAAAATACAATAAAGAAAAATAAATGAAGGAGGAAAGAGAGAACAAGAGGGGATATAAGAGGCCTAGTAGAAGAAAGTGTAGGGAAAGAAAGAACTAGAAATTAAAAGGGAGAGAGAGAGAGAGAGAGAGAGAGAGAGAGAGAGAGAGACATAATTTAAATTTCAGGTGGTAGTATATTATTTGACCAACCCTCAAGTGCTTTGTCAGTACATATTAAAAATATTCTCTTATTTTCCTGATGTGGTGAAATAGATTTGCAATAAACTTTATTTAGGGAAAAATCTCACTGACTTCTGGTGAGTAAGCTGCTGCTTACCAAGTTAGGGTCTTGGATCCCAGATATCCACCCAGTTTGGAATATGTCGGGCAGGATTAATTTACCTCTGTATGTAAATAGACAGAATGTTATTGCTATTTACCTGATGTTTTCCACATATAAAACCTTTGTCCATATCCAGTCACATAATCTTTTTTTTTGCTTAAATTCTTTTATTGGTACATTTTAGGTATACAATACGTTTACATTTATCATTGGGTGCTTGTACTTGTACATGATGTATCTTAGTTCTTATTTTTTCCCCATTACCTGTATGCCCTTCACCCTTCCACCCTTCCCTATTTACATAGACTTCTTTTCCATTTTTTTTCTTTTCTCATACTTTTTCCTTTCCATTCTTTCCTTTCTCCATAATCTTATTCCATGATGTGACCATGTGCATTTTTTCAGGGAGCCCTATAGTGTTCATTTGTGTTTTGCTTCTCAACATCAGTTCACTCTCCTGCTGGAAACTGTTTTCTAGGTCTCCTGTGACAAATCCCCACTCAAATTCTCATGTATGAGTAGAAAATTCTCCATCATCTACTGTGTTGTCTTAACCCCATTTGAGGGTCCATTTCCCAAGTAACAATGGTTGGTTCAGAATAGGACAAGTAGTACATTGAGATCAAAGGAGATCAAAGAAACTCAGGCTTTTGGAAAGAAAACCCTCTGAAATGTATCTTTGAGTTAGAAACCAGGAATTACTACAACCATTTAGATATATAAAGGGCAGCAGCTTGATGAAGACACCCACACCCACAGTAAAGGCCCCTAAGAGCTGGATCTCAGTGGCCTGCTTCGAACCTTCCCTGAAACTAAAGCCAGACATACTTATGTTCTTTTCAGGACTATAAACCAATAGTCAAGCCAATTCATGTTAATATTTATGCCCGAAATGAGCAAAAAGACCCTTAATGATCTGAGCAGAAAGCGGGGAATTAAAATACCAATATTTGAGCCATGACCTTGCTCTGACTGAACTTGGGAGCAAATGCACCTGGGGGAAAATCACACTTAACAGTTGAGAAGAATGACTTCCAAAAAGTAAATAATTCCTGCCTACTTAAAATCTTTACTCAGTGTCAATAGAATGGAAGTATTTAAAAACACATTTTAACTAGGATATGACAACTCTATTTGGGCGTTATTAATATCTCAGGGAAATGGTAAAATAAGCGTTTTTTTCTTTTTAGATAACTAAAATATAGGTAGAAAACATAGATAGTAGAAGTTCAATGAAGATATTTTAACTTTCTACCTAAATCTGTCAACTACCCTATGGTGATTATTTCATTTCCATATATTTCAAAATAACATTATTTGAATGTTAATGTGAATTATTAATAATTAATGTGAAATAATTGTCCAAATCATTACCATTACTGACGGTTAGTTCTGGTTTTTCCCATTACTCCTCTTACTACTCTTGTGGCCAAGGTTTTACTTATGAGTTTGATTGAACAAATATGACCTTGTATTTCAATGTTGTCATATCTTTAGTTACAGACACACAAGATTTGAAGAAGCCAATTTTCCTTTTTACAATAGATAATTCACATTTAAGTTGTTCACAATACTCTGGGCATTTTTACACCAAGAAGACATTATCCCAAGATTAAATATTCGTAGCTGGTTACAAAATGCTTGCAAACACAGAATATTTACTAAGTGGCTGAGCAGATGCAATTGTAGTATGCTGTAGAGATTTAGAGAACCCTTAGGAGTAGAACATATTAAGAGAAAAGACTTTCTTTTACTGTCTGCTAGGCTTTGTTTAGAAATAAATTTATTTCAACCAAATAATATCCTTCTAGACTCTTGTCTCTGTCCAACTAAAATGCTGCCCCTGGACTCTACCACACCTGATATCTTCATCCATTTCATTGTAGCACTCATTCCTGGCAGCCAGGGCATATTTATGCTGCAGGAACTTGGAGGTGCTTGTGAATAATCCCCAGCCGAGGCAGAACTCAGCCCATGGGATTCAGGGGCAGGGGGTCAGTCCTTAGAAAATTCATGGAAAGAGTACTATTATGGTTAGGGGAGTGCAAGGATTGAGGCAGCATGGCAGATACCATAGAACCTTATTCATTAAAAAATAACAATAAAGAGAGAAGCCAGAGAACAGCATAACTACAGAAGTAAAAAAACAAAGATTCTCTTAGTAGTCCATGTGTTCCTCAAGGATAGGGTGAAGGTGTACTCATTCTTGCATTTCAGAGCCAAGCAAACCGATTTAGGAGCTAGCAAGCCCTTTCTTTGGATTAGCTAAGTAAACACATTGGTGCAATGGTAGGGGTGAAAGCAGTAATAGAAAACATAGCTCTAGGATCGAAAGCCTGACCATCCTGTCTTGGGTATAAGAATATGTGTCTTCATCCAGCTATGGTGGTCCACATTTGAATTCAGCACTGTGAAAGGCTAAGACAGGAGAATCCCACATTTGTGCCCATCCTGGGCAACATAGAGACATAGTGAGACACTGCATAAAAAAAAACACCAAACCAAAGCAGAACAACAAAAATACTTTAAAAAAGAACTAGGGGTGGGGATTTAGCTCAGTGGTTTCATCGCCTGTTGCGCAAGCGCAAGGACCCAAGTTTGATCCCTGGTACCAAAAAAAAAAAAAAAAAAAAAAAAGAACTAGGGACGTAGTTCAGTGCAAAGACCCTAGGTTCAATCCTTAGTGTTGCTAAATAAATAGAAATAAATAAGACTTCAATCTACTCCTTCCCTTTAATACCTGCATATTATATTAAACCTGATTGTAGACTGCAAACACAATCTGATGTAAGGGAGCAGGGTAAAACAATGAAATAAAAGGAGCTGGAACATCTGCTCAGGAGGCCTTTCCTGGTCATTCCCACTAAGGGTAATATACTCCTTTACATTTTATTTGTGACATTTTGTACTACTTTGTAGATTACGCTTTGTTTTTCTAATTCTCATGATTTATTGTTCCTGGTACTTATAATCCTCTTGGAAATAAGAATCATTTCTAGTCCATCTACTATTTTTGTGTTGCCTTAACATGTGTGCCTTCTGTATAGTAAATTTTCAATGAATATTTTTTGAATGGAATTGAGTTCAAGGTGGCTAACTTGCTTGCATTTTATGGCAATGATGTATATAACAGAATTGCCTGGAGAGTTTGAGAATATTGCAGACTGATCTACTCACCAGATATTGTGATGTATCCAGGCACTTTTAGAGTTGATGACATGGTTTTAATGCCTCTGCTCTTACAATTCTTATCTACAACCTGATTATATATCAATAATTTAATGAGTGAAAATGAAAGGACTGACTTCCAATATGCATGTCCTAGGATAAATTTCAATTTGACCACATTTTCCTGCTTTCTCAGTCAGGGTTCCTTTCCTCCTTCTATGAACCCCATCCTTGGTGGACTTTCCCATAGGACCTATCTCACTTAATTAGCTGTCTGCCAGTTCAGAAAACAATCCCTGATCAGGTGTTAGCTGGAGCTTCCTATGGTGTTACATCCTGTAAAGCAATTTGAATTTAATAGGGAAATGTGAGGACTAAAATCTTTTGGGCTTAAGATATCTAATAGGGGTTTCAAGCACCAGTATGGGAGCTATTTCAGGAAAGGGAGATCTTTAAAATGGAACTTAAAAATCACGATAGAACTGGCTCCCTACTCATGTGGCTGGATGCATTTCCTGAAATATCAGTCCCCAGCTATCCCTGACATGAAAGAGTTTCTGGTGATCACCCTCCTATTGAACTATAGAGTCCTGATGTTAGAAAAAACTTATTTGTATATTATACTTTAACATATATTATTTTAAAACCAATGAAGTATGTTTATTTTTTCTTCTGAAAGAGATATATGGATAAATACAGATGTGGATATAGATGTATGTTTTTAAAATCTCTTCTAGATTTTCCAAGAAATCAAAGCTTCTTCAGTAAGTTCAGCACGGATAGATTGATTGCCTATTCAAGGTTTCTCTATTTAGGAGTCAAGTCAAGGTTTTCTTATTGGGAAAAAATATTCTACTTCTACACCATTAAGTTAAGTGAGACAAGAGAGAATTGCTGTAAAGGAGATGAGCTGCACTAGAGTTGCAAACATAGTTTTTTGTATCATTTGTTTGTCTGTTTGTTTGCTTTTTTGGTACTGGGGATCAAACTCATTAACATGTACCTGCGAGGCAGGCGTCGGAACCACTGAGCTAAACCCCTGCTCCCTCTTGTATCATTTTTCTTCCATGATCCTTCATGAACAGTAAATTACATACTTTGTGCAAAATAGAATCATGTTTGCATGTAACATATACACATTTACACCTTTGCATGTAACATATACACCTTTAGGTTCCTTATAATACTTATTATACTATAAGTGCTATGTTAATAATTGCTGTACTGTAGTTTAAATTATGATGACAAAAAGTCTATTTATGTTTACTACAGATACAGTTTTTAAAAATATTTTTGAACTACAATTGGCTGAATCATTCTATTCTTTTTTTTTTCCCTAGAGGTTTGATTAGCACTCCTCTTTAAACTCTTTCCAGTAAAAGGCAATACCTATACAGAGAAAATAAAACTCAACGTAAGACTCACCTACTGAAAAAAAAAGTATTTGGTATATTTTCTAAAAAATTAAAGGCTGAAGAAATATTTCTTATTAAAGAGACTTTGTTAATAATTTGTACGTTTAAACTCAGTCCAAAGGAAGAGAAACACATACACATATGCACACGCACATATAGTATCCAAACTCTACAACTGAAATATGGGTGTAGTTTGAAAGACCCCCTTCCAAAATTCTGGTGTTGGTAGTGTGGTAGTGTTAAGGAGTGAGCTTATGAGAGATCATTAGGTTCTGAGGGTTCCTCTCTTGTGAATGGGACAAAGGCCATTATTAAAGGCTTCATTCAATATTTGGACAGCTTGCTCATCCACTTTCCGACCTTGTGAGGAGACATTTATTGCCTAATCTAACATTCTGCTACAGCAGCACAAAGAAAGACAAAGGCAAATGAATGAATAGACTTCTTACTGAATCAATGATATTTTGTATCAAACACTTTTATGTATATTACTATTTTTAGTACATGTACTAATCGTTTGAGAACAGAATATTATTGTCTCGAGTGTGTCTCTCATTATCTTGATGAAAATTTTATGTAGCAAGATTCAATGTTCATTATGACATATATATTTCCAGTGGAAAAATGTTACTTGCATGATGAAAATAGTTATATTTACCAGGAATTGGCGCATTTATAATACTTCCTCATGGGTGCAAACTATCAGTGCCTATAGACAGTTGGACATGCACATGCAACACGTTACATATTTTAGTTTATTGTTTAGTTGTTATTCGTTTCATTCAAACTTTCATTAAGCAGATACCGTAAAACCTGTATTAGGCACTAGGGAATTGATATGGGAAAAATTTCTTCTTTTGAAGAGATACAGTCTAATGAGGGATACAGAGAAGAAAAAAGCAATTATAATACAGAACATTGGTGACCACAATGGGGAACCAGTGTTTGAAGAGCAACTACCTCTGGCAGGAGAGACTTTTGGAAACATGCAGGGTTCATAGACAATTTGGATGAAAATGGAAGTCAGTGGTCCTGTTGCAGTAATTACTTATTTTTATGAGAAAACACACAATGAGAATTATTTGCAAACAAAATTTCATCAAATTAAGAATTGATTTTATATTACATTTCTTAGGGATTTAAATTCTGAACTCAACAGATAGACAAAACGTCTTAATTAGTGGAAGCATCTTTTAATGAGTTATTTCAAACTGGGGCTCATGAGCTAATTAAAAATCTGCTTTTGTTTTTAAAATGTTATGCCTGGATAAATATTTTAGACCATGATACTGGGCAATTATGTCAATGAATAATTTCACTACAAGGAAATGTTAAATGTTTGAGGTGATAGATATATTTACCCCATTTTTAATATTATACAATGTGGACATGTTTCAAAACATTATATGGTGTCTCATAAATGTATAAAATGTTTATTTTTTATATGTAATTTAAATAATAAACTTTAAAAAATAAGCTTCTAAGAAAAAATCATTAAAAGGAAGTAATTTCAGTCACATATATGAGAGCAGTAATTTCAAGATTGTGGAACAGAAAAGTAATAAGATGGGAGATCAGAGCATGGTAAAAACCACATTCTTTAAAAAATCTAAACAGAGGGCTGGGGATTTACCTCAGTGGTTCAGGCACCTGCCTCTCAAGGCAAGGTCCCTAGTTCAATCCCCAGTACCAAAAAAAAAAAAAATGTAAACAGAAACATATATCATTCCCAGTACAAAGCAGAATTAAAAGACAGAATTTGCTGTTTTTTAATTTTTTTGTTTGTTTGCTGCACTGGGGATTGAATCCAGGCCTTTCACATTAAGCTATATCCTCAGTCTATTTTTTAAAATTTTTATTAGTACATCTTTGCAGTACGTAATGATCACAATCATTACAGTGAGTTGGTACATAACACATCTTAATTCTTTTTACTTTCCCTTCCCTTCCATTCTTTCCCACCTCTCTCTGTCTCTCGGTCCCCCTTCCCATTTAAAAAAGAGCTACAGTATTTGAAAGAATCAGTGCTGAGAATTGATTTTTAAAACAGAAAATGTTGGTGATAAAATATCTTTCTTAAGGTTGTTATATTTTCTGAATGTTTTGTCACAATAGAGTCCTATATGAATGTGCCCACAGAATTTATTTTTGTTTTTTAAAAAAGTTTATTATGTATATTTGAGGATTACATTATGATGTAATGACATTCATACAGGCAGAAAAAGGATTCCTATAGTTAAGTAAAGTAACCTATCTATCATCTCAGATACTTTTTTGTGATAACAGCAATTAAAATACAATTATTTACAAAAAAACCCCACTAATACAGTATAGGTTCACTAACGATCATCTGCACATTATAAATTAGATCTCTAAACTTGTTCGTTGCAAATATATATATTTCTATCCTTTGACTTACCACTCTCCATTTTCTCACTATATTTCACCCATGGAAAGGTCTGTTTTATTTTTCTATCTCTGCATATTTGATATTTTTTTTGTTGTTTTAGATTCAACATTTAAATCATATATTAGACTATTATTTTCTTCTCTTTTCTGGCTTATTTCATTTAGTATAATGTCTTCCAGGTCCATGCTGTGACAAATGGTAAAAATCTACTTATATTTTAAGGCTGAGTGTTATTTCATTTTGTGTATATCTCATTTTTCTTTATCCATTTATCCCTAGACAGACACTTAGATTGTTTTCCTGGCTTGTATGTCTCCAGGCTGATTTGCGGATTTCCTTCTGAAACTTACCAACGGTTAGGATAGAGGCTACCAGTTTGGACCAAGGGACAAGTAGTTAGGCATTTGTGAGTATTTTCCGTGCTTCCAGGCTATTTGACAAGCCACTATTTCTTCATCTTAGATCCAGTTGTAAAAGAAATCATTCAAACTCCAAGGTGGAAAGGGACCTGCACAAGTTTGTTTAAAGACAGTTTTGGGGGCATTGAAACACTTCACTGAAACATAGTAAAGCTACATGAAGCTCTTTATCAAATACCTGATAAATAAAATTGATGTGTATATATAATAAATATCATAAAATCTCATATATATACTTTTTATCATGACTCTGGCTGCCAAGGTTTACTAATGGCCCTTAACCATTAAAACAAACAAAAATTTAGACTGGAAACAAACTCAAACTTAAAACCTGCACTCACACTAAAGCTACATTGGAGTATTAGTCAAAAATTAGCACAAAAAGTGAACTTTAATGACTTTCGTACAGTGATTGCACCTCATTATTTAAAGTTCTTCAGAAAATATTCCTAATCTAATATAAAAGCAAAATTTATTTGATTCATATATATATGAATATATATATATTTCTCCAAGTCAAATATTATTTTTATTGTCTCTATCTCAAATTGTTCTCAATTGAGGACATGGTAGAGTAGTACATGTATATATTTCTCTATGCTGATAAAAACCACAAAGCAAAAGGCAGATAGCAATTTTGTGTGAGGTTTTCTTGGTAAGATTTACTCTTAATTACAAGTGAGCTCAATAATCTAAGCCCAAGGAATAAATTCTTTCTCTACAACCAGAAATTATCTATGTAAAAGATTGGCTTTATTGACCAACTTCATAATAGTTAACTTAGCAGGAGATGCATCAGCAGCCTGCTGAAGGAGAATTTATTTCTGCCTGGGTGTCGGGCAGTTTATTTCCTGTTATTTCCCATTAAGATGGAAAGATGTATTTTTGGTAGTCATAATTTTTTAAGACATAAGCTTATTATATTCCAGCCTTTCCTTGTTACTTGTGGATTTGCAGCAGGGAAATTTTGTTCCACTGCCTTTCTTTATATAAAAAGGAAGCAGGCATTCATCGCACTGATGGGTGCACTTGAGCTCAGTACATGGTGCTGTGCAAGGAGGTCTGACAACCATCAGCAATCATTATAACAACTGCATTATTGTTTAAAAACAAAATATTTATTTCTGTTATTTTAAATTACTGTTGACAAAAGGGATAATATATGTAAAAATTCTTACTACAGAAAACATTACATTTACTTGGTTATTTCAGGTAGATTGATAAATTGCCTGAACATAGTATCTCGGTCTGAACTCTTGTCAGGAGATTTTATGTAGGTCCTTATTTTTCTCATTTCCCTGGTTTATGCTCCATCTACTCATCTTCACCAGTGAAGGAAGACAGGATAGGATGGAAAATATCTAGTCTGTGAAATCATGAGCGATGACATCAGTCTGCCATAGGTTGGTCATTGATTTGATATGTCATTTCTGTGTTCAATATTTACTGAGAACATACAGAGTTAGACTTTGATATAAGCACAAAGAAAAAAGAAATGTCCTGCTCTTATGAAGCTCCCTGTCCAGTAGGAGAGTGAGACATGTGAGCACACACAGGAAAGAGAAATAAAAATCATGGTAAACAGTAGAGGAACATGCTACTATATTGATGAAAGTATAAGGCAAGTGCCTTCTTCCTTAGTGTGGTAAAGCAGAGATAATCCAGGGGATATAATGCATGAAGACTAAGTAAATGTGAAATGACCATATATGACACATCAATTCTGGGCTCTCAAAGTCCACCTCAAGGTCATTTATTAATGATAGCTGCCAACACCTCCTTATTCTCAAGAAGAGAATTATTAAGAAATTTATTGCAGATTATTAGAAGAGAATTCCAGAAATGTCCTTGGATAAAATATGGAACATAAAGAAGTATTAGCTGGGTCAAGTATGAAAGGTAGAATGGAGAGGAAGCAGCAACCCGGGGAGAGAAATGATGTGAAAAAAAGGAACATCTCCCTGTTTTAAGCAAAAATGAAGGTATGTTCAGATTCTGAGAGATATGTTACATTCAGTGATGTCCATATTGTCAGGAAAAAGAAAGCCCAGGTTTGAAAATGTTAGAGTGGCAAGAGGTGGGCAGGTTCTTGCACATCACTTGTCTATACAGGAGCTTCCTCCACCCCCGGATGCAATTTGGATGGGTGAAAAAGTTAATAGTACTGCCGGGCTTTGTATAATTCCCAGAAGGTCCTCTAGTCAAAATTAGCATTTAGCCCATAAATTAAAGTAAATAGTATTAATTTGATTGCAATTAGAGTGAGACTGATAAGTGGAAGCTTTCAACTCAAACATCTGTGAAAGCTGAGTTTTTTTATATTAGACTTAAAATTACATTATAAGAGTAATTTAAATCATGGCTTACACCTGCTCTTTGCTGAAGCTGATTGCAGAGTGTTTAATAAGTTTATAAATTTACTTTAAAATGTGACATTATCACATTTACCAATAATGTGAAAATTCAGTGATTTTAAAAGGAGAGGAGGGTGTTCTTGAAAAAAAATTAGAAACATTAAATACCAGATGCCTAAATAATTTGTGTTCCTTAACTAAATACTGCTTTTTTAAAAAAACTTTTACACCATGCAGCTACCTACTTAGAAGTTCCCTGCAGCCATTTTAATTAGCTTTCTCACTACTCCTGTGAGATAGGCAGAAAGCATAATGTCTTGCGTTAACTTAATCCAGCCGTGGCTTAACTTCTTTTCACAGAAATTTGAAGATCATGATGGGGTTAAGAGAAAACTTCATATCTCTTGAGTCCATTTGATATTTCATTAAGCAGCAGTAGACAAAGGCCAAAATATAACTGTAAAGTATATGTTAAGTGCTTTATTCAGCCAATATGTTATCCCAGCATTTGTTCTCCAAAAAACTCTCTTTGTCACTTTGCTTAAAGTCAAATGTGTTTCGTGCTCTTGAGAAACATAAATGTGTCATTTTCGGAAGTGTAGTGCCCAATAGAAAAAGGTTTAGTATTTTTTTTTAATTTAAAGATTTCAATATTAGCATAGGAAAACACTGAGATAACAAATTAAATAAAACTCTTTGCCTGTATTAAGTACCAGCTAGCTGACAAGGAAAAGTAAAGATGATGGGAAAACTAGAGATAGTGACAACTGAAGAGTGTTCTTTTCCCCAAGATACAATTACAACTGTTGCTTTTCATACCACAAATTAGTTTTGTGAATATATTGTAAAGTAGTGACTTGGTAAATCAGAAACCAGAATATCTATCGTCATGCAGCATTACCATAACAATAACTGATCTGAGGGCTTTTGTCACATAAAAAACAATAAACTAGACCAGAAATGGTATTATATTTATCCAGGCAAGAAAACTTATGATTTTAATGGATTTATGTTGAATGGAGAGATGGATCCTTTAAAACGATAAGGATAAATTACATTGTGTTATATTTAACTACAAGATATTTTTTAAACTGATAAAATATTAAATGTTTGCCTTCTTTTCAGTGTCTAAAAAACATCTTTAAGCCAAGATTTATTTCCTAAAATATTAATCTGTTTCTCATTTACACAAAGGAGAAAAACATAATGGCATATATTAAAAAAGAGAATCAAACCAACCATTAGTCATATTTCATATCAGTTATTATAGGGTATAGCTAGAATTAACTTTGAGTTAGGTTTTGCAATGGTAGGAAAATGTGACACATAAATCTGAGCGCAGGTAGAGAATAAGGGTTGAAAACAGGAATTACCTAAATCCACCCCAGTTATCTAAGACCTGCCAAGTCACAGCCCTACTTCTGAAATTAGAAACTATTCATTAAATACTTGTTCATTAGTGAAAAAGATAAATAATAAAAGGCAATACATTTGATACTGAATTAATTTAACATATATATATTCTCAATCTCCATTATTTCTGATTTATTCAGTTATTCATTTCTTATTGATATACCTATTGAATAACAACTCTAACCAGTATATTATGTTAAATCCTGGAAATACAACTAGAACAATACTTAACTCCTTGCTGCAATCATATGAAAATCATACAGAAAAGAAAGAGATAACCACGGTTACCAAGGTATATCTATAGAATCATAGATGATGCTCCAAGAGCTGAAATTTGTTCAGGAGGACTGGAATACTGAAACCAAGATGGCAGGGGAAGTATTTTGTTTTGTTTTGTTACTGATAGGGAGGAAGAAGGAGAGGTAATAAGAAGTCAGGATAGAAAAGCAATCTGATTATTCAGAGCCTTTCCTGGTCAGGATAAGAACTTTAACTTTTACCTGATGTTAAGAGGGAGTCGTTTTAAAAAATCTTTCTGCACAATAAATGACATGATCAGCTTTGTACTTCAGAAGCACTTTTATGTCTCAGTATAGAGAATGGTATAAGGGAGCTGAAACATAAAAATGCTCATATAGGTAAATAAGAAATAATAATTTTTTCATAATTAAGGTACTAACCAGAAGGAAGTGGAAACACTTGTATATTTTATGAAAGGTCTGAATTTTTGTTATTTATTACGATAATGCTAAGCCTTGCAGATGGTAAATATTGAATAAAACATATAGACATCTATGAATGGAACCCAAGAAATAATTTTTGAAAACCCTAGTTTTGGAATCTGAATTGAAAACAAAATGCTGGTCAATGTTAGCAAAATCACACACTAATTGAGGGGTTGAGGATGGGGTATCTCAATCAAGCAGAGTCGTAAGCTATGAAATAAGATAAGGCCACTGCACAGATGTGAGTATATATTAAAACTGAGTAGAAGGTAAAAACAAAAATAGTAAAAAGCACATGACTGATGGCTAAAAGAACAGTGAGCAGATCATTGTTCAGAATGGATGAAGAAATCTATTCAGGTAACATACAAATTTTTATGCTCAACCCCAGAGTGTACAAGGCAGATTAAAAAAGTACTGTAATGTTTACAGTTGCTCTTCAGTTAAAATGGGACAGTATCTTGATTAATGTATCACAAATTGAACATATTTTGAGTCCAGAATACATGTGGTACACCTGTCCTACTGCACATCAGAGGCTCAGGAGCACAGTACACTGTGGAGTTTCTGTTGTTTATCCACCTGCTGGTCGCACTTACTGTTCACCATCACGTAGCACTTACCACTTGTCACTTTCCTAGGAAAAGGTCAAAATTCAAAATTATAAGCACAATTTGTCCTGATTGCTTATTACACACACACTATTGTAAAGTTAAAAGATTGTAACACAAACCACCTTAAGTCAAAAACATGCTGCAGTTAGAAAGAGAATTTATCATTAAATATTGACTAACAATGGGTTTTGGTGAAATTTATAATGGTTTATAATGGTTTCATTTAGAATTATTTGAGATTAGAAGAATTATTAATTTATGTGGATATGTGTGTACTATATCTCTATGTACAAAATGAACATATTGTCAGTTTCTGCATAAGCAATGAGCATTCTAAAAGAATAATATCCATTTTGAACACATAAGAAAATAACAGGTTCCACCGAGATAATCAAACTGTGATTTCACTACCTAGCATTATAGATCTATACCTGAATTTTCACTCTAATCATAGATGATACAAGTTATAGAGTTGTATAAGTATTAAAGATGGTCCTTAGCCACTTCTGACTACTAAAATATATATCTTCTTTACAAAGTCAGAAACCAGGAAGTGATGTTTATTTTATTCCTTTGGCAGAATAGTGGAAGACACACTGTTAAACTCTCAGTGATAAAAGTAGCTATTGAAGCAAACATCAATTTAAAATATTTAGTTATTCATTCATTCACTTATTAACAAATATTTAGCACCTTGTTTATGACAGAAAAACTCCATGGTTTATATTATACTGGTGGTAGGGAGAAAATAAAATAAGAAACTTATATTTAATATGATATTACCTAAGAATATATGACATGCAATGAAATAGAATGAAGAAGATAACAGAGGTGTAATTTTAAATAGCATGATCAAGAAAGAGCTCACCAAGGGACTGGAATACCTGAATGCTAAGAAAATTGAGCATTCAAATATTCTAGAACCGTTTTCAAATGCTAGTATGCATCAGATTCCCCCTGAGATCTTTATAATATATGAATCACTAGTCCTTCTACTAGAGTCCTAATTTAAGGACTCAAGCATTATATAGAATCCAAAAGTTTGCATTTTTAAAAAGTTCTCAGGTAAAGCTGATGCCAAGGACTATATTTTGAGAATTATTTCAGAAAGAACATAGAGTAAACAAATTTTCCATAAAAGTCTAGAGAGTACTATTTAGATTTTTCAAGGTATACAGTATCTGTTGAAACTACTCATCTGTACTGTTGTAGTGCAAGAGTAGCCATGGAACACATAAACACATAAGCAAATAAGCTTTGCTTACTGACACTGAAATTGGAAAACTTGTATGATTTCCACATGTTACATACTATTAGTCTTTTTTCTCAACCATTTAAACATTTTAAACCATTTTTATCATGTGGGCCTTGCAAAATCAGATATGATTCAGGAAGCTTGAACACCTTTTTCAAGCAGTACATAAGTATATGAAAATCCTCGAGGCAGAAGCATGTTTCCTGTTTTCAAGGAGCAAGTACAGTCTGTCAAGAGGAGGGAGCACAGAGATGGAAAGGCTGCTGAACTGAACAGTAATCCATGCCAAGAGGTTAGGTAAGGCCCTCATGAATTGCACTGTAAAATAAAAATTATGTACTAGATTTTTAGCGGGGAAATGACACCATTGTTACATTTTGAATCCCTCGCTAGTTGTTCTGTGTTATGAGACTAAACAGTGGAGAAATAAAGCCAGAAAAGAAGCACAGATCTGTACAGGAGAATTCTTTAGTTACCAGGTAAACATTTTGTGATTGAACTCAGGCAATTGGACAGAGGTGATGGCACAGACAGTTGTTTGAGCTATAAACCACATACACATACTCATAGATACACTGGGTTGAAAGAAAAATGAAGTCAAAGACAGGTCTGAGTCTTTAAGTCTTGGAAGCTGAGTGAATTGTAGGACCAATTACTTAGCAGTAGTCATTAGAGCAAATTGTAGCACCAATTACTCAGCTGTAGGCAATAGAGAACCAAACTAGAATTTTGAAAAGGAGGATTAGTCATTTAGAATACTGGGAAAAAACCAAACCAGATAATATGCTATCTTGTCACACAGTAAAGAAAGCATTTCAAGAATGGGAACCTAAAGGGCAGTTATGGAGAGCAGAAGTAACAGTAAAAATGGAGAATTCATCACATCTATAACATTGGAAGTTTCTGTGGAAATGTCATGGTAAATTGTGAACTTTTGAATGAGGTTCAAAAAATATAGAAAAAATATTAGAAGCAGTTTACAGATTGTTTTGGGAGGATTTTTCTAGTACAAAAAACAGGAGCAGGGAAGCAGCTAAAAAGGGATAGAGACAATCCCTTTCACGTACATTTTGGTAAAGATTGGAACTATTACATGTGGCATGTTCATATGCTGATATGAATTATATAACTGAGAGGAAAAGCTTGATGAAAGAAAATGGGGTGAGAAAAATGGCTGATTCTTGAGTTGATTTGAAAGGATGGCATTCTATGCATGATTGGAGGATTGTTATCATAGAGATGTGTAACCCACACAGTTAAACAGAAGGGAAGTGGGGATAATTGATGAAGATGCAGACATAATAAATGTGGGATATATCCTCTAGAGTAACAGAATGAGTAGAAGATATATAATTATAAGTGGGTATTTATTATTTTCGTGTACATGAACAGAGGCTGTATAGTCCTACACTGGCTTCCTGCATGCAGGACATATAGAGAAATTAGTAGCTGCTATATCTCAAAAGTTGAAAGATACAGAAAAAGAGGGGCCAATTATATAGATGCAATCTTAAGGCAAAGGCCTGAGAGCCCTCTGGAGAGTCACTAGCTCAAATTTTTATTCAAAAAGTTGTGAATCTAGAGTATGAGGTCCATAGATGATGGCAGCAACAAAAAAACAAAAACACAAAGCAAAAGATGCACCTGCTCAAGAAGATAGAGTGTATATGCACATGAGCTTGCCTCTTCTACTTTTTCACTCCATCAAGGCCGCTAGTATACTGGATGATGCCACCCATGTTCAAGTGGGTGAACCAGTTGCTTGTTCAAATCATTAACCCTTATGGCAATGTTCTGTGAAAGCACTCTCTCGGACATGCGCAAGTGTGTTCACCAATACTCTAGGTGTCTCTCATTCCAGTCAAGTGGACTACAAAGATTAACAGTCACATGGAGAGAGTTGTGTCTTCTCTTTTTGGATTGCTTCTGTATTTTTGTGGTACAGAAATGTCAAGGACAAACCCTGCACAGCTCTATATCTCATTACAGTGAGAGAAAGTAAACAAAAGGAGTACAGCTGCTTTTTGAAAGTTTTCTGGGAAATCCATGTATTCAAAGGTAGCCTTATATCAACAAGATGCTCAGAGAAAGTTATCTTGAAATTGAGGGAATATTTTGAAATCAAATAGATCTGGGGTGAGGCTCAAATTAGGCTGTGTGCAGAATACAGATACATGTTCAAGTGCAAACTATTGTATTTGCTTGACACTGGCTGGAGTTATATGTAGCATTATAGGAATATCAGGGAAGGCTGGTGATCTGAACTGAAGGGGACAAAAAAGGTTTGTGTGTCTACATCCAATCTTTAATACAGTTAACAAGGCTTGAGAAAGCAAGGAAGAAAACATCAAGCCTTGAGGATTTCTTCTTAAACCCCAAGAAAGGCAATGCTCAAGTATCTGGGGGTCACTTGTGTAAATACCCTATGCTGTGCTACATAGGATTATCTCATTTTGTAATCTTAACAAAGTAAATCAAAATACAAATCAATGAAGATGCTTTGCACTAGTAGACATATTTTTATGAGAGCATATTTGCAGAGATAGAAGATGTAGAGATTCAAAGTAGGGCACAAGAAAATGGAAGCTGCTTCTGGGACAGGCCAGCTTGTGGATGCTTAGACAGGTAACATAACCATAATGTACAGGAATTTGTTACATTCTACAAGCTGGTATAGCTTTTGAAATTTCTTTGACAATGTATGTGCCACCTGAAATTTGACTCTTTAGTGAAGCTCATGAGGTTGGAGTGTAAACTATAACGCTAACTGTGTAATTTCCAGTGGAAACCATCACTGCCAGTGGAACCAGACATTCTTAGTGAAGAGAGTCCTTTCAGATAAGAGGTGTAGAAAGCCAAATTAAATTCAAAATGTCAATTTAAAAACTTACTGATGAGGGAATAACACATTTGGTGTAGCACATGGGAAGATGATGATGTGCACAAGTCTTTGTTTATCATAAAATGAAGATAAACAAATGGGCTTAATGGTTATGACCTTATATGTTCAGTGGTTAAGCTTGGAAGAAGCTGAGGATAGTTTGAAACAATGAATCATAGGAGAGACAGAGGAGTCAAATCACATTCTCCAGCTCGGTACAGCTCTGAAAGAAGCTGGGCAGAGCTTCTATGCACATCTCCTTTGTTTTCTTTGTCCTGCAAACTGTCATACACCTGCAATCTAAGGAGTTACATTGATGCATTGTTGTTTTAGAGTTGATAAATAAGTTCATCAAGTTATAATTACATCCTGCTGGCCTGGGAGCTTTCAAGTCTCTAAAATGTCTTTTCTTATCTTTTCCTGGATTCATTGTCTGTGTTTAATTAGCAAAAATCAGTCTTAGACATCTTCCCTCTACTTACTCTTCAAATTACTGCAATATAGTGCATTGGCATAAGGAAGTACTAATATATAAATAACAGCCATGTAATAAGCATTGAGAGGATCTGAATTCCAGGAACAATTTTATAATGTATTCTAAGATAGAAGTTACCACTACACCTATTAAACATTAAGTACGCAAATGGAAATATTTAAGTTATGGCCTTACATATTGTCTTAATAATCAAGCACACGGTGCATGTAAAAATATACATGGGAAATAAAAATTCTGTTTAAATTGCTTATATCATTTTAGCTCCCAGGATAAATTGCACACTCTGTACACTCAATAAACATTTGTTGAATGAATAAGAAAATCAATAAGTCAAACTATTTGTCAATCATTGTGTCTTGCTGTATTTAAAGCAGCAGTTCAGAGGTTCTTGTTATGTATAATCTACCCATGGATAACTGGAAGAATCACAAGAAAAGACAATAGCAATATACTGTCTACAGTGTGTAAATAGACTTCTCTCAAGAAACATATATTCAGACATTGATTTCAATTGACCTTGTTCCTCAACATTCTAGCAGCAACAGTACCATTTAATCACTTTACTTTTCTATGTGTTGTTTAGGAAAACAGCTGTCATGTAGGTCACCTGGTCTCACTAATGAATAGAGTCCCCTCTGTCAGCTGTGTCACTGAAGCATAAACCCCTGACATTTTTTTCCTTAAATCCTTATAATCTACTATATATTGCTTTTGACATGTGAAAAAAACGCTTTAATCTATCTTGGCCTTTAGAAAGTTTTCAGGTTAGAATTTTTCGTGTGGGAATGGCCAAATCATATAAATGTGCCCCATGTGATTATTTGTTCCAGAACCTAGAAATACTCTACAGCTTAGATTCTCTCTTTCTCTCTCTGTCTCTCTCTCTCTCTGTCTCTCTCTCTATCTCCTCTCCCCTTATCCCCATCTTCCCCCTGCCCGCTTCCTACTTTCCTTCTATTTAACAGATTTTGACGATTTCCTAAGAGGTAGGCACTACAGTAGGAGTTTAGATATCAAACATGAATAATCCAGATCTTTACTTTTAAGGCAAAATGAATTGTTTTCATTTATTCTGATAAGTGCTATAAAAAGAGAAATAATAAGTGCCATATGGACAGCTCGTCTACTACCTTCAGTTGCCCAAAGAATACTTCTCCTGCACTTCTCCAAATGTTAAATATCTGAGTTAGTGACCTCCTGTGCTTCCAAAGAGCCCTTTTCATGTTTCTGTTTGTCTCAGACTATTTTAATTTTCTCTGTATATATTTTCCAAAGAGAGCCACTACCAACGAAATAACCAGTTAGAGACTATGAATTCCATAAGGACAGGATTGTAAGTATAATTTTCCATCAGTAAAGGATGTTTTCCTGCAGCTTCTTACAGTGATGTAGGATTATTCTCAAACATATATTCCCAGCAAAACAAAGATTACTGAGAAGCCCTGAATGTATTCAAGATTCTAGCATTCATGCAAGAAACTTATGCATACTAGCTGATGATCTCTGAGCAAATATCTGTGCCTTCCCCATATACTTTCTATGCCATTTATCCCCGTATATCACAAAAACAATAATCAATTTCCAATACTTGTGGTACCTGGGTGAAAAAAATCAGCAACAAATCTAAAATAAAAGATAGACTTTGATATTTTACATTGGCTGGTTTTTCCTTTTGAATTTTCAAACATAGCATGAAAAAGTTATACAAGATAGTTTCTAATGTCCTATTGAAATCCAGTTATTCTAAAACAGGCTGTATAAAGATTTGATTATAGCGATTTAGGAAGGAGTGAATGTTGATTATGATTTTAAATTGTAATTCTGTGTTTGTACACCAGTGCAGTGCAAATCAAATTCACTGAAAAATCACTAAAGACACAAGTTTATCCACTTTAGCCAAATATTTAATACACATTTTCTTTCTCGGTGAATGTTTTTAGGAAAATCATACTGGCATACACAATTCTAATACTGTAAAAATGACTGTATCCTAACTATAGGTAACAGGGAGATATATACTTCATGCTTCATTCATCCATTTTATTCATTATATACACTGCATTTTACAGTTGCCGAATGAAAGTTGTTTTCCACTCTGCAAGTTGCAAGAGTATATTAAGTCCACAATTTTTTTCAGTTTGCAGCCATCAAGATTTGTTAGTGACTTTGATATTTACCCATATGACCTTCTTAAGTTTTGTGTATGAGCCATTTTGTTCTTCTAAAATACATTTTTTCTTGATTGCTTATAGGAAATTTCCACATACTATTCTGCTTGTAAGGGTCATCCTATTGGCATGTTTATTTGCTTAATCCCTTTAAGCTTATAAATTTATCATTAGTATAACTTATTCCAGGAGCTGCCCTTCACATCCCTTTTACAGTTTACCTCTTAAAAATTTTCCATAGCTGTTCTTTCAATATTTTGTATTGTGTTTTTTAATTTATTTTAATTTTAATTATGTTACTGGCCTTGATTTCATTAGAGCAAAAAAGTTTTGTATCACAGACTTTAGAACAGTGTCTCATACATAAGTACTGCCAAGATATTTGTGATATATGTACATAAAAATTTATGCCATTGATTACGTGCTAGATGACTAAATAAATACAACTATGATTGATTGGTTTTTGGTTGCTATATTAGAATTAAAACTCATTCTGGGAAATATATATGTACATAATTTGCTAATATTTTCTTTAATTCAAATTGTAAAATCTACATGGAATGTGATAATATACAATTATCTTCTTTCCTAGTCTATATCATATTTTTTCTTTTAAATAAAATGATTTTCACTTTCCCTTTTGTTCGGTGGCTTCATTTTCCAACCTACTTTATTGTGGTGCAGAATAATATTTTCTTCATTATGTACTCTAAATCTTGCAGACTTTCAAATCATGACTGCAAAATTAATGACAACAGTTAGCAACTAAAAAATGTTCACCTCTATGAGGTGCTTTGGTGGGCTCATGAGATGCTTACAAATGAGCAAGCCTTATGCTATCACACATGTTGGGCTCTAGTAATAAGCACTTTATGGCCACAGACATTTTTCAATATATATAATTTTATTAGAAATAATGACTATATAGATATCTATATATGTCTGTTTTAAAATCATGTACACTAAAGCATCTATTTGTAGGGATTTTATTTAATGATTGAGTTTGCCATAAATATATTTTCTTTTAGAAAACTGTATAATTGCCCAACATCAAAATGGATACAAATTCATTCTCAAAAAAAAGCAAGGCTTTTCTGACCCACTCTACCAATAAGCAAATGAAATCACTGTTGTCAAAAGGTATCTACTTCTACGGATATTACTTAATGAGTCTTGGTAAAAGCGTACCACATGCAGCAAAACTTGCAGCTTAGAATTGTGCAGCCCATGTGGAGTAAAACAAATTTCTTTCTAGCAGAAAAAAAAAACAGAAAGAAAAGAGTCAAAGAAAACATGAGATAAAAAGAGTTTACCAGTTTTCTGCTAAATGAAAAAAAAATTCTAAAATAAAGAGATAACATTAAACTACTATAATATTTCTTATTTATCTTGAGACCTGGTTATAAAAATGTGCTGCGAAAGCCTTCTAAAATATGAATTCATTAGCCATCCTTCTTCCTTGCTCTAGAATTAAATAACAAACTTACATGCTTATAGTCACTATTTAATCAACCATTCATTCATTCAACAAAATAATTTTGAGAAATAAACATGATTACAAGTGCGAGAGGCATATCAGCGAACAAAAATGATAAAATTACAACACCCCACATTTATTTATTCCTTTAAGGACTTAATTCATCAAGAGAACATTTTTGCATAGATTTGTTATATTTTTTACAACAACATGCCTTTAAAACTGAAAAACCCAAATTGCTTGCTTCACAATACCTAATACTATATAAATACAATGAAATATTGCTTATGAAAATAATTTGTGAAATCAACTACGGTGTGACAATTAAATTTCTATTATCTTTATCATAAGACACAAAAATTGCAAGGGAGCAGGGCAGTAAGATCAGACATATTTTTATGTTTTAATTAATTATACTGACTCTCTCTCTATATTTTTTTTGGTACGGGGGGATTGAACTCTGGTCCTTGCACTTGCGCAGCAGGCGGCGAAACCACTAAGTTAAATACCCGGCCCCTCTACAAATTTTTTACCCAAAACCAACCTAAGTGGCTTACATTATTTAAAAGTCAATTTCTTAAATTTAATTTAAAGTCAAAATAATTTTTTTTAATTTTAGTAGTTTACAAAATATTGTTTATACTCAGAAAAGTATTTATATTAATTTAATTTATAAATAATCTACTAATTAACTTCAATTAACTTCAATTCATTAAAGATTCTCCAAGAACGTGTTTCTAAAGTAGTTGAATACATAAAAAGCCACTAACATTACCATATACCAGCATCGCATCTAAGAAGACTAAATTTAAAGAATTTTAAATTTAAAGACTTTAAATTTAATTGCTTTTTAAATTTAATTTAATTGTTTTTTAAACTTTAAATATATGAGTAAATAAATTATTATCTAACGTTTGTTAGTTTAACTGTAAAATAAGCATCGCAAAATAATATTCTAATTAATAATTTTAAATCATATATATATATATAGTCCATACGCCATAAAAATTTTATGTTTTCCTTATCTATTTGCTTTTTGATGCTTTTTATCTATTTTACTTAGATTGAATATAGGTCTTGAGTTTTGTAAATAGTACTATAGAAAATACGGGAACATATTCTCTTTGCATATAGCTAACGACAATATATTGTGTTTTTATAAATATTAAGAGATTGAGTATCACATTGAATCACCACAAAAATAAATACTTTAGGATACATGTCCATTTATAGATTTAGTCATTCCACAATGTATATGTACTTTAAAATATCATTTCATGAATAGATACATTGTTAATTTTTAAAAATCTAAAATAACTTTTAATAGTGAAAGTCAAAATCTGACTTTTAAATCACATCATTAAAAGATTAGATGTTCATATTAGATTTCCTTTATAAGTCATTTGCCTGCATGCTGTGGAGCCAGGTGGGGTCCTCAGGTAAATGTCCATGCTCCAAGAACACCAATCTCAGAACTTGTTCTGCAAATCATATGTCTCAGGTTTACCCTATTTAATATGATTTCTCCATTTTATTTAAACTAGAAATACTAAGAACTCACAGAGTTTCTAAGTCAGCAGCAAGGAGGATCATGAGAAAATATTCTTTATTTTTAATTGGTTCCTTTTCAGTTGGTTCTTCTCTAGTTGAGTTTTACCAGATACAGGTAATAACTTTCATATATTAGAAAAAAACTAAGTTACTTTAGACATTCCCTGAAACTCTTGGCTTATTCTCTGTCAAATGATCCTTTTTTCACAACTTCCATGTTTTACAGTATTTCTTACAAAGATGTGATACTTTATGGTAGGAAAATCCTCTCTACCCAGGATTCATTCCATTAGTTGTTTTCTGAGGTTGAGTCAGAGGCAGATGTGTAAATTTTCTATTCCAAGTATTGTAACATTTTCATGCTGTAAAGTGATTAAATCAGAAAACAAGACACATTGACATATTCTATTTTCCCCATAACAAACTGATTATACTGTAGTTCTGTGATAATTATCATTGAAACTAGATTGTTTAGCACTTATGAAGTAAACTTGAAATATGTTCAGCCAAATGCAAATTATGTTTACTAAATTAAACATATATATATATATATATATATATATATATATATATATATATGCAAACTCAAAAAAGCATGCCAAATAAGCTATCTCTGAACTTGGTTTGCTTGACAGTTTTGCAATCATTTTTATGACTTTATCCATTTTTAGATTTGCTTTTGTTTTGACAAGTTAAAATTTTGACCCACTCATATTCACGATCTTCTTTAAAACTACATTAAGGCATCTCCAATGAATCTCCTAGTGAACTTTAAATTAATTTTGACCACCACTACTTTATATTTCCACAAGACTTTATATCAAAGTCAACAAGGTAGTTATTCCAGGATTACTTTAACTATCTTTGTTTATCCAATCATGTCTGAACTTCTAAGTGTATAATGAACTCACAAAGATCAAGAGATATCTCTGTATTCCACTATTTATTCATTTATACCGATTACAGTATTACATAAACACCCAAGCAGATTATTATCTATATTTTATTTTATTTTGATTAATTTATTTTTTGTGTGGTACCAGGGATCAAACTCAGGACCTTGTACTTGCCAGGCAGCCACAGTGCAACTGAGTTACATCCCCGACCCATATATTTTATTGTTTTAAGAAAAAATAGAGCACAAGTTCTAT
The DNA here is from genome assembly GCF_053883595.1 of Heterocephalus glaber. NCBI lineage: Eukaryota > Metazoa > Chordata > Mammalia > Rodentia > Bathyergidae > Heterocephalus > Heterocephalus glaber. The sequence goes on along the minus strand of NW_028258145.1, from coordinate 25,231,344 downwards.
GAGTTTTAATAGTTGGGATTGACCAAGATCCTTGAAAGAGAATGAAGGAGAAAAAAATAAAATCAAAGAGATGTTGGAGAGTGGCTCCTTCAGGGCTAAACAGAAATGATGACTTTGTCTCTACTATATTATGTTGCACATTTAAATCAAAAATATATATAATTTTTAAACACTGATAGAATGAGGGAGGAGGAAAAGGGTGGTTTATCTGTCTACAGAGATGCTACACAGGTAACTCTGATTCCCATGCATTTTTGGATGGATGAACCAATGGAATATGCCTGCTGGATACCTATTGACCCAGAATGCCTTTTTGACATTGAAGAATGAATTGCTTCTGCCTGCATCTTAACTCAAATCTGAGAAAATGTTGCTAGTTTTGCTGCAATGGCTGCTTTTCGAGGGTGATTTTTCCTCTACAATTGCAAAAGATCAACTTCTCCTTCTCATGTCAAAGACTGATAACTAAGAGCCCATCTCTATGCTTCTGTGGTGAAACTGCTCTGAAGTCCCTCAGCTTCACTCTATGGGAAAGTAACTCCTCTTACTGCTTGGGGAGCAATGATCTCTTAGGCCTACATCAGGATAAAGATGACGTATACACTGGAGGTGAAGGTTGGTCTAGTATGAGTGGACTAGTATAAATTGATAAGGAGATTTGCTATTTGTTTAGGGAAGTGTTTAGAGGTCTCAGTGGCTTGAAGAATAGTGATGAATGGGACACATTTTAATAGGTGATTTTTTGGAAGATTTAATAGGTAATAATTTTAACAAAATGGAATTAGGATCAAAGAAATATCTGTACTTCCCTCCTTATTGCAGCACTCTTCACCTACCCAAGTAATGGAATCAACCTAGGTATTCACTGCCAAATAAGTAAATAGATAAAATGATATATAGATATATTTACATATCATATAAAATGATATAGTATTAAATGATATATGTCACATAAAATGATATAGATCATATAAAATTTATATATATGATAGATATAGGAATATTATTCAGCCATTAGAATGAATGAAATGTTGCCATTTGAGACAAAATGAATGGAACTGAAGGGTGTTAAGTGAAATAAGGCAGACACAGAATGTTAAATACCACATCTTCTTACTCATATGTGGAAACCAAAATAATGATTTCAAACAAGAAAAGAATAGAATAGTGACTACTAGAGTCTAGCAGGGGAGAGGAGAGGGGTTATACAAGGAGGTTTAATAACAGGTACCAAAATACATTTAGGTAGGAGAAACAACTGCAAGCGTGCTGTGGCACAGTGGCTCAAATTTACAACCACTTGTTATCTATTTCATGATGAAGTAGAGTGACAAGGTCGTGGAAATGCTCAGCAACCTAAATTGAACATTACAGCTTACCTATGTGTATTGAATTATCACACTGTACCCCATAAGTATTTAATTGAGATGTATCAATTAAAATCAATTAATAATATAAAAATGCAAGATTTAAATTCTTAAGAAAATTAAAGTTCTTACAAAGAAATGACCTACAAAGTGTATATATGTGTATTTGTACAAATAAAATTTTGCATATATTTTAAATACATATGCATATTATATATGTATAATATTATACATAATATATCCATACATAATGTACATAATGTATTACACAAATGTACATGCCACACACATATGCGTGTATATAAATACATATACCTGCTTAAAAAGAAAACACTGAGTAGAACAGAGTAAACAAATAATGAAATAAAATGTATAGTGTAGCAAACCAATGGTGATAATTATTTAACAACATTGGTGTGTGACTTAATGATGTCTTCCCCCTAATTTTTCTTTGACTATCTAATTTTCAAGATGAATCTATTTAAAGATAGAGCTTTAGGAGGTAATTAAAGTGAAATAACCTTATAAGAGTGGAGTCTTCATTTGATAATACTGGTGGCCTTATAAGAAATGAAGAAAATGATTCATAGGAGAACACATTGAGAAGGTGGCTGTCAGCAAGCCAGGAGAAAAGTTTGATTGGAACCCAACCACTCTACCATCTCGATCTACAATTTACAAACTCCAGAACTGTAAAAAGAAAAAAAATTTAAGGCATCCAGCCAGCATATTCTATTTTGTAATGGTAGCCCAACTGAGACAAACAATGAGGAGAATTTTTAAATAATGAAGAGTAAGAAAAAAACTTAATACATACCTCTCTACTCTTTGAATTACAAGGGTTCAGAAGGGAAAGGGGCACAGAACACAAACCACCTTAGCTAGATGTTTAGTGTCTGAAAATTAGAGCAACAGCGTAGAATGATGTCTGAAGGCGATGAGGACGGAGTTTTGTTAAGTCCTTGGAGAATGTATACATCTTTGAGTTTCAGTTATTTCTGTGTCAAGAGGTCTTAGTTTAGACTCTAACTCAGCTTTTGGTATGAGTCTTTGAATATAAATAATGTAGCTTGTGAAGTTTTCCAAATTGACTCTGTGAGGTAAAAACAATGACAGATTTATAGACAATATCCCTCTTGATTGTTTAAAAAATGATATCATTTAATTTATCAATGTATTTTTGTTTATTTCAATCTTTTGCAGTATTTTTAGAGTCATTACATTAAAAAAACTATCTTTAATACCAAAGTCAGGCAAAAACTTGTAGTCATGTTAGTAGACCATTAGGGAATGCTACATCCTCAGAAAAATTCCTTTTTCACCACCGTTGGATATAATCTTGGCTTATTTTTCAAAACAGAGTTTGCAGTAAGACTTTTGTTGTTATTCTCGCTTTATTAAAAATTATTTGGTCAGAAATACTGAAACTTCTAAACTGTGAGAAGAAAAAGGCAAAATCTTTTGTGTATTCACCCCGTGCTGAAGCCAGTGCCTCCCTCAACAACTATTTCACATTTATTTTCCTTCATTTATTTTATCATAACCAATTAATCCCTTGATGTTATGAGGCTCTAGGAAGTGGACTACTGGCCCAGATCCTTGGGCTTGGTGTTCCCCTAGCCTGAGTTTTTTCCCCCTAATTTATATACCAGAGTTTGGACAAAGTGGGTTAAGTTTATCATCACTATCCATTCTATTTCAGTTTAAACTCACTATCACATATATATTTCCTATCCCCTATGCTATATTATCTCTCTCCATAGTATTTCTCTGCTTCCAATAGACAATGTCAATTACTTACCGTGGTCAAGAGATTTTTTTTTTTGGTACTGGGGATCAAACTCGGGCCCTGATCAAGAGATTCTTAATGTAGATCCTAGAGTCCCTGCATCCTGCTGTTTACATATTTATTGTTTATGATATTAAATGATAGTTTATAAGTACTATGAGGGGATGATTTTTTAAAAATTTGTAGCCTAGTGATATATGCTAAGCAGTTAGAATAGTATGTGATAAAGCTGGTCCCCAACTTGATGTTTCATTTATAATTTTTTGACTTTATGATACTCTGAAAGAAAGTAGAAATCATACTGTGATTTTTAATATTGATCTTTTCTGGGACTAGTAGTAGGCAGTGGATACTCTGTTACAATACTGGGCACCAAGTTATAGATTCCTATGTCCTAAATTTCTGAGGGTAAGTAACTAATTCTTCACAGTATATTTGGTTACTTAGCTGTAATTTTAGCAGATTGTATGTATGAAATATATTTTTAATATGTAGTATTTTTAATTCATGATAGGTTTATTAGGACATACTTCCTTCATAAGTTAAAAAGTCTGTGTATATCAGAAATAACACAAGTTTGTTGCATGAATGAATACGTGAATAAATATTTCTTGGATGCCTTTTGTGAGAATTTACTTATTGCACCACAGTTACAGGACTACAGAACACAGAGATTTTAGAGTATATTTCAAATCAGTAACTTTTATGTCAAGTCAAACATTAACAAAAGCATTTTCAAACTATCAAGACAGTGATGATGTGTGTCAATGGGTGGGTCCTTATGTGCTCCCAGTATTCCTACTTGGGTTTCCTTTGCTCATATTTCTGGTTTCTAACCTTTCTCATTCCATTTTCTTTGTTCACAAAGCAAATACTGCTGTATTTGCAGAGTATTTAAAATAATTTCACCTAACCTATAAAATAATTATTTTAAATTATTATTTTGTACATTAAGGTGTCTGGGATACAGATACAAATTGCTTCTATAAGGTAAGTTTTAGTTCAGAATGGTAATTTGGGGGAGTGTAACTGTGTCAGAACATTGATACTTAGTATGTTCAATCATTGATACCACAAAAAACGAAGAAATGAATAGGGAGAAAAGATTGCTCCACTCAGCATGTCCTTTTTCTTGACTAAAGATATGGGGTATCCTTTCCATAGTATGAGTTGGTGAATGAAGTTACAATAACAAGTTCCTTTCTACTCATTGTCAATACCTACAGCCAAGAGCTAGGATTTTTCACCACAGCTTGAAAGTAGTGCTAAGAATGCTCAAAAGACAATGCTAAGTACATAGTAATTGTAATTATTACAAAAGTTACTACAAAACTTGTAATAGTTTTTTCCCATCAGTATACAAGTGATGTACAGAAAATAATAGACTTTGTGTTTTCTTTTCTGCTGTTTTTATTTTAAAAATAATATATATATATGTACATTATATGTATATAAATTTATCTATAACTAACTTGGTATATCTGTCTTTTAAGATCTTCCTTCTTAAAAATTTTTGCAATTCATATTTAAATGGAAATATAGTTGATAACTTTTAGTAAACAACCATACATCTCAGTGCCTCATCCAATTTTCTTGCAAAAATTCATTCGGAATAAAGACAAAATTTGAAGTTCCTTTAATTTTAATATCAGATCAAATTATTTTGGTTGTTACCCTTATAATGTATTATTTTTGTGTAGTGTGAATTTTCAGTGATTTTATTTGTAACTACAGTATATTTTAGCAGCAAAAGAAATGTTGGTAAAACAGCAAAACTAATAAATAAAAAGTAATATCTTTGAAAGATAATAAAACAAATCATTTGCTAGTTTAACAGATAAGGCTTGGAAAAAAAGAAAAATTATAAGCATAAAATATCTATAGAAACAGTTAAAAATGTAGATATGAAACCTAATTTCTAGAAAAAAATCACTAGAAAAATCCAAATTAATAACATTGTTCCCAACAGAGACAAACGTCTAAAAATATCAGTTACTTTAGCAGAAATAACATTGTTAATGGAGAACAAACCAAACCAAAAACCAGGTGGCTGGTTCCATAGAACAATTTTCCCCATAAAATAAAAATTGATGCATATTAAATTCGTAAACTATAACTTTCTCAATGGGGAATTATAGAGTCTTTCATGATACTATTGCAAATAAAGCAAGTATACTCACTATTTTCACTATTAAGTTTTATTGGAGGTATTATCCAATTCCAATTAGAAAAAGGAAAGCAATAAAAGGCTTAAGAATTGGAAAGAAAGGTATAAAATTTTTTATTCTCAGATGATACTATTATGGCTCTGGAAAAGTCAAGAATCGATGGGAAATGTACTATGAACAACATGATAATTGAAGAAAGTAGAAAATTACAAAATCAACACAAAAATCAATAGGATTCATAATAAAAACAAGAATCGTCTTACAAGATGTAATGGAGGAGAAAGCTACAGTACTGTAAATATAGTCCATAAAACAAAAGAAACCTAGGCAAAGACTATAAGCAAAATCTAAAATTTATGGTTTTAAAAATATGACTAGACTTGAACCAATACAAAGGTATTGAAAATGCAACACATAGGGTCATAACAATGTCTGCTTGTGCACATCACAAAGTTAATGCAATGTTAAATAAATTACCAATTTTCAAAAATGGAATTGAAAAAATTAAAACACTTTTCATAATCAAATTAATATAGTTTAAGCATAAAGATAAACTAAAATTTTAAAAATAGAAAATCCAAAACTCAGTTTGGGAATTTCTTAAAAAGTGAAACATAAATTGACCAGATGATTCAGTAATTCCATTCAGAGTTATATATTCAGGATAACTGGATGTGCAGGACTTGTGTGTGAATGTTCACTGCAGCCAATATATGGGAACACCCCAAATATGCATGAATTGATAAGTGAGTAGGAAATGTGATCTATTTATATGGAATAATACTTGGTAACAAAAATTTCAGTATTTATATACAGTACATAATTGATGAAATTAAATATTCATTTGCTTAGGTGAAAAAAGAAACAAAGTATCAAATACTGGATGACCTTATTTACATAATATTTTCAATATTGACAAATCTGTGAACATAAATAGCAATCCAGAAGTTTTCTGAGGCTGGCTATGGGTGTTGGTAGTGACAGCAAATGAAAGTATAATCTCTTTCTGGAGCAATGGAAATTATCTAAACTTGAATTTTTAAAATGATTGCGCATTCCAAAAATTTATTAGGAGATTTGTTTAGTTGTCCTGCCCTGCGTAAATTATACCTAACGAACTGTGAAAACAATAAAAATATTGAAAATCTGGACACATAATACATTTGGGAGTACAGTACCTGATAAAAAAATACCATCTTTGGGGCCAGGGATTTGGCTTAGTGATTCTGCCGTTTGCCTTGCAAGCGCAAAGACCCGAGTTCAATCCCTGGTACCAAAAAAAAAAAAAAAAAAAAAAAAATCTTCTATCAGTTTGAAAGGATAAACTTTTAAGATTAGCGGGGTTGGAATAACTGGGGAGTCACATTGGGAATGATAAAAGAGAACTATACAATAGAATGATTCACATAGTATTCAATTACTAGAAAAAACATGAATTCCTCTCTGAATATGGGAAAATTTTACTGAGAATGAAAAAAAAAAACCTCAGGTAAAAACAATAAGATATATTGATATTTTCAAAATGAAAAATATAAGCAAATTACATTTAACAAAATCAAATGGATTTATGGGAAAAAAGGTTCCACTAAGACAACAAATGCATAATATAACCAATGTATAAAGATCTCCTAGCAGAGAAAAAAACAAAACAAAACAAAACAAAAAACTGATGTTATATGGGCAATAGCTATGACCAGATAGTTCACAGAAAAAAAGTGAAAATGAATATCAATTGTAGAAAAAGTTTCTGCGTCTTGCTCATAAGAAAAGCAAATGAAATGACTGAGTAGCCCATTCTCCCCTGTCATATTGGCAGTAACCTGAACATTTGATAACCATAGGTAAACAGTTTCACATATTTCTGGAAAGAAAATAAGATGATCAATCCCTTATTGGGTAAGTAAAATTTTACTTACAAGTGTATGAGTATTTTATATTTTCAAGTAGCAATGTTACCATTAAGAATCTATTGCAATGATACATTGTCAAAAATTAGTAAAAATAATAATAATCAGGACTACTTGATAAAGGTCTATAAGTAATAGCAGAAACCTGAAAAAGATTACATTCTCTCTTAAAAGGGAAATAGATAAATACACATAATCTATGTTATACACACAGAAATATACATTATACTGCTACTAAAAAAGGAATGGTGTGTATTTTGTATTTATGATGGTAGTTCAAAAGCGATTCATCTTATTCCCCCCAGAGGACTTTTGGCAATGTTTGGAGTCATGTTTGTTTATCTCCACTTGAGGCAGAGGTCCTCTTGGCCATCTACAAAATAGAAATCAGTAATGCCACTAAACATTAAGGAACAGTAGTCCCTCACAGCAGAGAAAAATCTAATGTAATATCAGTAGTGTTTAAATGAAAAAATAGTACTCTGGGATATATGGAAAAGTAAAGACATCAAGGAGAAGAACCATATATATATTATGCCAAGATTTATCTTGTTTTCCTAATAAAGCACATAAATATTTAATTATATTTCTTTAAAAAGAAACTTACCCATGGGGGCATTACATAAACAATAATTGGAGAAAAAAGGGTTGAAAACCACATTTTTATGGTTTAAAATATTATTTGCTTATATATTTCACATAACTATGTTAATATTGTCATGATTATACATTAAAGTCAATTTATAAAAATGAAAAACAATACTCTGAAGCTAATTTCATATTAAGAAGCAGCATAATTAAACAGATAAAATGTAATAATTTAATTATCCATCTTTACTAATTTATATACCCAATTAGTGACCCCAGTATACTAACTAATTTAAACATATTTAAATATTCATATTATTAGCAGCAAGGATAACATACAATTGCTTTGGAGATGAGGTTATATGTGTTAAAATATTGCATTAGTTATCTACGTCAGCACCCAAAATTTAGCAATTTAAAACAATAAAGGTTTAGTATATTAAAATTTCTGCTGAAGGATCTGAGTGAAGCTTTTTGGTGTGTTTGAGGTTACCCAAGGCGGCAATCTTTCAGAGCAAGTCTAGGATCAGATGTGAAAGGGTTTCCTCCATAGCTCACTCCTGGGCTTGTTGGCAGGAGTTTTTACAGCTTCTAATCTGAGGGCCTGTGGCTACTGCTTGGAGGTTTTCCTCAGTTTCCTGCCATGTGGATCTCATGATGGGCCAACTCACAAAATAGTACAAGGATTATGTCTGAACAAACCAGTGAGAGAACTAGATAAAGCCAGCAAGACACAGCCACATTCTTTTTTTTTTTTAACCTAACCAAGGAAGTTCTATTCTGTAAGTTTTGCCAAATTCTATTCATTATAAAGTCAGTCACAAGGTCTAGCTCAAAATCAAGAGAAGGAATTAAACTAGGGCTTGACTATCCAGGCAACTTTAAAGTCTGTCTACCACAGATGTAAAGCAAATGAGTGACTATGGTGGAATTCGATATTAACATTTGCAGGAGTGGGTCAACAAAATACAAGTATACAGTTAATGATTACGTAAAAATTCTATGATCCCATAATTGAACTGAAAATATAAATCTATGCATGTGTGTATGCATGCATGTGTGTGTGTGTGTGTGTGTGTGTGTGTGTGTGTAGAAATAAATAAATAGTGAATCCCTTGACTAGGCAGGAATTAACTCGTCATTTTGAAAACTGACCAAAGAAAATATTTAAGTACATGTTCTGTTTTTCATGTATGAATCTTCAGGTAATTTGGTCATTCTCAGGGGCATTTTTTAAGTATTCTGGGTAATATAGTAAGACTATTTCAAATGAAACCCTACCTGTTTGTGATTTCTCATGCTAACTGATTTTTGGCACTTATCACCAATGGCAGCTAATATAGTATCAATTTGAAAGAACGTAACACCACTGTTTTATGGAGAAATATAAGAAATTCCATTAGCAAAATTTAATTTGTAAATCTATACTTTTATACAACCTACTGTTTCTTCAATGAATAAGTTGCAAGGATGCAATATGAGGCAGAGGGGCCACATAAAACAATTTCAATAAATGAGATTTGGTTTCTAATTGCTACAAACAACCAGGAAACAATTTATAAAACTATCATGGAAATTGGAAAATAATTCAGATATTTGAAACTAAGGATTTACTTAGAATCTTCTAGATGTGATAATAATATGTCTTCTTTGTTTTAAAAGAGCATTCCTTATTTCAAAAAGTATATAAAGTGTATTTCTTACAAAAAATAATATGATGTCGGTAAGTGCTTAAAAAGAATGTAGAATGGAAAAATGTGTAGGAAAACAGATGAAACTAGAGGTAAAAGATATTATAGCATTCTCTTTAAATTTGTATGTTTTTGAGATTTTGTGACAAAAGTTTAAAAATTTTTAAGTTTCTCTTAATCATAACTGGAATCATATTAAGAAAAGAGTGAATGAAGAATTAGCAAATTAATTTAATGTAAATGAACTTGACATAAACAGCATTATAGTTCTCTCATGTTGTACTTTAACCATACTACATACAACTTTAAATATTAATTTTTACTTTGTATTTATATTAAAATGTTTTCTTTTAGGATTACTCATTTTCAACTGTCATTTTATTGCTCTATAATAAACCATTAAATAAACATCATTTGTTTAATTTGTTTTTCATCCACTACTTATTTTTAATTTTTTCTGCTTTTCAGTATTATAAATAGTGCCAAAATACACATTTTCTTGCATATAATTTCTTATTCAAGCCCATTCATTTTAGGGTGTATAGGTCTTATATAAATTCTCTTTGGAATAGTTCCCAGAATTTAAATAACTGAATATAAGTTCTTATCATTCTAATGAATATTAAGACATAAAGACAAATTACTCTCTACAGAGATTAAGAATGCCTTTGGCTGCAAAGAACTAAACATCGTATAATTACCTAAACAAGGAATATTTTGTTTTTCTTAGATAATAAAATGTTTGATCCTAGTGCAGCAGCACTACAGTGTTATCAGTCACCAGTCCCTTCTGTCCTTCTGAAATTCTGCCATATTCAATGGTTTCCCTACGGTCACAACTGGTTACTGCAACACTGTATCTAGAGGCCAGACTGGAATAGGGAAGGTGTACTTAGTGTGTAAATAGGCAAGTAATTCCTAGAAGGTTTCTGATCTTCAGTCTCAATCATGTTGCAAGGTTATAACTACCCAGAAGTGGAAAAATATGTTTCCTTTTCTAGCTTCCATTACAGATATCAGATAGTTGAAAATGGATGCTGAGTGAACAGAATCACAGTAACAAATCATAGTTCAAGAATCTCAAAATGCTAAAAGACAACCAATCTTTGGAAAAATTATTTGTTAACAAGTTGAATTTTTGAGCTGTCATTGAGGTTAAATTTGACTTGATTGATTAATTAATTAATTACACCTTTTCTTTTTGGTGTGTGTGTGTGTGTGTGTGTGTGTGTGTGTGTGTGTGTGCTACTAAGGATTGAATGCAGGATTTTTGCAATAAGCTGAATCTCCAGTCCTTTTTTATGTTTTTATTTTGAGAAAAAATCTAATTCGCTCAACTGCCCAGGATTGGGTTTGAATTTATTATCCTCCTGTCTCAGCGTCCTGAATGGTGGAATTATGAGCATGCACCAGCATGCTTGGTTTATTATATCTTTTCTAAATTATTGATTCATGTATTCGTCATTACATCACTAGGTCTTAAAGTGTTTTAAATTGTTTATATGAAGATTTTGGGTGTTGTAGATGTTAGCTTCCAGCTCATCTTCTGAAGGTGAACTCCTGATCTCCTGTAGTTCCTGAACTCTCAGAAGTCTTAAGAACTTGGAATACTTCTGACCACAAAACAAGAATCCTGTACTTTATTATTTATTATTTTATTTACTTTATTTATTATTTACTTTATTATTGCTATTACTTTATTATTGCTATTGTTGAAATATGCAATCACTGGAAGACCTAACTTTAGAAACAAATCTTTGAAATGACATTTTTTTTACCCATTCTCCATGGGAAATGGTTACCCTAGATATCTCCCTGGACATTGTCTTCTACTTCTTGGCCTTCAAAAGGTTTTATGTTTCATTATGCAATGAGTTGAAATCAGGTTACTGTTAGTATTTTGGAAAAGATCAGACAAACTCTTTAGTACTTAAATCCTGATTGTAAAATGGAAGTAACTTATCATTTTCCTATGGAATATTGTAAGCTTAACCAAACCAATTCATTATCACAATGGAACACGTATTCCACAGTGAAATGTCTCTGTTACTAGCTTCCTCATAGGCGAACTATTTTAGCAAAAAACAATTTCCAGAATCATAAAGTAACACCTTAGTGATTATGCTGTTGTAATCCTTGTCAAGAATTTTTTGAGATTATAAAACAAAAGATGTATCAGAACAAATAAGTATATTCCAAGGTTGCTTTGAACATGAGGAAATTTTAGCCTTAATCACATACACCCCCTTCATGGAAGTCTTACAATATTTGGCTATAAATACGGGAATGACTACAGACAGCAAAAGCAAGTGTTAATCAGTCCATTATTAGTGTTAGTTGCTTTTATTAAAATATTTCAAAGCTGTAGGACATGGACTAATATATTCTTTTTATTTTGGATTCTTGGTATTTTAACTGGAATACAAAACATATTTGAATCACAGTGGCAGATTCTTGAGGATGATTAAGCATAGTGTCTATTAAAAACCTCTTTCAGTTACAAAAATGTGCTAAATAAAAATGTACTCATCAGTGAGAAATTCAGTATTTGGCAATCTTCAGTGTTTTTCACTTATGTTTGCTCAGTTTGTTTTTATTTGTTCAAAATAATACAAGATCTAAAACGTAGGGTCTAAGAGATTCCTTAGTTTCATTAACAAACTTTTTATAAGCACTCTCTATATTCTTTCTTTTCATTTTCCTACTTATTATACTGTTCTTACTCTAAGTCATTCCTCTAATTCATCACTTTACTGTCATGTATTTTATGATGCTACTAATCATATTTCTAAATCTGTTGGATATTTTCCAACATTTATGTCCTTTGACCTCTAATCAATGTTCATTTTTGTTAACCTAGAGCTGTATTTTTCTTGATTTCCTTGTCATTTATCTCTTATCTTTCTTAGCTTTTGTAAGCAATTCATTCTCTGGTTCTTTTGAACATGAACTTTTTTTGGGGGGGCGGGGGGGTACCAGGGATCGAATTTGGGACCTTGTGCTTGCATGGCAGGCGCCAGAACCACTGAGCTAAATCCCCGGCCGATTCTCTGGTTCTTTTGCATCTTCACATTTCCAATGATTGGAATGCCCTAAGGTTCAGTCTAGTAGTCTGTCTTCTTTTTATGCTGTACTATTTTCCTACATACTGACATACACACCAATTTATAACTTTAAGTGAATACACAACACATTTTTATCTTTACAGCAAATCTCCTTCTTGACTAAGGGCATCTATATCTACTACCTGCTTCAGAACTTCTTTTTGGGGGGTCAAATAGCATGTAGTTTCTCAAGTAGTTGAGTCTACCCATATATCCTTGTTTCTTTTTTTTCCCTATCAAATTAATAAAATTTCTCCTGAACACACTTCTTAACTGCTACGTATCTTTATTTACTTCTCAACATCTCTATCTCCTACACCATTTTTAATCTATGCTGCAATTACTCCCATCTAAATACCTATGATAGAATCATGTCATTTACCCACATTCATCCCACTACAGTCCATTATAAACACTCATCTAGAGCTATATATAAGTTCTATCATATTGATCAGATAAGGATACTCCCTAAGTCAAAGATTTATGCCTTCTTTTTTCTTCTAGCACAATCGATTCACTCCAACATACCTTTCATTTCTGCCTTCAAATAGTACCTTAGGGTACTCTGTTGCCCTATGAACTTTTTCCCTCTTTGGCTACGTTAAGTTCCTTTTTATTAGGTCAGGGAACAGATGTGTTTTATATATGTTCAGCATCCAGCAAGATGCTTGGAACTTTGTTAGTATCTGAAAGAATTTTGTTAAAAATAATGAATACTTTCAAGTTAAGTATCCCTATATTAATTCCATCATCATGAACGTGTGTATATGTGTATGATTTGTATGTATATGAACAAATGCATTCATCAAGTTAAATACACTATTTTCTAATTGAGAACTACTTCTTAAAGTGAAAATATGTACAAATTTTCATTCATATATAATCAATGCAACATTGACTAATAAATACACAACAAAACGAAAATCCTCCTTCACTAGCAGTTTGAAGCTAAAATTCTTAGAGCTATACAAGATAAATAAGCTCTCTTTTGAAGGTGAAGAAGTTTTACAGTTAACTCATTGATATTACACATATGTTCAGCTTGAGTTATGTGATTTTCCTGACAGAGTTCCATATGGAGAGAATATGGGGAATAATATTGTATTTTGGAGTATAGAATTTTTACTTAGGTGTTTAAACCAAGACACAACTTAATAAATGGAATTCTTTATTTATTGATATACAAATCAATGTGACTGATATTTAGAAACTTACATATCATAAACACTTAAAGAAGTGGTGAAGACAGGTATAACTTTGCTAACTCTGACATTTATCCATGCTACACATTAAAAATGCTATGTTCTTCATTCAGCAACAGTGTTAAATGTAAAAAAAAGATATGTTAATATTCACACAACAAACAAGAAAACAAAATCCTGAAGGAAGTTAGGAAAGGCTTTTTGATCAAATGAATGTAACTTTCTGCTTAATTATGGTATATGTGTGCATTTTTTATCATTTTCCAATCAGGAGACTGACCCTGGTCCATATTTTGAAATTTGAAAATCAACCATTGCTTTAATTACTTTCCTCTACCCTGTGACAAAATAACCAACACAAAAACTATATAAAGAGGTTTATTTTGCCTCACGGTTTCAAAAGTTTCAGTTTTTGCATTGTCAGCAGGGTGGAAGGGGCTGGCTGGAGAAAGGCTGCTCACATGGGAATGGCCAGGAAGCAGAGAGAAAAGGGAGATTTGGAGAAGGAAATATCAGGACATGCCCCCACTGACCCATCTCCTAGGACTAGGCCTCACCTCCTAACTGCACGTCTAGCTAGGAGCACATCAGTGGACCAATGCACGAATGAGTATAGGGCACCCTTGATCCAATCACTCTGCAAACACAGGAGACTTTGCAGGAAGAATCCAGGTATAAATTAAAACTCTCAGTATATAACAAGGACTAGTAGCCCACAGTAAAATATGGCCTTTTCCTATTCTTAGTAGTATTTCTAAGTAATAACCTTCATTTTTCAGATACAGGTTCCAAATAATTTCAGTATCAATTGGTTAAGTGTTTAAAACTGAGAAGAAATATTAAATCTTCCCATGTTTGGTTAACAGGAAACACAGATAAAGCTATTCATTGCTGAAAGACCAGAACTGTACATGGTGGGCCTAACTAATGCATGCTCTTAAGGAAAGTTTCAATATTTAGATGGTTAAAAAGAGCAAATAAATTTTAGTTGCCTTGTGATCGAGTGGAATTCCTTTAAAGTCTTGAAATTCATCATCATGCCATGAGTCTCTAGTGTACTAAGCATGTAGTGTGCTGCTTATCAAATGTGTATTGATTGCCGTGGATAAGGAGTAGACACAATTAGGAGAACAAGAACAGAGCTCAATTAATTCTTCACTGGGTGGGAAATCTTAGCAATGTCATTCCCTAAGTTTGACAGTAATTTTATTTAAAGATTTTTATAAATAACCTAAACGTGGGAGTACACAGTGAACTCTCCAAGCTCTTCTAAGCACAGGAATGCTGAGTCAGTGGGAGCAATGTGCAGGAAAAACTCTTGAAGCTGTGTGGGGTGAGGCAATGGCAACTGAGCTTTGATGTGGGTAAGTGTTAAGTGAAGAACTTAAAGAACCATTCTACATGAGGAATGATATCATTTATGATTCAGAAAAATGATCTAAGAATTCCACAGAGGTAAATACTCATATAGGTATTTGTGGGTATAGATACAGACATACACGCGCTTCTAGAATGGAGGAACAAGACATAGCAGTGCTTCTCATTGCTATGACAAAATACAAGAGAATAACAACTTAAACAAGGATAGGTTTATCTTGGCTCACAGTTTTAGAATTTTCAGTCCATTATTCATCAGACTTCATTGCTTTTAGGGCTTTGGTGAGGGAGAAACATCATGGTGGAAAAATGCACTGGAGGAAATGCTGCTCACCTCAAGCAGCCAGGAAAATTATAGAGAAAGAGCTTTCAAGAAAGGGTCCAAGGACAAGATATCATCCTCAAGATCATGGCCCTCAAGATCTACTCCCTTCAACTGGACCCCACCTCCAAAGTTTTCATTGCCATCAGATTATGTGCCCATCAGTGGATTAATCCATTGATGAAGTTAGAGCCTTCAAGATACAATCACCTTTTCAACCAAGCAGCTGGAACACATGAGCCTTTGGGGAGAGCATCTGAGATTCAAACCACAAGGGTATTAAAAAAAAGATAAAGTCTAATCTTATGCTAGCTATAGTTAAGAAATATATAAGTGGTCCAGAAAAAGGCTGATCCTTTCAATACTTTTTACCTGCCAGGGATTTAGCTCAGTGACACCGCATTTGCCTTGCAAATGCAAGATCCTGAGTTCGATCCCCAGTACCAAAAAAATATATATATATACACATATATGTGTATATATACATATATGTGTATATATACATATATGTGTATATATATATAAACATATATGTATATATATATCAATACTTCTTCCTAAAGATTTATTCCTCTTGGGAATATTTTTCAAACCAAAACATTTTCCAATTGTCTCTTTGTTTGGTTCTTTGGAGGTTTGTACATTTCTTGCCAATGGAAAAAAAGGAGCTGACTGAAAGATATGTCTTTCTTTGGTAAAATGGTAGAAGTGGAATTGAGACCAAAAACTTGAAGAAAGAAAATCTACAGGCTTTTCATTAATCTCAAGTAGTTGTGGTTTAGAGAATAGTATATGTGGATCTGAAAATTAAATTCCTTAAATCTATTCTTGCCCTTGTAAACACTGAGCCTGCTTCCGATAACAGTAGGGATAAAAACCCCACAATTTTTTGAGTGTTCTCCTGCAGAATTGCCCATTTATTTCCTTAAAAATGGAAATAAGAAAGAATAAAAGAACAGACATTTCTGAGTACTGAATGAGCAAGATCTGATTTTCTGGGAGGCTAAAATATTACATTCTGAGTTAAAAAGTACTGGGAATGATCAAAGAGAATCAGCAATACTACTCTAAAATCAAAGCAGGTTGCTAAGTTAAACCTTCCATCTCAGTGTTGCATCAATATTAACAAATTGAAGAATGCCTAGATTTCTGAAAATCAAACACTGTCACTATGAGGTATACTTATTGTGAATTAAATAGTACACGAAAATGTAATAATCATTACACAGTGTTTTGGAATGTTTATCTATATGTTTTTAATTCTTTGTTGTCAATAAGCCTTTAGCCATATTGACAACAATTAAGGAAGCAGTAGAAGATTTTTAAAAATGAAGGATTTCTTGGCCTTTGAGTTTTACAAAGGAAAGTAGTAACACAAATCCTTCTCCACTCACCCTTTATGGAAGACTTAGGAAACATTAAAAAGAAGAACAAATGAATGAAGTTGACTGTGAAACAGGTCCCTTAGTTAAGACTCTATATCTTACATTCTAACTTTGAGCTTCCTGGAAGGAGAGCAATAGAATCTTTAGGTAAGTGTTGGGACCCTAGAGCAGGGTACATCTAAATCAGATTTCCTGAGCCTGCAGGACCATCCAGGTTCTAGAGAAACCCTATATGTAAATAAGGAGATATAATTGTCTTCTATGACTAGATGCAAGAAATCCCTACCTAGTGAGTTTCCCACAAATGCAAAGTGGTATAGGGTGATGTAAAAGGATGACTGTGGAGCACATCATTGATGCAGAGAGCTATGCTGTGTTCAGAATATCAAGCATACAGAGTAAGGTATGTATATTCTTTTAACAGAGCCAATATTGAAAAAAAAAGAATATCTCCCAAATGCTGGTCAATTAAAGACATTTATAGCTAAATGGATGCACATTGAGCACATACTCTTAAGCAAGATAAATAGGACACACATGTGTAAATACCAAATAGTTTCTCTGGTATGAGAAACAGAAAGTTTAAATAAGGAATAAAATGTATAATTGATAAAGTGAAATAGGAAGAAAAGGTCCAAAAGGGTAGGGGAAGTGGGAGAGGTAGGGGAAAGGAAAGAAGGGAAAGGAAAAAAATATGAGATAAGAAATAAATGGAAACAAAGCCTTTGCAAATAGCAAGGAATGGAGGGGTTGAAGGGAGGGTAGGGGAATGGGGAAAACATAAGAACCAAGATACATCATGTAAAGGTACAAGTTCCCAATGATGAATGTAAATGTGTTGTGTATCTAAAATGTACCAATAAAAGAACTTAAGAGAGGAAAAAAAAAAAGAATAGCCCTTGCTAAATGGGAACTAGGTTTATAAAGAGTTTCAAAAGATTTAAAATAGGCCAATAGTCACCAAGAACCATGGATAATAGTCTTTGATGTGAGTCAGAAAATTACTTACAACCTCAGAAATAAAGGAAGAATATAATGATCCTTTACCTGAAAAGAAATTAATAAATTGATAGTTTATCCACAAATGGTTAATTTTCTTTTACCATCAGGTTGAAAAAGACTGGTGACAGAAGTTAATTAGGGTTTCACAAAAAATTATATGTTTTGTATACCACAATTGATGCAGTTTCATAAACATTGGTAAATAAAATTAATATAACAGCTGTAATTTACTGAGCAATGTTCAATGTTTTCATGCATTATTTTTATTTTCAAAAGAACCCCATAACTAAAAATTGCTACTAGAACACTCCCAGTTTAAAAATATAATATAATAACATGCCAGTGCTCACCACACCAGTAGATGAGGGAATAAGGAATAAAACCTAAATATATACCAGTATTGCTACTCCTAAAACTTACACCTACAAGCAGATGAAGGAATACGGGTATGGATGAGCAAGTATATAAATGGAAAGTATACTGAAATTTTTTATCCACCTCCTACATTAGTATATCCTATTCTTCCAGATGTGAAGATTTAAAATCTTATCACTACGATATTTGGGGTTGAATAAGATTTTAGTTCTGATGGGCTCTTCTGTGCATGGTAGGATGCTTCACAGAATCCCTGAACTCTACTCACTAGATGCCAGTTGGATGGAACTCTACTGAGCACATATGACAATAAAAATACCTGTAGATCATGTCAAATGTTCTCTGAGTAAAACAGGAGTCCCTCTTCACAACCATTGGATTGTGTTTAAAGTGGTTGACTGAACCCTGCTATGATCTTTTCCTTACCATCTATCCTGATTCAATCTTTTAGGTTTCTGTGATTTCATAACTGATGTAGATTCAACCCAAATATTTAGAAAAGTTGTAGATAAATCTCCAATTCATGAAGAAGAAACTAAACCATAAGATAAGTTTTAATGTTTTTACACAGCTATCCCTTAGTTGAATTTCTTTGTTGATCAGCTGAAAATTCTTAGGTCAATTAGCTTATCTGTGTATAGAATCTCATTTCTTAAGTAAAGATCTGCTTTACAAAATTGTGATGATGAAAGTAAACAATAAACACAAAACTTATTTAACTGTAGAGCCAGGAAAGTAAGGCTATATTTACCTAGACCATAGATATAGGAGAGAAAAGTCAAAGATCAATGCTACAGTCAGGGAAAAGTTTGATTCATGCCTCCATTCAGATTTAATTATTTATTTTCCTTTCTCCTCTACATGAGCACCCATCCCTAGATAGTTTTACCCCTCCATTTATGTGGAAATATTTAAGATTAGAATACACATTGATAATTTCAAATGAGATAGAATATTATAAGAAAATATACTAAAACAGGACTAAAATGATTGAATTGTTCTTCTATGAAAACGTACTGCATATTTTATGAACCATTGCAAGAAAGAATGCTCAATAAAAAAACTGAAACCATTAGTAGACTATAAAATTTTAGATAAAGTCAAGTATGCTGCAGTGTGATGAAAATTAACTAGTGACTACAAAATATAACCTAGTCTTCTGATGATTCTGAGCTAATAATGGCTAAAATTCTAAAAATGAGAAACCATCTGTCTTTCAATATCAATGTTAAAGTCTTTAAGTAATTATGCAAATGCAGTTACATTAATTATACATCTATATAACATTACTTTTTGTATTATATTCTTGACATAATGATTTTATGTCATGAAAAAGGAAGTTGGAAGTCACAGGTTGATTTTAGGAGAAAGTAAATATAGGACCAATGGAAGACAGATTTATTTATTGTAGAATCAATTACTTCCAGAAATAACATGCACACAGACAAATAAAAAGATTATAGAAAGTTTTAGAGGTATTAACGGGTGATAAGTCACAATATGCACTCTTCAGATGATGAAATCTAATAAAAAGAGAAAAGGAAGTAAAGATGTTACCCTTTTATCTTACCAAGATTTTATCATCTGCTATTATTCCTACAATAATAAGTAATTTTCCACTATTTTTATATAAAATTCTGCATTATTTATACAGACAAATCTTTCTTTTTCTAAATACTTAAAAAGACAAAGTTTAAGGCAATAGAGTTCAATATAACTTTCAGTCTATTCTATATACACCTACAAAAAGAAATTGTTTTGTTAAATGAAAATCCACACAACACATGTCATCTTAAGTATTAATATACATGATAGATCTATAATAAATTATATATCTCATTTGAAGGATGAAGAAGAAAATTATGATTATTTGCTTGACAGTGATCTGATGAGAAAGAATCTAAGATAGTTGAGGCTGGCCTTGAACTCACTATATAGCCCAGGCTGGCCTCAAACTTGCAGCAATCCTCCTGCCTCAGCCTCTGGAGTGCTGGCATTATAGGCATAGATCACCATGCCTGGCCCTATAAATTTATTTTAATATATTAGCTGTAATTTTTCTATGTAGTAAATATGCTTATGTAAATTTGAATTTTTCAGGTGCATTGGAATTATTTGTTGATTACAATCACCACGAAAACTGTATGCAAAATCTATATTTGAGTAAATTTCCTCTTAATTGGAGTAAGTGCTTGTTGAAATCAAAGTTCCCCATTTCCCAAAACTGTGACCATTAGATAACAATGTGTTAATAATTGATAATGTAATATAAATGGTTTTTCTTAATGTTAATCTTTCTCATCTTTATACATCATACTGTTGAGCCATCTCATCTTTGTATAACATTACTCCTCCTTTGTGTTAATTTGGTTATGTTTCTTTCACTTTGCTTTGTAGTAACGTAAGAGTCTGTTCCTAATTCCTAAGAGATGATGGATGATTCAGTATGTAAAGATTTTGTTCATGCATTGGCATTGTGAAAATACTTGGTGTTTCTTATTTACTTTGTTGTTTTATTTTTTGGTTATATTTTGAAATACAGTCATGTTTTGTTTAAAAAAAAAAGATGTAATAAATTTGCTGAGTATTTCCTTTAAGATGAGCTTTCGATAATATTGGTCTGTTACATTTCAGTTGGCTAAATATATAATTTCTATGAGTTTTGATGAAGTATGATGTTTAATATATGTTAAAAATATCAATGATATTTTAAATATGAGAAGTTGATCTTATTAAATATGCCATTCTGAGAAGCCAAGCAGGAGAAATTTTAAATATGCTTTGTGTTTCACAATAGCTTTATATTATACAGAGATTCAGCGCTCTAATGAACTCTATTTGTTGACCCATGAAAGAAAACAGAGTAATTGCATTATCTCAACCCTACTGACTTTATAAGCCATAGAGTTTGAGCTATTAAATTCTATATTAAAGTGAAATATATTAAAAAGAAACCAAGTTGGTTGAGGAAAGTGAGCTCTAACCTTTGCATATGAAAGAATGAAAACATTGTATAGGAAAGAGTATATTTCTAGAGACATTCAGAAGACACTAAACAAATGTAAAACATTAACATTGTTCTTTTAAAACTTATCAAAATGATTAAAGTGAACATAAAATTTATTTTTCCAAAATTAATTGAATCTCTTTTGATACAAAATACAAAGCCAGATTATATAATGAGTACATATTTGAGGGGTTTTTGTTGTTGTTGTTTCTTGGACCATTTAATATTATACCAGTACCTTTTTAAATATTTTTCTCTCTTAACTAAATAATAACATGAACAAGCACATATTTACCCAGCATTAGTAATGTACCATTTACCTCTTGAGTGTATGCACATGAGAGGGGAGAGAAAATAAGCAGGGATGACTAATAATTGTAATCATTTCTTTTCTTATGTCATGATTATTATCAAGTGTTATGTCTTATATCTAGATGTCCCTTCAAACCTCATGCAATCATAGGTGGGACTTTTGGGAGTGAATAATCATGGGTGTGTGGTTCTGGATTACTCCACTGATTAGTTTAGCATAATTCTGGCTGTGGCTGAATGAATTTACTGAAAATGGAACCACCACCCTGGGCATGAGTAACAGCAACCAATAGGCTTGTAGATTCTATGGAATAAAAAGGGAAAGCAGACAGACAGATGTTGTTTCCTGCCTACCTTGTTATGGACAGTTTCTTCTCTATAATGCTCCTCTATCATGCTACCCTGCCTTAGAACCAGTTGACTGTGCATCAAAACCTCTACAAACTATGAGCTAAAAAAAAATCTTTCCTTCTTTAACTTGTGAGTATCAGGTATTTTGTTCTAGCAATGAGAAAATAACTAAGACATCAAGTTTTGTGGAGATTTAAAGTTTCATAAGTGATGTGACAACTAATATAAGAAAATATATAGTAAATGATGTTTAAGAGTAAATCTTTTTCTATCTGTCTTGGAATCTCTCTCCCTATTTCTATCATATATTATTCATATTATTAAATAAAACTAGGATCAAATAAAGTCAAATATGTACATATCCATGATTTTGTTTTCTGTTTTCTAAAAGCATTACTGAAATATTTTACTCAATTTAGTTCAGAAATTTAAAGGAAAATAACTATTTTGAGGAAGAATTTCTTAAATTTATTGAATGAAAAGGTATTATAAAGATTCCTATTTTTTTCCAAATTATTTGCTAAATATACTGCAGTAGCAGCTAGAATCTAACCAGGGTAACATTTAGAAGTTATCAGTGTTAATATGTTAAAGATATGAATTTTCCTATGAAGCAAAAAATAATAATAATTGCAGATGACAGTACTGCTTACAGTACAGTATATAAAAGTTTATTATTTTATTTTACATGTATTATCTCATTTACTCTCAGAACAGGATATGTAAAAGCATATTGTTATTTTGCTGTTAAAATGATTGAGAGGGACAATTTGAGTATTGTTTTAAATGTCTAGAAAAAATGGGTGAATCTGGCAGACCCAAGAGACTTCACCTTTAAAGATTACACTGTATATCTGAATATAAAAAGCGATATCTGCTTCATCAAATGATAAAAGTCATTCAGCAGTGTAGTACTTTAAAAGAATGTAGCAATGGTAAAGAAAACTGATACAATCAAACATTTTACTATCAATCTAAGTATCACATTAAAAATCATGTGTGAATGGTAATGTTTCATGTGATTGCAGTCTGCTTGGGGAAAAACCCCCTCAAATATATATATATATATCTCCTAGAGTTTAATAAGAAATTAAATGTTTACAGTGAAAATAATTATCTTTTAGGCATCGGTCTATCAGAATGTTAATGCCAAACAAATGAAAACTCAGCAGTGTCTTTTTTTACATTTGTTAACCAGTACCAATTCAGTTGTTATGAATTAATTGACTGATTTTGAAGTGACTCCTACAAATATAATATATTTTAATGGCTCTGTTGTCTTATATTACATATTATTTTCATAACACTAAGTGGAGCTCATAAAGAAATTATCTTTAGATAAGTGTGCCTTAGGGAAAATAATCACATACCCTAAGATAATTTAGACAGGTTTTATATTTTCAGTCATATAGATTTGATTTTGTAGGAGTGTATACATTATTTTAGCGAGGCAATCTTGATTGGTCATTTCATACATAAATAAATCCTCTCCCATATTTAAGGTAGAAATTTTATCATTTTGGAACTGTACATGTTACAGTTACTTATATTATTTACTCAAGCAAATATCATTCTCACAATGAACTAAGTCTGTCAAAGAACTTACTGTTGTAATAAATTTATATACTTTAATATGTTTGTGGAAAGTCTAATATCTAAACATTTCTCATTCTTATCTCACAGTGACTTAAAGATGATCTAATATAACTAAACAAAATGCCTAGACCAAAAAGCACGTATTTAACAATCCACTAGAATGAATGCATGCTTAGAAGAGCAAGGACTTTTTTGTTTTTGTTTTCCTTTTTAAACATTTTTAATGATATATGCTTAATGGATAGATCAGCAATTAATACCATGCACATGGACCCAAATACCTGCTGAATAAATGGAAGATGTACAATGGTTAATATCTGCTGGCTACTTACTATTTTCTAAATATTGTGTTATACTTTTTAAAGAGATTACATCATTTAATACTTATAACCATCTTACTCATACTTGTATTGCTCCACATTTACAGAAGAAGGCTTATATGATAAGCGTTTCACTAGATAGTTTGGCAGTGTCTCTCTTTCTCTCTGTCTTGGTCTCATCAGTAAGAAAGACATATTAAGCTTATCTATTTAGTGTTTCACTAGATAGTTTGACAGTGTCTCTCTTTCTCTCTGTCTTTGTCTCATCAGTAAGAAAGACATATTAAGCTTATCTACTTAGAGAAATAATGACTAAAAATAAACATTTGAAGACATTTATCAGTGCTACACACATAGTTGATATGTAGAATCATTAACTTGAATATTATCTTCAATTAAAAACACATTTTTCAGTCTTATAATTGTAAGCCAACCCAAATGGACATGTGGCAGATTTTTCTTAAATATTTGTTAATTTCTTATTTCTGGTAGATTACATACACAATTTGTCCTCATTTTTAAATCAATAAATCATTTAAAGGTTATTTGCAGTAGAGATAGAAGTGATAACTATTGTCTAAAAGTCTTCTTTTCAATTTTCTCTTAAGAACAAGTATCAGAAAGAAAGGATTTAGAATAAAAGTCATCAGTTTGGTGGCAAAAAAATTAAGAAATAAAGCGAACAGACAACAATGGAATACTCTCTTTAGTTAATCTGTACAAGCAGTGCTCTTAGTGCCCGGGAGAACCATAGAATATGGGAAAACATGGTCAGTGGGGACTCTGACTTGAAATTAAATGCAAAAGAGAATGGCAGTGCTAAATGCAAAAGGATTTCATAAATTCATTCACTGGTTTATTTCACTGATGTTTCCTTTTTATAAATGTCTATTTAAATATATAAATGAATATAGACAGATTTTTAAAATCATTTTTGAAACATACAAATCTCTGACAAGAAAGTATTATGCTATATTTGCACTGTTGGTGTATGTTCTTTCTAAGAAGTATGTAAAATAAATAGTCTTACCAATTGTTGTCATTTCAGGTTTCCCAAGTTACAGTAGTAGGCTTTTCAATGTGTTTGAGTGGAAGTAAGAAGAAAGCATATTTCACACAACTCACAAATGCTCTTCCTTCAAACTCTGAGTAGATACAGTAATTATTACTATTGCATTCATTATCACTATTAGCTAAATGAGATTTTTGAATGATAAAATATTCAATATGTGAAACATTCTAAGGTAAATGGACAAAAATCATGAAACATAATGTAAAGATTTTTCTGAATTACAGTGGTGCTTCATAGAAATCAGCTTTCCCTATAGAGACATTTGATCTGAAATTGCTAATTGATTCATTTCTAAATTAAATGTTTTCACCCAATGGATTTATCAATGTAGCATTGTCACACAACTTCAAACCAATAGCAGTAAGACTCTTAGGTTGAATTCTAAGAATATAAAAGAATAAGTAGACAGAAAGAGGAAAACTTGAAGAAAAACACATGGACAGGGACAGACGGATAACATTTTAGTCACACAAAAAAACTTTGTTTAAGGACTTAGTTCAGAAGGGAGATGCAGTGAAATCCATTTGAACAGTTAAATGAGAGTTAATTGGATACTTCTATGAAAGTTTGGTGCTATAGTTTTTATCTAGATATCTCTCCAAACCCTCATGGTCTCATAGGTGATTTGTTTGAAAGGTGATTCGACTATGGGGTATAGCTGAGTTGCTCTTAGGAGTCAGGGTCTGACCAGAAGAGACTGTTTACTGGGATTCAGCTCCCTCCCTGGCTGCTCCTTTCTCTCTCTGCTTACTGGCTGCCCTGGGGCAAGCAGCTTTTCTCTACCATGCTCCTTCCGTCATGCCTTCCTGCCTTGGAGCCAGCCATCTACGGACTAAAACCATGAGCCAAATAAACTTCTCCTTCTTTCATTTAGGGATGTTCCAATGATGAGAAAATGACTAAGACAGTTGGCACAGCAAAACCCAGGAAATCTTCAGAAGATGCAAATCAATAATTACAAAATGACCTATTAATATAATGCCTAATTGCTCTAACATGTATATCCCAGCTGGGTGCTAATAGAAATATTTAACATATTGTCCACTTAAAAGCAATGTGGCTGTGGGGGTACACATCAGGCAAATCATAGAACACTAACCTTTTCAGGAAACCATGTCCTTAACAAAAGTACTCTTAATATATTCAGTAAAATTCATACTTTGTAAAGTTATAAAACCTTTTATTGTATATTGCATAATCACTTATTCCTAAAACCAATTTATATTTCCTTATTATGTCATTTTTAGGAAGTTATAGTGCAGCAAGACACATTCCAGTGATGTATTGATTATTTCTGGGACAGGAACAGATAGCAAGAGATAATGACAGAAGCAGGTGATGTGGTTCCTTTACACATGTGACTTTTTATACTTACTTTACTTCATATTTCATATAGTAAATATATATCGCTGTTGTAATTTGGAAAAGCTCAAGTTAAGAAAAGTAAAAATTTAAAATATAAGAATATTGTAATATTGATTTCAACTAAACTTAAAAATTACTAGACTCCAAACAAGAGTGTTTGTTAAATTTACAGATTATTTTTTCCTTAAATTTTTTATTGGTACATTTTAGGTATACAATATGTTTACATTTATCATTGGATGCTTGTATCTGTACATGATGAATCTTGGTTCTTATTTTTTCTCCCCATTACCTGTGTGCCCTTCACCCCCTCCACCCCTCCCTATTTACATAGATTTAGTTTCCATTTTTTTTCTTTTCTCATAATTTTTCCTTTCCTTTCTATCCTTTCCCCTTCCCCTCCCACCATCCCTACACTTTTGAACCTTTTCCTATTTCAAATTATCAATTATTCATTTTAAACATTTTAATCCTTATTTACACTTTCAGTTTCTCACACTAGAGAAACTATTCGGTGTTGACACAAGTGTGTCCTATGTATTTCACTTAAGAGTATGGCCTCAATATGCATCCATTTAGCTACAAATGTCTCTAGTTTCTCATTCTTTATGGATGAGTAGTACTTCAATTTATAAAAAATCCACATCTTCTTTATCCAGTTTCCAGGTGATGGACACTTGGGCTGTTTCCAAGCTTTAGCTATTACAAACTGTGCAGCTATAAACATGGATGCACATATATCTCTGTGGTATGATTCTTTTAATTCTTTTGGGAAGATACCCAACACATGAATTCACAGATTATTGAATACATGATTATTGAGTATATGATTATTGACTATATGAATATATGATTATTGAATATATATGATCCTTTCCATGAACTAATTTAACCTCCAGTTCTCTACCTGCTGAAAAATATTTGAAAACTAGTCATTCTCAAATATCTTCATGCTTTTTCCCAAAAAAACCCTATTGAAGGAGGTTTATGCATGTTAATACATACAGTGCCTATGCATAATGCATCTGGACTTTACACACACACCACACACACACAATGATACCCCCCTCTCAGAAAGGATCAGTTCCTAAGTAATTGAATCTCAGTACTGTCTAGACATTTTAAGCCCTCATTTCTGCTATGTGAGATCGTAAGCTTCTTCTTAAGCTTAAGCTTCTTAAGCTTTATTGATCATGGTTAAGAACATGGACACTCACATGTTGGTGCTCAAGTTCAAACACTATTTTAGTTATTTGCTATTTAAGTGCCTGAACAAGCTATTCAATTATGTCGTATTTAAAATAGGAAAAGTAGGGACGCTTATCACAGAGAAGTATTGTGAGAATTATGTAAATCAAAACAATTAACACACTTTAAAAAATGTCAGCTATAAAGTTTTATTTTCTTAGCCCCTGGGAAACTATTTCTTTCTCAATCATTGAAGCTGGCAAGCCTTTCTTCTATCACACATAGATCAAAAGTCTAACATGTTTAGTTCTTTTCCTTCACCTTTTCTGTCTTTTTTATTCTTCTTCATTTTAATCATGCCTTCTACTGAGTCTTTCGATGATTTATGAATCTCAATGTTACACAGAGGTGAAAGTATACCAGTACATTTTACTGTTTTCCTAAGCCTCAATAAAGCACATTTGGAAGTAATTTTAATGTGCTCAAGCTATCAATGTATAATTTTACAGCCCCAAACAAAATACCATTTGGCATAGTTATAATAAATGTGAAATTCTTAATTTTAATATTTATAAAAATGGTTTCATAGGTAAAACATTCCCATTCCCCCTTTTCTAGTTCTATGATAACAGGCTGTGTGAATTTTAATCTCTCAGTTTTCTCACCTGAAAGCCAGTAAGAAAAATTCCACCTATCTCATGGGCTATGAGAATTACATAAAATAACTCTTTGCAAAAATATTCAAAACTATCTAACACGTGGCAAGCAAACAATTACATTTATTTATTAGTATTGTTAATGATTTTATTTTGCTAATTGAGATATGATTATAAAAAAATCATGGGGCATGTTCTGAATGTCTTTGAGACAGGGGTACAGACTGAGTTTTCTAAAATGTAAGCACTTTTAAAACAACAATTTCATCATCATCATCACATAATATTTATGGGCAGCGTATACCAATGCTTTTCTATACATATGACTCAACATGAATGATTTCTTTATTTAAATAAATAAAATTTTATGTTTCCTCTTACACTAAACACTAGTTGTATTTCAGGTCATATAATTTATTTTTGGTGTGTGGATTTGTCCTTTGTATCTTTTCTAGATTCTTCCAACCAGATACCAGTTGAAGCCCCTGACCCACCCTGGTTGCAGCAATGTCTCCATAAATTGACAAATCATTTGGCGATCAAAATTACCTTGGCAAGAATCATTGCTTCATATTGATCTTTAGTAATGGCAATATTATTTGATCACCTTCAACAAGAAGATATAATGACACTGAATATTAAGTGGAAAGAAAGTTTAGTTTATCTGTACTTTTAGGGGATCTGCCATATTTAGCCCTTTGTGGGGCATAATTTTGTTTCCAATGTAAACTCACACCTTTTATGTTTAACATCAACCACTGTTTTTCCTCTTTTTTTTTACTTATGTAAACAACAATCAATTTGGACTTTAGCCATACTAGGACAGCATTTTTAAAAAGATTCTGTAAATTCATGTACACATGTGAACTTCTTCATGAAAATATTGCATTTTCCTTAATGAAAGCTCTGGAAATTCCTTTAACACATATTTGGTGAAATGCTCCACTTCTCTCTAACAATATGGAAAAGTAATATAAATGCTAACTCAGGATTTGAAGATTCACAAGGGTATCCATAACTATGGAAACATATTTCACAATGAACTTGAATCATCCTTGGCCAGTAAAAGGAGTATCTGTCATGTGATGCTTTCCAAACTACCAAACTAAATCAAAATTAGTACAAAGTAAAGGTGAAGGCCTAGGAATGGGGAAAAAATAAGAACCAAGTTGCATTATATAAAGGTACAATTCCCAATGAGAAATGTAATTGTGTTGTATACCTACAATGTACCAATAAAAGAATTTAATACAAAAAAAAAAAGGTGAAGGGAAAACATAATCTAACATTGTGAAGGAACTTATCAAATATGACATCAGAGACAAATAAAAAGTAATGGTTATTTTATTTTAAATAGAATATGCATGAATGTATACATGTTTATGCAGATAATTACGGGAGGATATTCATATCTATTATCAGATTCTCCAATGTTTCATTATTTACAAATATATTCCATTATACTGTAACAGTTACTTTTGCACAAAAGCAAATTTGTTCCAAAGCAATTAATTCATAAACAATTATGTCTATAAGGATATTTTTATCTCTATAGATACAAATGTATTTCCTTATGTGAAATTGTGACTCTGGAAACACTAGGTGAATGCATAAAACTGCACCTCACTGAATGTGGCCTGGTAGGAATTAGTTGAAATTCATATGGCTCTCAGCCCTGCCCATTTGCATCTTGTTTCCAATTACAATAATTCACCTTCTGTCATTTTATAGTAATTCACAAGTTTCAGCTATTCTAATACTCCTCTCCACAAATAATCTTAGGACCAAAAATTATTGTACCATTTCTGTATTTCCTAACCATGCAAAATTCATAAAACGATGTTACACTTTTTATTACATTCCTGTGTTTGTTTTTAAATATGTCATTAACAGAATTTTTGAGTGCTGTGTCATTAACTTCATTTTCTCATAATCCCTTTGGACTTCATTGCAAAATTTTGCATGGTTCAGTTGTTTTTAGGAACACATATGTCATATTAAGCAGACCCCTATTGTATTTTAACTAGGTTGGCAAAAATTTTCAATGTTGTTGGATTTATCTTACTGTTACCACACAGAAGTTTAGTAATGAATGTTGGGTGTAGGAATTTTAGTACTGTATCAGAACAACTTGTTCTTTCAACACTTTCTTTTTATTTTTTAACATAAGAAGCAGAGAAGTCACTGTTTATTTAAAAAGCTATTACATGCATGAAAATTGGGGGAAAACCAGAAAAGTTACAAAAGAGAAAATAAATTATGAAAATTTTCCTTTTCCTTAACCATTTTATAATTAATTTCTTATCCAGTCTCAAGGAACTAGAAAATGAGATATGTGCCATACTATATAGAAGGTGGCATGGACTCTTTTGCAACTGTAGGTAAGATTTTGCATGTGAATCAGCTGCTAACATATGAACTCCTCAGCCAGTTCTGAGCCCTGATATCACACCATGGCTGAACTGCAGACATCAGGAGATGATTGGCGAGGCCCAAGTATACCTGGCTTTTGATGGAAGTCAGCCCTTCACAACAATGATGACATTATCAGTTGAAATACAAAAGTATTTAAATTATCCTCTTGTCTTCAACAATAACTAAATTTTAGAGAACAATAATTAACTAACTAACTTGTATCATATCATTCTAATTATATTATCAAGCAAAAGAAAATAAAAATATTTTTTCAAGTGTCCTCATTCAACTTTGTAGCATGAATTTTAAAATTATTATTTCCTTGTGTGTACAAATGGGAAAAGAACTGAAAATGCCACATAAGTGATTCCTATACTCACATTTATTTATTTCTTATTTAGATCCATTTTCCCATAAAATGAAATATATATTAGCATATATTTATGTAAATGATATATGTACATGCACATATATACATATGTATGTATGTATATTTGTCACAAAGTGAATGTTATCAATGAGATATGTTATTACCAATTGCACTTCCTTTGTATTAACAACAGGAAGTCAGGAGGCTTAAAGTGAATAATTTCCTTGTTCTTTTGATACTCAGCCTTCCATTCTTATTCTGTGACAGAGAGAAAAAGAAATATAGTACTTGATTATTTAGAGTTAGAAGAAATACTAGTAAACACTTAGTGTTTCAAAGCAGTCCTCATGTATGGAGTCACTAAACCCTCCCTTCATTATGATCTCTGTTTTACAGGTGGGAGACAAAAAGGTCTGAGAGATTAAGGGACTTATCAAAGAGACCTCACTCCTCACCACTTGTGAAGCTGCCATTTTGAGTTATATAAATGTGATATAATGTCAAGGTTCTTAATGATCACTACTGGGCACTTTGATTTCCTTGAAATAGGATATAATTAGAAGAAAAGGAATGTTCTTGTCTGGGTTTTAATATTTCTTTTAGGTAACCGAATGTTTTATAATCTCATATTCCTCCACTGCAAGGCATGCTGCAATATTTGAATCACATTATCAAATAAGGTACTCTGTATAATCCTTTGGAGAGTCAGATTGTACAGTTATGACTGTGAATAATTTGAAATGAGAAATAAAATCAGTTTAATATTTGAAGTGTAGAATTGCAGCCACAGGCCTTGTTTGTCAGAGGTTTTAGCTGACTATAAAGTAAACTGTTCAAATATTTGGCTAATTTTGATCCTATATGCAAGGAAGCCAGAACCCCTATGTAGTATCTTGTATCTCTTTAGTAAATGTTGAGAGAAGAATCTAATTTCTCTTACTTATAGCCTTGGTCACTAAATTCAAGAGGAATTGGTCACTAAAAGTCAAGAGGTATAGGAGGAGGAAGAGGAGACAGAGGATATGAGATCAGAGAAGGTTATGTGTGTCTTTTCCTATTGTATGCATACTTCCATCTGCTTCTTTCTATATTCCTCTTCAAGCCAGGGAAAGATAGTAATCAGATAATTAAATATATTAGACATTAATTGGGCCATGATTAATATTAGGTGTCTTAAAAATGAGAAGCTATAGCCATCCTATTTCCCTTTCTCCTCCCTCATCCTGATCCCTTCCTGCAATATAGGATTCTCTAAATACTCTTTCTTTTTTTTTTCCTGTTTCATGTGACTGAAAAAGTAACTGAAGACATGGCATATCAGTATGGTCTCCTATCTCTGAAAAAATGATAACTGTCTCTCACAATTTGAAGGTGGAAAAGTTTAATTTGGCTCATATGTTTTTGGTCTATGGTCAGGTGCCTCCAAGGTAGAAACCTCACATCAGAACTAACAGACAAAAGCAATTCAGTCTGTGGCATCCAGGATGCCAAGGAGAGGAACAGTGCCCATGATGAAAATCCCAAAGAATCTGATGTGTGTCTCAAAGCCTCATCTTCATGCCCCCCCAGATCCACCCCCGTACTCCCCATAATGTGCTCCACTAATCTCTGGGGCAGATCCTCAAGCTGGTCAAGTTGACACTGTACCAGCCACGCATGGTCATCATTGAATCCCCAGATACAGCTGAGCACAGTATCATAAAGTCTGGAAATGACCTACATAAGCCTCAATTTTAAATAGCCTGCACCGACTTGAAGTTTCCAGCACTTTTCCTATTAATGAAGCCTTGTCAAGAGCTTCTCTGATTCTCATTTGATTCCTTGTTCTATGTGTGACTTTTTGATACCCCCAAGGCAGGAGATATGAGGAAAGACTGTTCACAATTTACTTTAACAGGATTAAAACCACATCTTTAATGATTAGCAAAATTTTAATCCTAATTATGTCAAACTTTTCAGTTTTTGGCCATCATAACATATCTTGAGATTAATCTTTCTTGACAGATCACGTGCCTGTGCAGCTAAAGTGCTAGCAATATTTCAAACTGTATTATTGAGGCTAAACAAAACTAGTCAAAATTAAAATATTTTCACAGTACTTAAAACCAATTCTGGAAAACTTAGTCAACGAAATTGTTTAACCAGGTAGCTTTAGTTTTTGGTGCTTGGCAAGAAATTTTTTTTGTTTGTTTGCCTGCTTGTTTTTTTTTTTTTTTTTTTGTACCAGGGATTGAACTTGGGACCTTGCTCTTGTGAGGCAGGTGGCAGAACCACTGAGCTAAATCCCTGACCCTGAAATTTGATTTTTTAAGAAGCTGTCAACTTTGGCTTTTCACCTACAGTTTCCACTCTGGGAGGAGTCTTCTAAACTGTGAGTTCTGAAACTGTTGATGGCTAATTCTAATATAAATACTGGTTAAAAAATGTTATTTATAACAAAACTGATTTGGGACGGGGCAGAAGAAAAATTTATCATAGAGACTTGATAAACACAGATTAAGAAAGCTAAAATGTGTGTTTGAATAGGCTGGAATAAACACAGTAGCCCAAAAATACTTATTTAGGGCAGTGCTTCATTAAAGTTTTTCTGAGTTAATTGTTTAAAATCTGAAGAATTCAGAGATGAACTTCCAGAAATTTTGTTAAGTAGATTTGACACTGGGACCAAATGTCCAATGCTTCATACATCTGAAATACAGGTATTGAGGAGATGACAAAAATAATGACAGGCTTTGAAACATATTTTTCAAATAGAACAAAGATATTAAAAGTAGTTAGAATGATAAAGCAAGAAGGCAAAAAGACATGTGATAGAAGAGGAAGGCATGCAATACTCAAGGACCAAAGAGAAGAGTGAAAATCAGGGAAAGCTTTGCTTTAGAGACACAGGAACTATGTAGGGAAAATCCTTTGAGAATTAGCTAGAGAAAAACAGATAAGGGCGGCAAAGAGTGAGAGAATAAATTCTCTCTCTCTCTCTTTTTCTCTCCATATATATATAATCCATATATATATTGTTTATATTTATACTACATAATCACTACATAAATTATATACAATATAATTATACTATATAATTTATACACATATTCTATACTATATACATATAGTGTGTGCATATATATATATATATATATATATATATATATATACACATAGTGAAGCTTGCAGTCAAATTAGAGCTATGATCCCAGGCAGTCTTCATATACAAATATTATCAACAATGTCTTCAGAGTATCTTTCAACTTTCAACTTGATTTCTTTTCTCCACCCTCAGAACATTGTTACTGTTTTTAGTCTTGCTATCATTATTCCTTACCTGCACTGTATATACATATCTCTTTCAGATATACATATTTGAGGGAATATATTGTTGAAGTGACAGAAGTTCTGGAATCAGGTATTGTCCACAATGATTGACTGTCCTTTTGCCACATTGTGGCATGATAATTTTAAGATTTGTTTAGATTTAATGAAAAACTGTTTAAAACTGTTATTTAAAAGAACTTTATCCCATTTTCTTGGAATGAAGAGAGAGAGAGAGAGAGAGAAAACCAGAGACAGAGAGAGAGAGAAATATACAATATAATATATTATCAATAATGTATAAAAACTGTATTTTCTGTGTAAATACAATAGCAGACAAAAGCTACCCAGATTAAGATATTTAAATATTGCCCATACCTTATAACTCCATACCTTATGGTATTTTCTATGGCAACACTGCTAATATTCATATAGGTATTTCACTTAATTTTACCATTATGAATATATCATAAAACAGCATATTAGTTTGTTTTATTTCCTTTGTTCTAAAGTTTATGCAAATTGATTACATTATATATAAATTGGCTATTATCTAATTTTGTGACCTTGAGATTCTTTCTTGTTGATATATGTAGCTACAATTTATCTATTTATTTATATTCATCAATATTTAGTTTTCTTCTGTATAAAGCAAAAGTCTGTTTTGACTCTCCTATTAATAAGTTTTTGTGTCATTTTTAGTTTCGGTTATTATAAGCAAGCAGTAGTACTATAAACATCTGTGTGTATATGTGCAAGAGTCTTGTAGAGATTTAATTCTAGGAGCAGAAATGCCAGATTATATAATAATTCATGCTGTATCATTTTACTTATTGAAGTGAATGTTCCTTGCTAAGAATAAGAATAGTATATTATTACTGATTATGCGTAATGATGATAAGAATGTACAGTATCTTTTAACTTTTAGTAAAGTGTTCATTCGAATTTGACTCTGTCAACAGACAATGAACTTCATACAACAATTACAGACATAGCAGGTTTAAACTATAGCATCTTTGCAACAGATATTAGCATTTTAACCTTTGACACACTTTAATATAAATTGTAATTAATTTTACTATTCTGTGTTTATGTGGCATGTATCATGAGTACTAATACTGTGTAATACCAGTGAATAGAATCTAAAAACTAAGTATTTTTCAAATGTATATATCTCTTTTCTAGCACTGGCTATAAATTTTACTTTAATAAAAAGTATAGCAAATATGGATTTTTATAATTTCAACTGATGTAAATATACATTTTATATTTTTAACCAATGTAAATATATGTTTAGGATAATTTTTAATCTTTTATTTTATAATAAAATAATTTTAAAACCTAGTAGTCAAAAATAAACAAACATTCTTCATCTCATTCACAGAAATCATGAACCCAGATTTAACAAACTTCTATATAACAGAAAAGATTACAGATCACAAGAGAAAATAGAAAGAAAAGAATCTACAGAGCATGAATATTCAGAAAAGTTTTGTAGCACATGATCATGGCAAGGACTTTGGGGTGACATAACTTGGTTTAAAATTGACTTTTCACTTATAATTAGAATATTGGGTTCAGTAGTATTTTAAATAATTTTAACGTTAATGTTGTGGCAAATTTTCAGTAAATAATTCACAGTGCATAAAGGAAATGTTTTTTGTTTTTGTTTCCTCTTTTATTTGCCATCTGTGAACTGTGAACTAGCTTCCTCTCTTGAGAGAATTTCCCATCTCAAGAGGCAAAGCATTCCTGACCGAGTAGAAGCTGAAAGTGCCAGGCACATTTCTCAGTCTCTCTTATTACTAGGGTACAGTCACTGCACTCTACCGTAGACTTTGAACCAGAAGCTAATGATATAAAATAGCAAGGAATATAAAGAATCCATATGGAAAGAGGTGGCCAATGGTAGCAACTACATCCACTTTCCCAACAGAGCAATTCCATAGTTCAGTGTGCTGAGCTGCTGGGGTCAGCTTTGCCAACTGCAGCTTGATGGTGCCTCGTGTGCCCACAGTGTTCCTTCACTGGATCATTTCTTCTGACATGAATTTGGAAACTGCTGCTGGTTATGTCACTTCCAATTCTGTCTCTCAGGCTCAACTGTGAATGAATTCCACTCCTACGTAAATCGTTTAGTCATTTACTCTTGCTTTTGGCAATAAACCTTGAATGATACAGTATGCTGAAGCAGCACCAGGTCTATAGTGATAATGTATATAACTCAAAAGAATGAAGAATTGTGTCTAACTTGTTCACTGCTGAATTTCCAGCACCTAAGCCAGACTAGAATATAATAGACACTAAATGAATGTTTACTGGGTGAATGTTTGCTAATACTACTTCAGAAATTCTTGACAGTTAAAGCTTAGTCGTAAAAATGAATCACTGATGTCTTGAAAACATTATTAAAGTTTTTGGATACATGTAGATGGTGGGTGATACTATCCTTTGGTTTAATATTTGCATTGGAAATGTGTTAATAAATTGAGTTGTTTTAAACTACACACATATACAAACATGCATTCATAAGCACACATATACACGCACACTCATATGTCTGTAGGCATAAATTACAGGCCATATAATAAAATTATCAAGTGCTATTGTCATTATTTAAAAACTGTATTCCCCAATAGTAGTTTATCACTTTTAAACTTCAATGCAAATTTCAATTTAAGCTAATAACATGGGAAGAAAATACAATGATATTTCAGCAAAATTTCCCTTTTGTTTGCAAATTCTACAGTGGGTGATAAACGAGACTGCAGCCCTCTTTCCTGCAGAAGCACAAACATGGCCATCTTTTCCAAAATTGTGGAAAAAATTGTGAACTAAGGTACCACTGTATTCTATTTTTTACTAATTTGGCAATAAAATGGAAATAAAAAGATAAACGATTGTCTTTATTTTTTAGTAAACAGCCTAAATTAGTATCATCCCTGGGTTGGATTTATTAAAAACTGGAGGAAAAATAAAGTATCTATATAAGACAGGAGAACTCCAGCAGGAATCTCCATTTATTCACCTTGCCTCTATTTATCTTCAGATTACAGAGAGTTGAAACAAACCTAAGAAGTTGATTCTTGTTCCTCCAAAAGAAACTATATCTAGTCAGATAATATGGTTTGCTATTTTATTCCCTAGGTGAATTTTCAATGTAAACATACTAGCTAAAACACTTAACATTTTATATCTACACAATTGTAACATTTCAAACTTTATTAGCATCTCCAAGTTCCTCTAGGCAAAACTATTTCATAAATTTCTGTAGATTAAATCTTAATTCATCACTTTTCCTATTTTTAGTCCTCTATTAAAATGATTTATGATGCTGCATTTTGACTTTTGAATGAATTTAGCATTGAAGTGTCTTCACAATATCAGTAAACATAATTCTAAATTATTTTCCATGGAATTTACATGTAAACTTTTACATTAGTCAAAACAATTCACATATTGTCTCATAACATTATTTGGAGAAAATCCTATACATATTTGCAAATTTGTTTAAATTTTTTCAGTACATCTTTGAAAACTTTGTCTAAAGACCAATTCTTCTTGGAGTCATCCCTAGTCACTCCAACCCCAATCTCTTTTATTAATTCATTTAGTGTTTTGACTGTGTCCCTCATGTGACATTGTAAGTACCCCATTCCCTGTAATAGGTTTTACAAACACTGCATGTTAAATTTTTTAATTTCCCACTTCACCTAATCCTGTTCAATGCCTAAAACAGGCAATCAATAAATAGGTTGATTGATTCTTAGATGCAATTTTAGCATTAATGCTGTTCTTTCTGATGAGCTGGAAAATGAAACATGGGGGTTCAGCAAACTTGATTAGAGATGAGGGTCAGAATACAGAATCAGGCATGTACTTCTCTCTTATTTTGCAAGTGGGAAAAACACGTGTATACTTGCTTAATTTTTTATCTTGTAATTCTCAATTCTCTCATAGGAGCTAGAGAATGAAGCTTGCACTTTTTCTTCTCATAATTTTCCTGAATTCAAGGTGTTGCTCTCAACTGTGATACAGTAATGAGCATGATACTCTTATCATAGATCTTACTTTGAATTAGGTAGAGATAGCACAATTAAATAACTAAATGCAATAATTAACTAAATAAAAGAATTACAGGCAGCAGTAATTACTTCTAATATAATCCCTTGTGGTAGTGGACAGAACATAATTGGGGAGAGGGCATTTCAAGTTAAAGTCTGTTGACATAATAGCTGAACTGAGTCAGAGAGAATAACAAGAGCTACCTATCAGCTATAATTATCCCTCCAGACATAGGGTTTTGAAAAGTTCAGAGGCCCTGAGTTATCATTGAGTTTTGCATGTTAATAGGTGAAATCCTTGATGGTTCTAGTAAATTTTTCATTTATGGGCTACTAGAGGGAAGAGAATATGAAAGATTGAGGAACTGGAGTAAAGAGGAAGACATGTGAGTGTTTTTTGGGACCATTGGGGAAGTTCATGTTTCACATTACATGCAATGGAATTTCACCAAAGACTTTACTCAAAGGAGTCATATTTCAGAATTATGTCTTTCAAAATTTGTATTATAACTATGTGGAGAATAGCTTACCAAGGATGAAGCCAGGTCCATCAGATCTGGGCATACCTTTTATTGCTACTTTAATGTTCCTTGTAGCATAGAATAGGACCCAAACAGTGCAGTTATGAAGAAGTTGACAAAATCAGATACATTTGGGTGTTAATAGGACTTGTTAATGGGTTGTATGTATGTTAGGGCTTTGGTCTAGATGTCCTCCTAAACCTCATGTGGTCATAGGTGGGGCTTTTCATAGCTGGTTGAGTACAGAGTTTGTGAAGTTGGGATTAAGGACAAGATGTGGCAATTGATTTATGGTGTGATTCTAGCATTGAGGGTGCCCTACCCTGAGTGTGAGTGTTACTCACCCTAAGGGCAAGTAGCCTGGAAGAATATAAGAAACAGAAACAGACACTCCACCTCCTGGGAACCACCAAGCAGAAGGTGAGGACCCCAGCCACATGGAGTGGGCTCTGTCCGGCCCACGTCCCACCTCTGGGCAACCAGCTTAGCTGCATGCACCCTCCTCCCAGACCTTTGGCCTCCTGACTGTGCCTGTACCTGTTTCCACACTACAGAGGCACAGGGAGTCATAAAGGCCATTGGTCTGAGCTTGGAAAGATAGAGCAAAAGTGAATAAGGGCAAGACAGCTTCTCTCAGGCTCTTTGATGAAAATTGAAGCCCACTGGAAAAGTGAAGAGAATCCCTTCAATAAAACCACACCAGACCACTGTACTTGGTAAGTTGAAGGGATCATCACCTCCCATCAGAACCTGGACTATTTTAAGGGGATGAGCAGCTGAAACCTGCATTAGAACCTTGCAGAGTTCAACCCTGCAGGAGGACAGGGAGCTCAATTTGGGACTTGCAGCCAGAAATTTGCCTGAATCTCACAGGTCTGCTACTAGCTTGCTGAGACTCATTGAGTTATATCTGCACACTGCTGCCCACGTTGTCTATTGTGACAGCAGAGACATACCCAGAAGGAGGCCCTTTTTATTTTTTATTTGTTATTTTTGAAATTATTTTTCTCTTATTGTTAATTTTTATTTTTTTTACTCTTTTCAAATTTTCTTTTTTTCTTCTTTTTTCTTTCTCTCTCCTCTCTCTCTCTCTCTCTCTCTCTCTCTCTCTCTCTCTCTCTCTCTCTCTCTCTCTCTCTCTCTCTCTCTCTCTCTCTCTCTCTCTCTCTCTCTCTCTCTCTCTCTCTCTCTCTCTCTCTCTCTCTCTCTCTCTCTCTCTCTCTCTCTCTCTCTCTCTCTCCCTCTCCCTCTCCCTCTCCCTCTCCCTCTCCCTCTCCCTCTCTCTGATTCTCTCACTGTCCCATGTTGTTCTTCACTTCCCTTTTTGTTCCTGCTCTGGGCCTAATTTGGATTTCTTCTTTCTTTTTCTTTTCTTCTCTTTTTCCTTCTTTCAATTGTCATTAGTTTTAAAGGAAAGTAAACAGTTTCTATGCTCCCTATTACTGTTAGGTTGTTCTGTTCTCATATTTGTTCTTTCATTCTGTCTTTTCCTCTTGTCTTCAACAGTTTCCTACTGTTTTCATGACCTTCCTGTGTCCTCTGGCCTCACCGATAACCTTGCCCTATCCTTCTACCAATCCATCCCTTCCTTCCGAAATCTTTCTAAGTCTCCATCTCAAAGGGTAAAATTGCTATATTGAAGAGTTTATTCACTATAAGTGTATGTTGGGCTGGTACTTGATTTTGTTTTAATTCACACAGTTAAAGGTGATAGATTAATAACTACCACAAATTGTCATTTTCTAAGTTGTGCTTGATGCTATTGTGTTGCTGATTGTATAATTTGGGCTAAGGTGTTGTGATTGATCTAATCAGTTGTGCTTCCTGGTATAATGAAAATGAGACAGCCTCAGAGTCATTAGAGACTCAAAACTTAAAGAGCAGCTATATCTGGAAGACATGTCTGAGAAACAATCATTCCATAAGGGTTCTAAATACAAGCAACAAAGATATTTACAATAAGCAATATTGAAGTATCAACCCAGGAATTAAACCAAGGGCAGTACCAAAAACAAAAATGAGAAGACACTTAAGCAAGGCACAAACCCAGACTTCCACTCCACCAAAGGCAAATTCTGGGGGAAATGAGGTGGAAAAGTCTAATAATCAATCACCTACCTAGACACCCTGAACTGATAGCACAGGAAGTAACAAAACAGATGAATGAGGCTCTACAAAAATTCAAAACAGAAATAATTTCCCAGATAACTGCATAAATGATGAGCAGAATGAAAGACATGATTACAGACTCTAGAACAGAAACAGATGAAAAAATAGATGAGCTCAAGACTATGATGGAAACCATCAATACCTAGCATAGGAAAGAAATGGAAACCATGAATGTCCAACATAGGAAAGAAATGGAATCCATGAAACAGATTTAAACAGATATCCAGGAGATAAAAAACTCTATTGAAAGCATAAACAGCTGACTGAGCCAATTTGAAGACAGAATATCAGATATAGAAGACAGGATGGCAGTCACTGACCAAAAAAAGAGAGATCTTTTTAAAATAGTAAGAGACCATGAGAAATCAATCCAACAGCTCCTAGATAATGGAAAGAATAATATAAGACTGATAGGAGTCCACAAAAAATCAGGAGAAAGTACAAATGACATAAAAAACTGTTCCCAGAATTAATGACAGAAAACTTACCAAACAGAGCAAAAGAATTTGACACACACATAAGTGACACATATAGTACTCCAACTAGCCATGATCAAAAAAAATCTACACCTAGACACATAATAATCAAGATCCTGGAAACCCAACAGAAGAACAAAATACTACAAGCAGTTAGAGAAAAGAAAAAAATCACATGCAAAGGAAAGCCCATCAGAATCACAGACTTTTCAACACAAACCCTCAAATCAAGGAGAGCCTGGAGTGAGGTATTTCAAGCCCAAAAAGAAAATAACCTCCAACCTAGACTGATGTATCCTGCAAAACTGTTTTTTAAAATTGATGGAGAAATAAGATACTTCCATGACAAAGAACACCTGAGAAACATCATGAATACAAAACAGCACTCCAAACAATTCTAAACAAGTCCTTAGAAAAAGATAACAAATGTCACAACTCCATGAGGCCCAACAGAGCAAATTCATCAGGCAAGGCAAGAAACTAAAAAAAAAAAGAACCAACAGGCCGAGTGGGGCTGAGCAGTTCCAGCCTGACTGGGACCTGCTTTC
Source organism: Heterocephalus glaber (assembly GCF_053883595.1). NCBI lineage: Eukaryota > Metazoa > Chordata > Mammalia > Rodentia > Bathyergidae > Heterocephalus > Heterocephalus glaber. The sequence goes on along the minus strand of NW_028258145.1, from coordinate 25,189,331 downwards.
TCTGGCTTGCTCCACCAGCTTACGACCAAGACAGGCTTGTGACAAAGACAGGCTTGTGACCAAGACAGGCTTGCGACCAAGACCAGGTGAGGAGGACCAACTCAGGGATGCCCACAAGATGCCAGCTTGGCTGAGCAGGGCCGAGTGGAGCCAAGCAGTTGCAGCCTGACTGGGACCTGCTTCCTCCGGCTTACTCCACCAGCTTGCGACCAAGACAGGGTGAGGAGGACCCTCCCCCACCCACCCACCAGGTATGCCCACCAGCCACCAGTTTGTCCATACAGGGGCCTCTAGCAACAATCCCCCCATCCCCACCTCTGGCCTTCTAGCTGTGCAGCTACTTGGTTCCACACTGCAGAGGCACAAGGGGATAGAAAAGGCATTGCCCTGAGGTGCAAAAGCGAATAACAGAGAGAGGGCCTGAAAACAAGCCCACTGGAAAAGTCAAAAGAATCTCTGCAATAAAGGCAAACCAGACCACCATGCTTAGTAAGTTGGAGGGATCACCAGCTCCCATCAGAACCTGGACTTTCTTCAGGGGAAAGGCAGCTGAAACCTGCAATGGAACCTTGCAGAGTGCAACCCTGTAGGAGGACAGGGAGCTCAATTTGGGACTTGCAGACAGAAATTTGCCTGAATCTCATGGGCCTGGGACTAGCTTACTGAGACTCACTGACTTATAACTAGACACTGCTGCCCATGATGTCTATTGTGACAGCAGAGACATACCCTGAAGAAAGCCGATCATTTTTAAAGGTGATAGATTAATAACTACCACAAATTCTCATTCTCTAAGATGTATTTGATACTATGGTGTTGCTGATTGTATCACTTGGGCTAAGGTGTTTTGATTGATCTAAACAGTTGTCTTTCCTGGTATAATGAAAATGAGATAGCCTCAGAGCCATTAGAAACTCAAAACCTAAAGACCAGCTATATCTGGAAGACACCTCTGAGAAGCAATCATTCCATAAGTGTTCTTCATACATCAAGAAAGATACTTACAATAAGCAACTTCAAAATATCAACCCAGGAACTAAACCAAGGACAGTACCAAAAACAAAAAGGAGAAAGCACTTAAGAAAGGCACAAACCAGACTTCCATCCCCCGAAAGGCAATATCTGGGGGAAATGAGGTGGAAAAGTCTGATAATCAATCACCTGGACACCCTGAACTGATAGCACAAGAAGTAACAAAACAGATGCATGAGGCTCTAGAAAAATTCTAAGCAGAAATAATCTTCCAGATAATTACAGAGATAGTGAGCAGAGTGAAAGACATGATTAGAGGCTCTAGAACAGAAACTGATAAAAAAAAAAAATAGATGAACTCAGAAACATACTGGAAGCCATGAATGCCCAGCATAAGAAAGAAATGGAAACCATGATTGCCCAACCTAAGAAAGAAATGGAATCCATGAAATAGATTCAAACAGATATTCAGGGGATTAAACATTCCATTGAAAGCATGCAGAGCAGATTAAGAGAATCTGAAGATAGAATATCAGATATAGGAGACAGGATTGGAAAAGAGAGTTTTCTTAAAAACAGTAAGGGACCATGAGAAATCAATCCATCAGCTGCCAAATGATGCAAAGAAGAATAACATAACACTGATAGGAGTCCACAAAAAAACAGGAGAAAGTACAATTGACATACAAAAATTATTCACAGAAGTAATAGTAGAAAAATTCCAGACAGAGGTGGAGAATTGGACATACAGATAAGTGAGGCATATAGAACTCCACCTAGTCATGATCAAAAAAAATCTACATATAGGCATATAATAGTCAAGATTCCAGAAACTCAACAGAAGAACAAAAGCCTACAGGCAGTTAGAGAAAAGAAACAAATCACCCATAAAGGAAAGCCCATCAGAATCATGGCAGACTTCTCAACACAAACCCTCAACTCAAGGAGAGCCTGGAGTCAATTATTTAGAGCCCTAAAAGAAAATAAATTCCAACCTAGACTGTTACATCCTGCAAAATTATCTTTCAAGGTCGATGGGGAAATTAGATACTTCCATGAAAAACAACACCTGAGAAATTTCAAGAACACCAAACCATCACTCCAAACAATTCTAAGCAATACCCTAGAAAAAGACAACAAAGGTCACAACTCCATGAGGCTCAACAGAGGGAAGCCAGCAGGCAAGGTAAGAAACAAAAGGGAAAGGGGGAAAAATAAATGAAAGCAAACAACAGTAAAACAACGTGACAAGGAAAGTCAATATCTATCAATTATAACTATCAATGTTAATGGCCTCAATTCACCAATCAAAAGAAGGAGACTGACAGAATGGATTAAGAAGCAAAATCCAGCAATATGCTATACACAAGAAACACTCCTAACTCAAAAAGAAATTCATAGACTGAAAGTAAAAGGATGGAAACCAGCTCTCCACATGACAGAAACCCAGAAAAAATCAGGAGTAGCAATCTTATTTGCAGACAAAGTAGATTTCAAACCAAAATTAATTAAGAGAGACAAAGATGGTCACTGGATCCTTCTGAAGGGAACAATTCAAGAGGAAGAGATGACAATTCTAAATATATATGCACCAAGTACGAATGACCTCAACTATACAAAACAAATATTAATGGACATGAAAAAAACAAATAAGCTCTAATATAATTGTAGTGGGGAACCTCAGTAACCCACAATCACAAATAGACAGATCATCTAGAAAGAAAATTAACAATGAAATTCAAGAATTGAACCAAGCTATTGAAAAATGGACTTAATAGATATTTACAGAGTGTTCCACCCCACAAAATCAGAATACACATTATTTTCAGTTGCACATGGGTCATTCTCCAAAAGAGACCACATGCTAGTGCATAGGACATGTCTAAGTCAATGTAAAAGAATTGAAATTACCACCTGTATATTATCAGACCATAGTGCAATAAAATTGGAGATCAATAACATGAGAAACTGCAAAACTCCCACAAACACCTGGAAATTGAATAACACCCTCCAGAACAACCAATGGGTCACAGAGGAAATTAAAGAAATTAGACAGTTTCTACAAGGAAATAATAATGCCAGTACAACATACAGGAATCTATGGGACACAATGAAAGCAGTTCCTGGAGGGAAATTCATAGCAGTGAATGTCCATATTAGGAAAACAGAGAGATCTCAGAAAAATAACCTAATGCAGGACCTCAAACTCCTAGAAAAAGAAGAGAATAACAAACTCAAAGCTCTCACAAGAGAGAAAATTATAAAGATCCAAGCAGAAATCAATGCAATGGAGGCTAAGAGAATGATACAAAAAATTAATGAATCAAAGAGTTGGTTTTTTGAAAGAATAAAAAAATCAATAAACCCTTAGCCAACCTTATCAAAAAGGAAAGGAAAGGCTCAAATCCATGCAATTAGGAATGAAAAAGGGGAAGTCACAACAGACCCAGCAGGAATCCAGGGGATCATCAATAACTACATTGAGAACCTATACTCTAATAAAATGGAAAACACAGAAGAAATATACAGATTCCTAGATACATATGAACTGCCAAACTTAAATGAAGAAGATATAGAAAATCTAAACACCCCAATTACAAAGAGTGAAATTGGAAATGTAATGAAGTATTTACAAACAAAGAAAAGCCCAGGGTCCTAATGGCTTCACTGCTGAATTCTACAAGAAATTTAAAGAAAAACTAATGCCCTTACTCTTTGAACTCATCAAGGCAATTGAAAGGGAAGCAAGGCTTCCAAATTCATTCCTGGAACAAAATCCAACACTCATTCATGATAAAAATGCTACAGAAAATTGGAATAGGAGGTCTTCATCTCAACCTGATTAAGGCTATCTATGAAAAACCAAAAGTTAACATAATACTAAGTGGTCAAATACTGAAAACTTTCACACTAAAATCAGGAACAAAACAAGGATGCCCACTATCACCACTACTGTTCAATATTGTTCTAGAAACGTTAGCCACAGGAATTAGAAAAGAGAAAGAAATAAAAGGAGCAAAGATAGGAAAGGAAGAAGTTAAACTGTCATTATTTGCTGATGATATGATACTTTATATAGAAGACCCAAAAAACTCTACCAAAAAACTTCGAGATTTAATTGACAGACTCAGTATAGTAGCTGGATACAAGGTCAACACTCAAAAAACAATAGCCTTCTTATACACAAATAGCAGACTCACTGAGAGAGAAATTAGGGAAACAATTCCTTTTACAAAAGCATCAAAAAAAATGAAATATTTAGGAATCAATCTAACAAAGGAAGCAAAAGACCTCTACACTGAAAACTACAGCATCCTGCAAAAGGTGATCAAGGAGGATATAAGAAAATGGAAAGACATCCCTTGCTCCTGGGTGGGAAGAACCAATATAATGAAAATGGCCATACTTCCAAAACTACTATATAGATTTAATGTAATGCCGATTGAAATTCCAACAATATACTTCACATAACTAGAGAAAACAATTCAAAAATTCATTTGGAAACAGAAGAGTCCTAGAATAGTCAAATACCAAAAGCAATTCTGGGCACCAGAGACATGGCTGGGAGTATTACAATACCCAACTTGAAGCTATGCTACAAAGCTACTGTGATAAAAACAGCATAGTACTGGCAAAGGAACAGACTTGAGGATCAGTGGAATAGATTAGAAGATGCAGACACAAATTCAGACATACTCAGCCACCTCATCTTTGACAAAGGAGCCAACCACCTTCATTGGAGGAAAGATAGCCTATTTAATAAATGGTGTTGGAAAAACTGGATTTCAACCTGACAGAGATTAAAACTAGACCTATATCTATCACCATGCACTAAAGTAAGATTGAAGTGGATTAAAAATTTAAATATTAAGACAGAAACACTAAACTTTCTGGAAGATATGTTAGGTAGAACTCTTGAGGATATTAGAATAGGAAAAGACTATGAACAAAATGTCAATAGAATGCAAACTAGCAGAAAGAATCAACACCTGGGATTTCATCTTATTAAAAATCTGCACTGCAAGAGAAACCAGTGACAGAGCTAACAGTCAACCTACAACATGGGAAAAAATTTTAGCAGCTGTAACTCAGACAAAGAGTTACTATCTAGAATACATAAAGAACTGAAAAAAATCAGACCCCCCAAATTCAAAGAAACAATTCAAAAATGGGCATCTGAAATGAACAGACATTTCTCAGACAAAGAAATAAAAGAAGCAAATAAACATATGAAAAAATGTTCAACATCACTGGTCATTGGAGAGATGCAGATGAAAACAACCCTGAGTTTCCACCTCACCCCAGGAAGAGTGGCTGCTATCAAGAAATCAACCAATAACAAATGCTGGCAGAGGTGTGGTGAGAAAGGAACCCTTCTCCATTGTTGATGGGAGTGCAGGCTGGTGCGACCTGTATGGAAATCAGTGTGGAGATACCTCAAAGAACTAGGGCTGGAGGTCCCATTTGACCCAGCTATTCCCCTGCTGGGTATTTTCCCAAAAGAATTAAAAGAATCATACCACAGAGATATATGTGCACCCATGTTTATAGCAGCACAGCTTGTAATAGCTAAAGCTTGGAAACAGCCCAAGTGCCCATCAACTGGAAACTGGATAAAGAAGATGTGGTTTTTTTCTAAAATGGAGTACTACTCAGCCATGAAGAATGAGAAACTCGAGTCATTTATAGCTAAATGGATGCATATTGAGACCATACTCTTAAGTGAAATAAATAGAACACACATGTGTAAATACCAAATAGTTTCTGTAGTGTGAGAAACTGAGAGTGTAAATAAGGGTTAAAAGGATTAATAATGAATAATTGATACTTTGAAATAGGAAAAAGTCCAAAAGGTTATGGGTGGTGGGAGGAGATGGGGAAAGGAAAGAATGGAAAGATTAAATTATGAGAAAAGAAAAAAAAAGGAAATGAAGTCTATGTAAATAGGGAAAGGTGGAGGGGGTGAAGGGGGCACAGGTAATGTGGAAAAAATAAGAACCAAGATACATTATGTACAGGTACAAGCACCCAATGATAAATGTAAATGTATAGTATACCTAAAATGTACCAATAAAGAATTTAAGCTAAATAAATAAATAAATAAATAAATAAATAAATAAATAATATAAAAGAACCAACAACAGGAAAATAACATGACAATGATAAATCAATACATTTGAGTTATAACTATCAATGTTAATGGCCTCAATTCACCAATGAAAAGAAATAGACTGGCAGAATGGATTAAGAAGCAAAAGACAACAATATGCTGTGTAAAAGAAATGCACCTAGTATAAAAAGAAACTCATAGACTGAAAGTAGAAGGATGGAAAAAGTTCTCCATGAGACAGGAACCCAGAAAAAATTGGGGGTAGCTATCTTATTTGCAGGCAAAGTAAATTTCAAATCAAAAATAATTAAGAGACAAAGAAGGACAGTACATACTTCTAAAGGGAAAAATCCAAGCGGAATAGATAACAATCATAAATATATATGCACCAAATGTTAATGACCCCAACTATACAAAGTAAATATTAAGGGACATGAAAAACCAAATAAGCACTAATACAATTATACTGGAGGACTTCAATATCCCACTCTCACAAATAGACAGATCATCTAGACAAAAAATCAAAACCAAAATACTACAACTGAACTCAGCTTCTGAACAAATGGACTTAATAGATGTCTACAGAGTGTTCCACCCCACAAAATCAGAATATACTTTCTTTTTGTCTGAACACAGGTCATTCTCCAATATGACTACATACTAGCTCATAGAACATGTTTAAATATATGCAAAGGAAGTGAAGTTATCCTGTGTATATTATCAGACCATAGTGCAATTAAACTGAAGATCAATAGCATAAGAAACTGCAAAAACTTCACAAACACATGGAAATTGAATAACACTCTCCTTTACAACCAATGGGTCACAGAGGAAATTAAAGAAGAAATTAGACAGTTTTTACAAATAAATGATAATGCCAATAAAACATACAGGAATCTATCGGACACAATGAAAGCAGTTATATGAGGGAAATTCATACTAATGAATGCCCACACTAGGAAAACAAAACAAGCTCAAGTAACAACCTAATGCAGAACCTCACGCTCCTAGAAAAATAAGAGCAATACAAACTCAAAGCTCGTACAAGGGAGGAAATTATAAAGATCAGAGCAGAAGTCAATGCAATGGAAACTAAGAGAATGATACAAAACATCAATGAATCGAAGAGTTGGTTTTTCAAAAGAATAAATAAAATCAATAAATCCTCAGCTAACCTTATCAAAAAAAAAGGAAAGAAAAGACTCTAATCCATGCAATTAAGAATGAAAAAGATGAAGTCACAACAGATCCAGCAGAAATCCAGAGGCTCATCAATACCTACTTTGAGAGTCTGTTCTCTAATAATTGAAAACAAAAATGGACAGATTTATAGATACATATGAATTACCAAAGTTGAGCAAAGAAGATATAAAAATTCTAAACACCCCAATTACAATCAGTAAAATTGAAAATGTAATTAAAAATTTACCAACAAAGAAAAGCCCAGGGCCTGATGGCTTCACTGCTGAATTCTACAAGGCAGTTACGGAAGAACTATTGCCAGTACTCTTTAAACTTTTCAATGAAATTGAAAGGGAAGCAATACTTCCAAATGTATTCCTGGAAGGAAGTGTTATTTGATTCCAAAACCAGGGAAAGAACTAACCAAAAAAGAGAACTACAGGCCAATCTGCCTAATGAACATAGATGCAAAAATTCTCAATAAGATAGTGGCAAAAAGAATACAGGGTCATCAATAGATCAATATATACAAGAGGGTCATTAAGTAGACCCTACATCCTGACCAAGTCGAATTTATACCAGGGATGCAAGGATGGTTCACAATACATAAATCAATAAATGTAATACACTATATTAACAGAGTCAAGGACAAAACTATATGATTATCTTAATAGATGCAGAAAAAGCATTCCACAAAATTCAACATACATTCATGATAAAAACCCTGCAGAAAATTGGACTAGATGGTCTTTATCTCAACTTGATAAAGGCTATCTATGATAAACCAACAGCCAGCATCATACTAAATGGTTAAAAACTGAAAACTTTCATGCTAAAATCCGGAACAGGACAAGGATGTCCACTATCACCACTCCTGTTCAATATTGTTCTGGAAACATTAGCCACAGCAATTAGAAAAGAGAAAGAAATAAAAGTAACAAAGATAAGAAAGGAAGACGTTAAACTGTCATTATTTGCTGATGATATGATACTTTACATAGAAGACACATAAAAACTCCACCAAAATACTTCTAGATTTAATTCAGAGATTCAGTAGAGTAGCTGAATATAAGGTCAATACTCAAAATTCAATAGCCTTCTCGTACAAAAATAACGGCCTTACTGAAAGAAAAATTAGGGAAACAATCCCTTTCACAATAGCACCTAAAAAACCCCAAATATCTAGGAATCAATCTAATGATGGAAGCAAATCTCAACATTGAAAACTACAGCACTCTGATAAAAGAGTTTGAAGAGGATATAAGAAAATGGAGAGATATCCCCGGTTCCTGGGTAGGAAAAACCAATATAGTAAAAACGGCTATACTTCCAAAACTGCTATACAGATTCAATGCAATCCCAATTAAAATCCCAACAGCATATTTCACAGAACTAGAGAACAATCCAAAAGTTCATCTCTAACCAGAAGATACCTAGAATAGCAAAAGCAATTCTAGGCAACAGGGTCATGGCAGGGGGTATCACAATTCCCAACTTGAAAATGTACTACAAAGCCACTGTGATAAAAACAGCATAGTACTGACAAAGAAACAGACCCAAGCATCAGTGGAATAAATTAGAAGATCCAGGAACAACTCTAGACATACTCAGCTGCCTCATTTTTTTTTTTTTTTTTTTTTTTTTTTTTTTTTTTTTGTACCGGGCATCAAACTCTGGTCCTTGCGCTTGCACAGCAGGCAGCAAAACCACTGAGCTAAATCCCCAGCCCTGAGCTGCCTCATTTCTGACAATGTAGCCACCATCCTCACTGGAGGAAAGATAGCCTCTTTAATAAATGGTATTGGAAAAACTGGATTTGAACTTGCCAAAGATTAAAACTAGACCCCTATCTTTCACCATGCACTAAACTAAAATTGAAGTGGATTAAAGATCTAAATATTAAAACACTAAACTTGTTGGAAGATAAGTTAGGTAGAACTCTCAAAGACATTGGCATAGGAAAGGACTTTATGAACAAATCCTCAATAGCATGGGAACTATCACAAAGAATCAACAACTGGAATCTCATCTAGTTAAAATCTTGTGCACTGCAAGAGAAACCACCAACAGAGCTAGAAGACAACCTACAATATGGGAAAATTTTTTATCAGCTGTTCCTCTGACTAAAGGCTTCTATATAGAATATATAAAGAACTAAAAAGCATCAGACCCCCGAATTATAAAGACTCAATTCAAAAATGGGCATCTGAAATGAACAGACATTTATCAGGCAAAGAAGTAAAAGCAGCAAATAAACATATGAAAAAATATTCAACATCACTGATCGTTTGAGAGATGCAGATGAAAAACAATGCTGAGATTTCACCTCACACCAGAAAGAATGGCTGCTATCATGAAAGCAGTCAATAACAAATGTTGTGAGGTGAAAGGAACTCTTCATCACTGTTGGTGGGAGTGCAGACTGGTGCAACCACTGTGGAAATCAATATGGAGATTCCTCAAAGGACTAGGATTGGAAGTCCCATTTGACAAAGCTATTCCTCTACTGAGTATCTTCCCAAACGAATTAAAAGTATCATACCACAGTGATATATGCTCACCCATGTTTATAGCAGCACAGTTTGTAATAGCTAAAACTTGGAAAGAGCCCAATTGCCCATCAACTAGAGACTGGATAAAGAAGATGTGGGTTTTTTTTTTGTTTTGTTTTGTTTTGTTTTGTTTTTTTATAAAATGCAGTACTACTCAGCTATGAAGAATGAGAAACTGGAGACATTTATAGCTAAGTGGATGCACATTGAGGCTATACTCTTAAGTGAAATAAATAGGTCACACATTTAAATGCCAAATACTTTGGTGTGAAAAACTAAAAGAGTAAATAAGAATCATAATGTATAATTGATATCATGAAATAGGAAGAAAATGTCTAAAGGAGTAGGGGAAGTGAGAGGTGTAGGGGAAAGGAAAGAGGGAAAAGAAAAAATATGAGAAAAGGAAAAACATGGAAACAAAGTCTTTGTCAATAGGGTAGGATGGAGGGGGTGAAGGGAGGGCAGGGAAAAGGGAAAAAACAAATAACTAAGATACATCATGTAAAGGTTCAAGATCCCAATGATAAATGTAGTATTGAATACCTAAAATGTACCAATATACTAAATGAAAAAATTTTTAAAAAAAAGGAGAGAGAGAAACAAAGCCGATGAGGTTTCTTGCTGCTTTGATGCCTTCTTCCTTCCATGAACTATTTCTCCTCTGCCATGCCTTGGAGCAAGCAGAACTATGAACTGGAACCTCTACAAACTGTGAGCCAAAATAAATATTTCCTCCATTAACTTTGGGTGTAGGGTATTTGTCTCAGCAACAATAAAAAAGTAAGACAATGTGCAAAGTAAAAGAAAATACTGTAATCAAAGCTGAGGTCTGATAACTTAGTAAGAATTTTAGATTTTATCCTTAGCAAATAATAAAATTGAAAATTTTCAGAATGACTGTGTCATGTGCTCACTCTAATGACATTTCTAACATATGAAGAGATTCAGTAATTTTCCCTAACCATATTTTTTTCATTCAAGTTAGTTTAAAAAATATAAACAACTCTCCAGGTTTATCTAATATATAACTAAATGGAGCCATTACCAAAAAGTCAACAGAGAAACAGACTTTGAAATAAACTCAGTCTACTGTTTAAGAATAAAATCCATCTAGTTGCTTCAGATACTTTTATTATATACTAAGAAACTGCTAATTTTTACTATTCAGATTTCTCTGATCACCCAGAAAACATCACAGAGAGAATTTTTGGGTTTTTTAAAAATATTTTGAGAGACATTTAAATTGTGAATGTTTAGGGAAGCTATATTATTTATCCAGTAGAGTCAGGAAGCATGCCTACTTTGCTTAATAACATATTACCCACATATAGGTTATTATTAGACATATACATTTTCTTCCAAAATCACTTGTTGAATGATCAGTTTTCTTTCTTTTTAATCCAAAAGAGTTGCATGTATTTTCTTTCACAAATGTCCTGAAACATTATGCAAACCTGAACAATAAATACAATAGCAACAACTGTATATTCTAAGTGTCAGTGTCTGTGATTTATATACTATTTTTTATAGATATATCAAAGTCTATTTTAAAATCAAAATATGCAGGGATAGAACTCAAGGTTAGCTATGAGTTCTTTTTTAATATATTCAACCTCTTTCCTCTACATTAACCTGCTTAATTTACCTGAAATCTGATTGCCCCAGGTTGACAGTGTTTTCATTGTAGGATTCTATGAAAGAGAGCCACCTGTGACATACCACGCACTTGCAGCTTAAGGTAGGATAAATATACCTTTCAGTCCTCATTTCACATTTGTATTATTTTTTCTTACTTTTCTCAAATCTCTGTCTTTCCTTCTTCCCTCCTTCTAATCTTTCCTTTTCCCCTATTTTTTATGTCAGAGCTCCTGGTCACTCTCTCTCATTTGTTTACAACTTGATTTATATGGTGTTCTCATGCTTTAACTTCCTCTTGTTGCCTTAATCTCTTACTCCTCAATTGTCTTTTCCCCCACTTCATATTGGATTTTCACTTGTATAACTATATCCTCTTTAAAAATATAGGAAGTTTGACTTCCAGTGAAGCCTCTGTTTGGAACACCCTTCATTTCAGTGTCATTCTCCATCACTTTATGAGCCTTACTCATTATCCTTTTGCCTGTAATCCACTGATTTTTACCAATATAACTTCCTTCATGACCACACTATGCTCACTGATTTAGTATATATTTCCTAAAATTAGCATACTCACCTTGTCAAAATGTTTAAATTGCTTCACTTCTCCCATCCTCAATTCTTGTCAAAATTTCACAACTTTAGTAGTTACTTCCAATCAGATGAACAGTGTTACAGAAAATCACAAATCCCTAAAGACTTAATAGACTTTACACTGTCATTATAAATTTCAAGTAGGCACTTAATCAATCCATAAGATTGTACTGTCCTCTGCTATTTACTATTATACTACCTTGAAACTTCCCTATAATCTCCAGTATAACTCTCCCCACCAAATTATAGTCTACTGCTAGTACTTCCTGATATTTTATAATGAAATAGTTAACATGAGAAAATATTTTATCTTTCTTTATTAGCTACTCTTAACTAATTCCTTCCACAAACACACTGCATTTTCCAACTAAATTTCACCAGCTTTCCATACTCTTAATTAAAATCATCTTCTTCCTTTGATATCTGTTTATTTCTCCTTATTAACCCAATGTTTACTTCTAAAGTTATCTCCTTTCTTTTCAACATCTTCAATCTCTCTTTCTATTGTATTATTCCTGTTCATATACAAATATGCTTAAATGTATTGTATCTCAAAAATATCTCTTAATCCTATATCTGCAACATCCCTCTTTTCAAATGTATTTAAATAAAAACTGTGTTCCTTCACTGTTGTAAAGATGCTCATCTGTTCTCCAATGACATTGATTTGCAAGATGCAAATTATATATCCTGTTCTTCTCTTATTCAGCTAATCTTAAAAATTATTGTAGTTATTTACAGCTTTCTACTGGCATCCTTTCTTCTCCAACTTTCTGTTAACACTGTGTAACTTTTATTTTTTTCATTTGTCCAACTCCACTACTCTTTTCAACTCTTGATCATCTGAAAAACTCTATATTTTATTCCCTGTGATGCTTTGGTTCTTTTCTTTTGCTGATTTATTTTTGACAAATATTTTAAAAAGTACTATCTATATAATGATAATTTAAACCTATATCACTCTTGTAAGTCCTCAGAATTTTATGACATTTAATGCTAACAAAGAGCTATCGATACACTTATTTTTCTCATCACCACAAAATCTGTTTTTTCCTCAGATTTCAATTTCTCAGCAAATGAGTGTTGACCATGCTAAAAGTTATCTTGATTTTTTTCTTTCCCTCACCTAAATCTCTTAAGACACATCCAAAGCTTTTCAACTTCTTCTATATAGCAAGCACGTAATTCACCTTTCTAGCTTCAATTCCAACCCACTCACTTTTAATTCTCAGCTGTACTAGAGAAGCAACTTCTTCCAAACATCCTTCCTACCTTTGATCCTTATCCTTACAAAAGCCATAATGATTTTTTAATCTATAAATCATATATGTGATATATCTGTTCACATATCATGTCATGTATAGTGAGTATACATATACTATACACCTCCAAAGACTCCACTCCTAGAATAGACACTCATAACCATCACCTGGCATCTTCTTCCTATCAGGTCCCCAGTGAGAGGTCCCTGTGAACCTTCTTGGATCCTCCTCTTCTCTTCTCATAGTTCTATTTTACAGACTTCCCTCTGGCTTTTGTGATGACAATAAATTTAGACAAATTAACTCAAGTTGGAAGCAGGGAGACCAACTGGATGACAGTTATAATTACCTATGTAAGGGAAATGCCAGATCTGCCTCATAAGTAACTTTTGCTTGAGTCCTCAGATTAATGCCCTTTCTAAAACCCAGCCCTTACATAAGTCCAATGTAGTTCATCCTCACAGAGAACAAGAAGGCAATAATTCTTGTCCAGTTTGGGGATTTGAGATGGGATCTATCAGAGATTATTCTAATCTCTGTACAAATATTTTAGAACCAGACAAAAGGTTTAAGGACAAGTTTTAGAGTTGATCTAATTTCACTTGCCAAAATGGAGTAGCAGGGGAGCTATAGCCAGAAAGTGCAGAGACATAGTGCTTCATCTTTTTGCCAAGATGCTTCTTCTTGTATTTCTCAGAGCAGCAGGCATTAGCTGGGTCAGTAGTGCTCTTTAGAGCTGGCATCACTTCCTTCATTCAGAGCCAGCTGTAGCATTGTCCTGCTTTATTGAAATGCCATACATGCCAGTGTAACCTGGGAGGGAGCATGATGGCAAAGCTGTCCCAGTGTTTGGTACTAATCTGGGGGGAATAATGAGATCAACTGGCACTTCTTACTATCTCCCCAAGGGATGTCCTTGACTCAGGCTTCTCCTGGTGCAAATGAAAGAATGCCAGTGAGTTTCCTTCCCTAGAGGAGCTCCAGCCATTATATCCAGGTAGGTTTTTCCTTCATTGAACAAACTGTGATTGGTTGATAATGTGCATTGCTACAATTTACTCTGAGAAATTCTTCCATATTTTTTATATTTGAGTGGCATCTTAGACTGCATTAGTATTAGGGATTTTCCCTTTTTTGCATTATTTTGGCCTTTTTGGAGGAAATTCAGAAGAGAGTCCAAAAGCTTAAATATGTAAACTCTGCCTTCTTAAACACACATGGAACTGATGATAGAAAATCTCAGTACCATTTTTGACATCATATCTGTTGGTTATATCCCTGCCTCTGTTACTATATTGTTTTCTATGTAGGTTTTTAAAAAGTATATAACACTATATGGAAATTCTTACTCCAGAAAATCTTGACCATATCACAAGTTTATATTTGTTCAAAATGTTCAGATATTCATTTCTTGTCTAAAATAAAAATAAATAATGCATTTATGAACTCTACACCATAAAAAATAAGAATTAATTATTATTCATCTCATTTTAAAATCAACTTTACCTTTACCTCATTCCTGGGAGAACTGTAAGTGGTTTCGAACTAGCCATTCTTATTCTTCTTTTCAGTTCTAGATCACTCACTTAAAGTAGCACTAAACGTGAACTATATTTTGATTGTTTTGAATCACAGAAAGTAAGGTGTTTATTTCAATGTACCTAAAACTAAATGTAATAAAGTTAGGATAATTTTGTTTGTCTTAACTGATTGTACAACAGTCAAGACTGTGAGTCCTCCCATGAAACTTATTCAAAAGCCCTTCTTGATAAAATGCAAATGTTTTCTTTTTTTAATTAGAGGTTGGCCTTTGATCATCTTTCGATATAGTTCCTATTGTAGAGTAGCATCATTAAATATTGGTCTTTTGCAATATAATTATGTCATAAGATCCATGATACTTATAAAAATAACTCAAATTAGACATATTTAAGGGCACAGCCAGGTGAAACTCTTATAAAATACATTTCAAAAATAGAGAGGACAGAGAAATGAATTCTTTTTCAAAGTCTCACTTTAAAAGCTGCATAATTTTAGTGTAGAAATTGTTTTTGACTTTAAAAAATGAAAAAAAAAACTTACCACCAAACTATGCTTTTGAATAATCCATTATACTGATGTAATCATGAGTGCTCATGAGTTAAAAGTTTGTAGCAATGGGCTTCTGATTTGTATCATCCTTAGATATATAATTCAACAATGGCCATTTTTATCCAGCGTCAGTCTACTTTAAGAATCATGATAAAATATAATCTTGAAATTATTGCAAGTCTTTTTCTATTTTAGTGAACTAATTAAAAGAATTCCAGATTTTAAGAAAAACCAACAGAATAAAATAAAACAAAAAAGTTTTGAGGAATTGGCTGAATATTTAAATACCTGAATAACTGCTTGTGCGTACAGTTTTTCATACATTTAATACACTGATAATCTGAAAACCTCCCACATACTCATCAGGCTATACTGCTTCCCATAACCAAAGGTCTATTTAAATTTTTAAAAAATTGTTATTAATCACAGTTGATTATGTATAATAGAAACAATAGTATTGTTGGATCAAGAAAAAGCTAAATTTGTTACTTATGTACTTTCAGCTTTCTGTTATCAGTGAAAGAGACCCTAAAGATAATGATGATAAATCTCTTTTTACATCTACATTTGCTCAAGGCCAAAAAAAGTGCAAGAAAAAGTATTTTTCTAACAGGTTTCTTTGAGTTTATTTCAATATGTTCCAATGATAACATAAAATGATTTTAAATATTAATTTATATGATCGATTTATTAAAATTATTATTCATATATAATAATTTAACTGATGTTGAAATTTTACTTTTGAAATCACGAAGGTGCTGTTTTAGACATATGCTGGTTGGAAATATAAAAATGTTTTAAATATTTGATCTAGCAGTTAGAGAACACAGTTTGTGTTTCTTAGAGCAAATAACTCTGTACCTAAGTAAAAACCAAAAGGGTAAGAAATGCTATAAAAGCCCTAAGAAGGTAGCTCCTTTGATATCCTAGTTGGGGTAATAGCTTTCAATAAAATGGTTGCATTTTTGTCATTTTATATGACACTGTCAATTCCAACTCATTCTCCTTACACCATGCCTATCATTTAAGAAGTAATTTTCTTCATCATTTAAAATAGAATATAGACTAATTGTTTAACAATGTGAAAATTACCAAGAAGTAATTGAGAAAAAAATATTCTCCAACTTAGAAGCAATCATTTCTATTTGATATATTTCAATTTTTTAAAATATCTATGTATTGCCATATACATCTATTTATGTGTATATTATTTCATGTGTTTATCTCTATATACATAGACAAAAATAGAGATGTATACGCTCAATTTAAAGTCATTTTCTGATTTAAAATATATGTAAAATGTATTTGCCAGCAGCCCCAGTATTTGGATTTCCTTGGCTTTTCTCTTTTGGAGAACTGGTTAAATATTTTCTCAGATTGCACCTAGATCATCGTAAATTCCTTCCATGTCAGAGATTAAGAACTTCAGAAGGTATATGGACTGAAATATCAAAAGAGTCCATCCCCTACCCGTAATTACCAGGATACAATGAAAAATATAGTCATTGATTATAAAATGATCATAACATGTCTTTTCTAATGAGAATTATTTTAAATGAATTTTTTAAATAGTGAGAATTTGTTCAAAATTAAATTTCATTTATATGTGGCTCTTTTGCTGTAAACTTCAGCAACTTCTTTACAGACAATCCAATTCCTTTTGAAAATTTAGGAACATTACAGTGTTTATGCTGAACTTGCCCTGTACTCATAGATTTTTGCCCCTCAAACTGGGAGTACTGAACTAAACTGAGCAATTAGCAGAACAATTTTTCAATCAATTTTCAATCAATTGCCTCAAATGTATGATTGAATGCTATTAATTTCTCAAATTGTTTGTTTTATTAATCTGCTTTTTGGGGCAAACATTTATTGGTTGTTTTGTGTCTGTATACAATTTTTAAAAAAATTAACTCAAGCATTTTAATAAAGTAGTACCTAGATTTCATTCCTCTTTGAGAACTAACTGAAAGCAATTGAGAGTATCTTGAGAGATAGATTCCCTAAGTATCTATTCATTTAATAAAACTCCATTGACATTTTGTTTGAAAAGTCAGATTTAAATGCCCCATATATGCTGTTCACACAGTATCCCAGTCAAAACTCCCCAAAACTATTTACTGTGCTCTATAGTGAGAATCAGTTCGCTTGCTGTGTTCCTCACAGTATTGTGAAAGCCATGGCATGAGCACTCATGTTCCCCCACTGCATCCCTAGTCTATATTAATCTGACAGAGAAAAGTCAGTATCAAAGTGAACTCATCAAAAAATAATTACTTTTGCTGCCAAAGGAAGGTAATGTGTACAAACATTAGGAAAAATGTTCATCACCTTATAGTTATTGGGGCTTCACATACTGCCTTGGTAGAAATTGGAACATACTCTCTGGAAAACAGTAATAAGAATTATCTAGAGCCCAGGTTCTACTCATGCTTTATGATCCAGTCCTGTTCTCACTCCTGGCCACCAGCAATCAGGTAATTAACTGCCTTCCTTGAAATAAGGCAACCTTGTAAGGAAATGTTCTAGCATATGGAAATTCACGACTGGCTCCGCAGGAAAAAAAATTTAAAAAATAAAAACAGGTGACAGCTTCCTACCAACAGCTCTTTCTTTGATATTCAGTCTGCTGCTGGATTCACAGATAATGAAATACTCCCAAGCAAAGGCTTTTAAATGGAAATAAAACAGGTCCTGTATCTGCCCTAATTAGCAATCAACATAAGAATGAAGTCACTAATCACCTACCTGTGCAGAAATCAATGCACACATGTTATAAGATTTTGAAAGTAGAACAACCTTCCTTAAGAAAGTATTTTAGAAGCAGGGCCAGGGGTTTAGCTCAGTGGTTCTACCACCTGCCTCACAAGTGCAAGGTCTTGAGTTCAATCCCCGGTACCAAAAAAAAAGAAAGTATTTTAGAAGGGTTCACTTTGTGTGTGTGTGTATTTCTATGCATGTGTGGGTGTGTGTGTACGGAAGTTGAAGCCCAAGAACAACCTGAATTAAAGAGGAAAATCTAGGCAAAGATTACAAAAGGCTCAAAGAACAAATGATTAAGGACCCAGAGAGAATTATTTTGATTATAAATGCTGGACCAATTGTTATTTGATTATGTCATCATAGTAAATAAATAACAAATCCTTATCTCTATGTCTAAATATTTTCATGAATAACCTGCACATTGCAAATCTCAAATACTAGGCATGAGTACAAATATTCTTTTAAGCAATATATCAAAATACCACACATGTTCATAACTGCTAAATTCACAATAGCATACGTATACCAATATTATAACACAACAAGATATTTATGGATACTAAGTACATTTGTATTATTGAAATTATTCTTCAAGAAACCAACCCGAGAATATCAAATATATTTTGTATAATTACTAGGTCATTCTGTATTTTACAGATCTGAAAGTAATCCTCAGATTTTTTAAAATTCACAAACATTGTCACATACATACTAGTTCAATCCCTTTGTAACATGTGAACTAATGACCAATAAGTTGAATGTATGTATTTGATTGGAGTTCCACTGCAGGATCATCTATAGTGATATTATTATGTTAATGTAGATGGTGATTGCCACCTTCTCTGTATACTACATGGCTGCATACAGTAAGAAATATCATTACACCATTATACAGCAGCTACTTCCACATTTACTAGAACATAGTGGATGATTAATAATTTTTGAGTATAAGATGAATTAATGGATACATAGTGTTACAATAAGTACGGGCAAGTGAAGACTGTTTCGTGGAGAAGATGGGATTGGAACTGAGCTTGATGGAATAATAGGATTGTCAACTATTTGAGATGAGTTCTTATTTGGAAGGACAGACAAGGCAAATGACCAGAAGGCAGTCTGATATATAACATAGCAAGGGAAGATAGTACATGATCTTGGTGTAGGTAGGACATGGAGATAATACCAATGAAGTATCTGAAAGACCATTTATATCACAGCAACATGACCTTGGGAAGAAAGTTCATGATTAACAGTGAAATCACTTTCCACAGATGTTTTTAATTAAAAAGGATTCACGTTCAATTTAAAGTAGCATAGTCCAATAGGAAGATAACATGAGCAGTGCATAGAATTTTAAATTCTTAGCAACCTCATTAAAATATAAAAAGGTAAAATCCCTTGAAGGATACAAATAATTTAATTCAAAATATTTAATATATTTTCACTTCAGCATGTAATCAACACTAAAAAGTATCAGTGTTATGGCTTGTATCTAGATGTCCCCCTAAAGCCTCATATGCTGATACGTGGGGCTTTCTGGAGATGGCTGGATCTAGGGTGAGTAGTACTGAGACTAAGGGTGAGTGGCACTAAATGAGTCCATTGATTGGCTTAGCATTGTTCTGGGTATGGAAAATGTGAAGGCTCACCTTGTGTGTGGCTGGCACCACCCAAAAGGCTTGTAGCCTGGATGAGATAAAAGGAAAAGGGAGTCTTGCTTCACTGCTGCTGCTGCTCCTGCTGCTTCTGCTATTTCTGCTGTTTCTGGTACTCACTGCCTCCTGCTTGCTCTGCCATAGACTGTTTCTCCTCTGAGGTGTCCCTCTGCTATGCCACCCTGCCTTGGAGCCAGCAGACTATGAACTGAAACCTCTACAAACTGTAGGCTGAAATAAACCTTTCCTCCTTTAACTTGTGGATGCCAAGTATTTTGTCTCAGCAAGCAGGAAAGTAATTTAGACAATCAATGAGCTATGCTACATTGTTTCTTTTACCACAGTAAATTTTTAAAATCCACAATGTAGTTTTCACTTTCAACCCACTTCAATTTGATCCACATACATCAAGGCTCCAGCATCACATAAATTGAATGAGTAGCTCTTTGTTATGAACTGATGTTGGCCACCATTTTTTCTCAGAACCCCTACTTCTAGAGAATCATATCAATGCAGACAACCAATGTTAACTATCCATTCCTTGGGGTAGTTTCTTCTCAAAATGTGGCCAATAGTTCAACTACATTGGTATAATCTCATTTATTCAAGTAATATTCTACCAAGCATGTTTAAATCAGAAACTGAATTGGGCAGTAAACAAAAAAGCAAACAGAAAAACAGCATTGTTTAATAAAGTAATCAAGTATTTCTTATATAAATTTGTAATTGAAAAAACAGCTTTTTGTACTTTCCCAACAAACAATTCGTGTAAGGAGAGGTACAAAATGAAACCATTGATATTTTACAGTCAAATCATTTCTTATCTCCTTTTCCTTGAGGAGTAAAACAAGGAGCACATCATTGGCATAGTTTTAAAACCTCAAATTCTTAAATTCTCAAGGGATCTACACATAGTAATACGATTTGTTGATTGTTTTTCTGCCACTAGTAGCATATAATCATTGTTAGGTTTGGGACTGGTATATTTATATATTTATATATATATATATATATATATATATATTTTTTTTTCTTGAAATAGTGCCAGGCAAAATTCTAAGTGTTCAATAAAGTTTTGATTTATGAAATAATGATATCTTTCCATTAGCCAGTTATTTAAGTAGGTGAACCATTCAGCCACAAATAAAGCATATGTATCTCAAATGATTATATAAAATTAAAATCAAATATATTTATAGGGACTTTACTTAACAAAACATTTTCCCATTGCTTGTCCACTTTACTTTTGACGAACAAAAATGAATTCATAATATCAACAGTTGTTAGTAAATATGAGTAATATTTTTTTCTTTTCCCTAAAATATTTTCATTTAAAAACAAATACCCAAGGAAATACTTCAATTCATAAGAAGCTGTAATAATAGTTGTCATTGTCCCTTATGACAATGATGGGGTACAAAGAAAATTCTGAAATTTTTTCTTATGTAGAGAGGTGCCTACAATTCCTGCATCCTTTTAAAACTGGTTCAACTCAGTAACACATTGGCTTTCTTCAAACATTTTACCCATTGGTGGTCCTGAAAAACATTTTCTTTGAGAATACAACATTTGCAAAGTTATAGGTTTTGCTGGGATTTATTTTGTTAAGCAAAACTTCTTTAGTTTTCATGGATATTATGTTTCTTGTCTCTGCACTGATTAGGCTGGTATTACAGAACAATGAATACAGGCAGTAGGCACCTAAGGTAATGATAAAACAGCAGGGTTCTCAAATGTACTATGGGCCCTTTTTCCTTTGCACTTCTATTTTGCTTAGTGATTATAATCTATTCAAAGGACACAGAACTTGTCTAACTTTGGCCCTAAGCAACCATGACTCTTTATGTAAGAAGATCTTTGTTTTAGAGAAAAACAAGACTTTAACTATAGTATACATTTCTTAGAAACAATGGAATTAAATTCAGATCAGCTCTCCACAGAGTTTCAATTCTGAACAAAGCTTATCAGAAAGGGGCATATGGGGACAGTAAAGGCTTGTGAATTTAATTGAATAGAAGTGAAAGAATCTTGCTTCTGCAGAATTCTGAGTTTTAAAGACACTAAATTAATTACTTCAGGGGAGTCTGAATTACATTTTTCTTGGTTACCACTGAGCAAGAAAAATAAAATAATGAGAATATCTGGCAGATAAGTGTAAGTATTTTGAATTTTATAACCTCCAAGTTGAGGTTAATGGTCTTGGAGAGATGTCTTAATTCAAGGAGTAAAGGTTGCTGATGTGATTCACTGGAGTCATGTAATAAACAATCTCATTCATCCACTGGTTCAGGTTCACTTTGAAAACAACTCTTCATTTTATATCATTATTAACATTAAGTGATAGCATCATGCTTTTTAATCACTGATTTTCTTTCTTTTTTTTTTTTTTTTGGTACTGAGGATTGAACTCAGGACCTTCTGCTTGTGAGGCAGGTGGCGGAACCACTGAGCTAAATCCCCAGCCCTGATTTTCTTTTTTTGACAGCAAATTCGGGTATGTAAGATACCAAAAGTACAAAATTTCTTTTTCATCTTCTGTTTCTGGAAGACTCGGTATCCAATAAAATATTTGACATTATGATAAAGAATACTTCCAAATTATAGCAACATTTGCTTTCTGCTTGCTAATTAATTATTTTAAATTAAATAAAAGATAAATTGTGGGCTGGGGATTCAGCTCAGTGGTCCCGCCTCCTGCTTCGCTAGCACAAGGTCCCAAGTTTGATCCCCGGTACCAAAAATAAAAAGATAAATTGTACTTTCTAACTTTTTTAATACTAAACAAGGCTGTGTTTCAGGTGTCAAAGTTTTTTGGTAAGGAGTGTGTACCTGAAAGACATATGTCACTGACAGTTCTCACTGCTGAGATTTTCACTGTGCCTAGTAGTGATCAGCACATTGATTCTGTCTTTACTCAAGGATTATTAGATTGGAACAACCATGCTGATGTGTTTCATAATGACCATACCTTCCATAGACAGTTCTGGCTATGATTTCTCTATTGAGTAGAATCAGGAAGGACAAAATCCATGCTATGGCTGGCATGGAATCTTACCAACCAGGGACTTTCAAGGATGATCGAGCCATTTTGTCATTTTCATGTTTGGGTAAAGAATCTGGAGGCTTGGATGAAATGGTACTACAGATGGACCCAGAATGTGCAAATATGACCTCACACATCTATAAGTGCACCTATATAAGTGCAACCTGGTATACTTACATTTATAACCATCAAGTTGGTGAAAGGAATCTTTTAAACATGTTAAAGTGATACATGCCAAGAAAATTATACCCAAGCACAGGAATTTGATTATTAGATAGGCTGAGATTAAGTATATAAGTATTGCAACACAGTAAGTATTTTAGACACAATTTAAAATTAGGTTTTATTTTGAAAATTGTTTTTTTTAAAAAAAGGCAAGTAATCATGAATAGGAATAGTAAAGAAAATTATGAAAAAGGCTACATTTGGTGCTATAAAATCAATGTATGTTAACACTAAGATATTTTGATGAAATGTAGCAGGTTACTTATTGATTTTTTAATCCCTCATTCCTGTTTATGATTGTGTTGTAATCAAAGGTAATTATAGAGTTCTCTATGCCAGCCAAGAGGTGAAAACTGGTATATAACATGAGTAGATGCTGACTTCATTTTTTCTTCAAAATGTCTAAGACATTATCAATGTTCATGGAATATTCTCCTAGTGATGGTTTTATCTGTTTTGTACCCCTGTCCTTCTTTTTAACCAAAGAATAAAGACCAATGGATCATAGAATAAGAGCCAAATTGTCAAATGCTTACCTATCACTGGTAATTATTTTTCTATTCCTTCATTTGTGTCCTAATGTGACAAATATTTAATATTTACTATAAACATTGTGCTATGTTATGTTTCTGGAAACCATATAAGCTAAGAATTATTATTTATTGTGAAGCCAATGATGTGTTATGCACATATTTTGTTCATAAAAAGGCCACAGTTAGGGAAATTGGCCATGTGTTAAAATGTCCTATAATATAAGTGTTTTGTGAGGTCATGTTTATTAATTCCTAAAATACTGAAAATCTTTAAATACTATGTGAGAACTATGTGAGAACCAAGTCTCTATTGTGCTTAGAGTCTAATAGAAAGACTGAGAAACCAAGAGATAATTACTTGGTGCAGAGTGCTCATGGACCTGCATAAGAGCTCCTAGTCCAGCCTTATAAACATTCATTCTGATTGGAAGACTCTGGGAATTTTCTCATCCTACCCTGACCTTTCTGTTTCCTCCCTGTTCCAGTATCCTGCCTTGTAATGTGATGCCCACTCCCGTATGGGCCATGCGCTTCTTTTTCCTTTCTCTCATCTGAGCAGCACAAAACATGACAAGGAAGTTGCAGTAGTACCCTGATAGTGACCAGCACATTGACTCTGTCTTTACTCAAGTATTGGAAGGACCAAGCTGGTGCTGATGTACTACAGTAAGACACCATCCCTCCACAGACAGTTCCAGGTATGATTTCTCTACTAAGTAGAATCAGAAAGGACAGAAGCCTTGCTGTTGCATCAGCTGATTGAGCCTGCCCTGAGATTATAATATCTCGGCTGCTAACATGCTGCCTGGTTTAGTCAAATTTATGCTGAAATGAAAGACTAATACAACACTCCACTTAGGAGTGGTCAAACACACCCCCTTAGTGCATATAGTGCCTGGGGTACAGAGGACTGAAACTGTGCTAGAGGACCCATTTTTGTGACTTTGTTCAAGGGAAGGACAGAAGAGATTGAGAGGGGGAACCGTAAGGGAAGAGGTCATTTCTGCTAAGCATTTACATTTGGTGAAAGTACTTAGACTGCAGTGGTAATCTGTAAAATCTGAAGAATATGCCTAAGCAAGAGAAGCAGCAAGGGTTTGCCTCTGAAAGCGGGGCAGCCAGCAAACCACAGCCCACACAAAAGCGCCTTTATTTCACAGAAGGCAACTAATAAACTCCTAAAACAGAAGCCTATTTGATGAAGAAAGACAGAATGTGTCGGGGCAGGAAAAAAATCCTACAAAGAATTCAAAGTGAAATTCAGTAATAGAGAGCTAATGTACTGAAAAAATAAGCTTGCTGCTAACAGTAAAGACACTGCCAAGAAGTAGATGGGAATTAGTGCCAGGTTAACACATAAATCAAAATTTTGCTATTATGCAAATGAGAACGCCAAAGACCTTATTTCATTTCCATCTGATTTCAGAATAAAGGCCCTAATTTTGATGAATATATAAAAAGATTTTAAGAAAGCTAGATGATGAATTACAACAAACTAAAGATATCAATCTCCTTCTGGAAAAGGAAGATGATTAAATTTTTATACATGTATACAGTATACATATTTGAAATACACATAGGAATGCATATATTATTATAAGTATTTCATATGTAATTTAAAATCTTTGAGAATAATCTCCTTTTTCTAAAACACTTTATACTCTTAATGACATTTTCCCATGACTCTTGAGGTTAGTTAAGGCAGATCTAATTATCTCCATCTTAAAGTGCCGGTAGTTTAATATGATAATTAATTAAAACAAAGATTTCTTATTTGTAAAACGGCAGTTAATTAGAATAAATTTGTATTCTTGTAGATGTAAGATTAAAAAATACTTTGAATGGCATAGTTGGGTCACAGAGGGTAAGATGAGAAAGATATGAGTTATGTTAGTATTATAAGGCATCGTTTCTTAGGACTGACACGAAACTACTGCAGAAAAGCAAGGATGCATATTTAGGTTATAGGCAAAAACATTTTAAAATGTGTAATATTAGACCAGATGTGTATGTCATTTATGACCACATAGCATATGACATTAGTAGAGTATTTCATTCCAGACAGTCCCAATTTTCCTTTAACAGGATTAAGAGCCATATATCCTGGTTATTGGCATATGGACAAGCAGATGGATGGACATAAGAATTTTGGTAGGCTCACCAAGTGGATGCCAAATATGTTAAAAAATTACATAAAACAGAGACCAAATAAGACAAAGCAAGTATTTGAAAACACAGAATACTTTAGAAAAAGAAGATATAATAATATATATTTTAGAAAAAGTAGAATACTAACCTACAAAAAGGCACTTGGATTTCTACTTAATAAAGCTATAGTGAGCAGAAAGGTGACTCAAATGAAAAATAATAAGGTAGCACCTAGAACAACTGCATCAGGTAATAAGCATGTTAAGGGCACAGTCACAGCTTTGGTTGTTGATAGCCTATAAAAATGTACCCCAGTATCAAAGGATGGATTTTGATCCCAGTGAACACTTCATTTGATTTTCAAATACTGTTTGTCAAGATTTTGCATTTGCAGATACATATCATAAAATTATACTCTGCCATCTTTCAAATAGAACCCTGATTTTATTTTCCAATGGAAAAACTTTGCCTCTCCATTTAGATTACAAAGACTAGGAGATACCAGAATAATGGCAATTGACTCATAAATCATAGGGAATTTTGTGGGACTCAATGATAAAACAGATAAAAATATTTGTTTAAATGACAACTAACCCAGTGATTTAATGTGTAGCATTTTCTATCAGGACTTCTTTTTTTTTTTTTGGTACCGGGGATTGAACTCAGGTCCTTGAACTTTCGAGGCAGGTGGCTAAACCACTGAGCCAAGTCCCTGGCCTACGGACTTCTTCTTTTTTAATGCTCATGCTTAGTGGTTTCATCCTTGGATCTAAACATATCTCATGTCTTTCTGATTCATGATATATATATATATATATATATACACATATATATATATATATTTTTTTTTTAGATTTTCTCCCACATTCCAAAGCATGTGTTCATTATGAGCTTGATATTTCCACTTGTGTTTCAAATGTGTGTCTCAAACTTGACATAAAATAAATATTATTGTGCCTTCCTCGAATCACCTCTCATACAATTTTCTCTCTCACTGAATGAAACTCCATTGTTCCAGCGTTTCAGAGTTAGAAGTTATCATATACTTTTCTATTCCCACAAATTGTTCACTATAAGTGGATTCTATCAACTCTGTTTTCAAGTCTCTCCTAAATTTGACCACTCCTGAACGTCCTGATCCAAAATATCATCATCTTTCAAGCTATTGCATCAAGCTCTGGAATTCTAATAGCCTCTTAAACAGGTACTTAGAGGTTTAGCTCACTTCCATCCACTGCATTCCCCCCAAAAAGCAGGAGACTCCCCTTAAGTACAGCTGATTACATCACTTGTCTTCTTCCAATCTTCTTGCTTGATTTGTTTTTGCCATCTCTCATGCCTCATCCTGTTACCACCCATTCAGCCCCATCTCCTTCATATCCCCCACCGTATTCCACTTCAGCCTTCCAGGTTTGCTCAGCCTCAGGCCCATCATAATACTTATCTCAGGTCATTTGCCTTTTTCTTTGTCTGAGTGTAATTGCTGAGAAATACCCATGTGGCATCCTCCCTAATTTTCTTGAGGTGTGTTTCAAATGACATTTTATCACAGACACTTTGCTAACTACCTTAGAAACTGGACACACACCATCATCAGCATCACACTCTCCAGTCCTTTGACCCTGATTTATTTTCCACTGTAAAGCTTTTTACCACCTAGTATGCTTTGGATACACACATACAATGTATCATAGTTATTTGTAAATTCTATATTAAAAACTTTGCTCACTCACTCATAACCCCAAGTCTAGTACTCATAGTTCTTTCATGGTCATTTATGGGCAGACAAAGATCTTTGAAATATTCACATTTCTAGAAGAACATGTTACTGGTTGAGAGTACAGCAAGCCCTGTCTCAGTTTTCATCTTTCAGCCTTCATATGGTAAACAAATGTCCTTCTCATGGCCTACTTTATACCTTGTTTGTTTTCTCTCTTTACCTCTCTCTCTCTTTTTGCATTTTTGTGCTTTTTGCTGGAGATTTTGCTGTTCAAAATGCCCCCCAAGTGTAATGTTAAAATGGCTTGTAGTGTTCTTAAGAGCAAGAAAGTTGTGATGTGTCATACAGAGAATATATGTGTATTAAATGAGCTTTGTTCAGGCATGAGTTATAGTACTATTGGCTGAGAGTTCAATGTTAGAGAATGAACAGTATACATTAAGTAAGTGTCTTTAAACAGAAGCACACAAAAACAAGATCATGTATTTATCTATTGACAGAAAATACTGTCAACAGAAGCTCACAAAAATCTATCCTGTATTTCCCTGAGGAATTAGTATTTTCTAATCAATGTTTATGGTGACTCTGTAGAATATAACTATGGTGAATGATGGGATTTGACGACATTAGCTTTTGTTGTTGTTGTCCTTAAAGGATTCCCCATAATGTAATAAAAACAAGAACTGGTTTAAGTTACTCACTAAGATACCTTCAGTGCTTAAAGCTGGCTTGAAAAGTAGTGTGTGCTCAGTAGCAACAGTATATTATTACATCTTTTAACTTCTCAGTAATTCAATGGCCTGGGAGTATTATTGCATGGATTTCACATAAAGGAACACATAAGAAAGAGATCAACATTTGCCTAAGGTCACACAATTACCACACCCCCTGCTAAGATGTGAAACCAGATTTATACACTCCTAGCCAATGTCAGTCCTGCTCATAAGGAAGTTGGTGAATAATCACACGAATGGTGAATGAAATGAAGGAAAGGATAAATGAATAAATGAAATAACAATACTACTTTAGGTACATGTAATTCTAAATTGAATTTATCCTCTTTTGATTATAGACAAGCCCATATCACTTTTTTAAAAAGTTGTAACAAAGATTTATTAATATTCTTAAATTAAAATGCTAAGTAGATACACACAGAGATTAATCTAAATCCAAAGGTGCCTAATAATATAAACTTCAGGTGAGGATATAGAATTAGAGAATATGGAAATTATTGCTGTTACAAGGTACACTTTTTTTCACTTTAGGGAACATTGCTGTAAGCTTATTGCACTGCCCGCTTTCCTGAATTTTTTGAAATCAAAAACTATGATGAAATATAGGCAATTTGAAATGACTAAATATTACAACATATTATTAAATTAATGAACAACCTGTACACAACATTAATCATTCCAGTATTTGAAACAATTGTTTATTGAGGAATTCCTAAGGAGGTAGTTTTAGGATACATAAATGTATTGCGATAGTAAGAAAAAAATGCAAATTCAAAGACACACACACAGGAATTAATTCACTCAGACATAAGAGGTTTGCTTTCCTTCTGGCTAATGGGATTGATTTTATGCACAGTGCTCACCTGATAGCTCTATTAGTGGGGTTTTTTTCTTTTAATTTCAAGAAATGAGTAGTACTGGTGCACAAGAAAAATCAAATAGAGAAAGGATCATTGACCTGATTGCAGCGTGACAGTGGTAACACAGAACACCATCTACTCCCAGACGCTGAGCTGTGGCTTTCACCTCACGGGGCCTTCTGAGCTGTCACTTTGACTTAATTGTTTCTTTGGGGAGTACGAACTGATAGTTGCCCATGATTTGTGTTGATTTTCAATAAAGTTACTGCCAGGGGTATTTAAGCCAAAACATCTGCCTGACAGCTTTATTGGCATCAGTGTATGTGACACTAATAAAGAAATAAAAAAGAGATTTCCTTCTGTTGAGAGTTTTTGCCACTTTCTTTGGCAGGTGGAATTCTAAGCTCTCCAATAGTCTTGCCAAGGCTGCTTGTACATCATTCTTACAAATAACCATTGACTCAATTAGTCCCAGAAACTTAGATAATGTTCTTGGTTACTTTTCTTGCTTAGAATATGATTCAGGTAGATGTGAGAATTATTCCTGTTTTGTTAGCATGCAATATTGGTTGAAACAAAAATATTATTTTTTGTTTTCTCTGATTTTTAAAAATTTAAAACACAACTATAATTTTCTAATTTCTGAATCAGTGATAAAAATGCATCAACAATGGCATTCAAGGTGTTTTTGGGTTTTTTTCTCTTCTTTTTCAGTAAAAAGTTGAAACAAAGTAACTTTAAATAGTAACGTTTAGAAGGATAGTCTAACACAAAGGAAAGGAGAGATGGAGGGAGAGAGGGATGAAAACAAGAGAAAGAGGGAGTCTGAACAAAAGAAGCAACACCTGAGAAATGTAGAAATCCAAAAGACATTTAGTAGATTCTGAGGTATTGATCTGGGACTGAAGCTATTTGCATGGCACATTATGTGTGCGTGTGTGTGCATGTGTGTGTGTTTTAAGTAAGTTATCAGTCCCATTTCTTGGATTGTTGTATTATATATACGGCTTTCTGATTGAGTCAAACTTCCAAGTTTTAGATTATTTCTTGAATATAAGTCGGATCAGAAGTCTATTTCAATGAACACTTCTCAAGACACCTGCTACAGCAATGTCAAGACTACAGTTGCAAAAGAAAATATGGTTATATTTGGTTTAGATCACGAAGTGTCAAGATTAAATGATGATAATGAAATGATTAAAATTCAAATAAATCTTATAAGAAATCTAGTATCAAATTGCTAAAATTAAGAACCCCTCTTGACCCTTTGCTTTCCTTCTTTTTTACTTACATACTGAATCCCTTATAATTACTTATAATTATAATTACCTATGATTATTACTTATAATTACTTATAATTATAAGGGGTTCAGTATATAAGTAAATACTTATAAGTATTCCTTTCAGTATATTCAGTGTTCCTTTGAGTCAATTATATTTATGAGATCAGCAATTTTTCCTACTGCAATCTTTATAAAATACTGAAGGTATAATACAATGAAATGCTCAAATAACACATAACTTTATAATATGAATACATTTAATGTTTTCACAATACATTTAGTAGTATCACAGGATGATTCTATATAATGGTGCTCATCAAGATAATATTGAAAAGTCCAAATTCTACTTTTAAAAATAAGTTGAAAATGAGGGAGAGAGGGCATCACTATATAAGAAGCAAGCAATTTCTTGAATATCAGAAATATATACACCAAAATAAGTATGACCAGCTTTCTACCAAAATGTGTAAAAGATGGAAAAATAGCTCTTTAATAGAGATGATCTATTTTACTTACAAAGCAGTTCAAATTTATGCATATAAACAATCACAAGTGGTATTGGTTGTACAACACAGTTCAATCATGACTTATCGATTTAGCTTTACTTTGAGGGCATATCTTTCCTAATGAAAAGAAAAAACTTCAAATTTTCAGTCTTATAAACAAGGCTTGTAAAATTTTCATTGTCCATTGTACACTGCTAGCTATCCTAAGTTACTAACCTAATGAGCAATAGTTAAACTACTTTTTAAAAGCATATATATTTTAAATAGACACATAGTGTTTATATGAAGAATATATAGTATTTGTATAGAATTTTTTTCTCTTCAGAATTTTTTCCAGATAAGCCAAAGATTAATGTTTTGTACATTTACTTCAGCAATATGCAAAGTTTAAAGTCATTTGTATTTCAAAATTATTATCCAGACATGTAGTGCAAATTCCTACTATCTCATGTTTTCTATAACACTGAAGCTTAATAATTTTAAAAATATTTACTTTCTTGCAAGGAAAATAAGGTAATGAATTCTTAGTGTATTTAATATATATTTTCCATGTCTTTATTTACATTTGATTTAGGCATTTTCTAAATTATTGCCAATTTATACCTCTGTTTTTCCTAAGTTGCCTTGTACTTTTTCTTTGCCTATTTTATGCAATATATAATATTTTATTATTTGTCTATAAGCTCACATTTTTGCTCAGTAAAAACTATTTTTCTACCTTACTATTCTGCATGCTACATCTCTCATTATTGCTTTCCTTAGGGTTTTATTGTGCAAAAAATTAAACTTTTGCATTCCCCTACTAATCAATCCTGACCTTTCCCTAATACAGGCATATTGGAAAATTTAATTAAAGGAATGATGTCTTTTCTCAGGGGAAATATTCTCCGAAAACTTTTTCTAAGGATGAAAAAGACTCAGGAACCACATGAGCCTGTTAATGGACTCTAAATGCAAAAAGAAAAAGTATCTTTTTTATTTGTCTTTTCAGTACTCAACCGCTATTATTCTTCTCTGAATCTCACTAACACCCATGTGTATTTTTTTTGGTATTTAAGAATTCCACACATTTCCACATATTCATTTATGTGGTAAACTATTATTATTTACATGACATGAATAAATATCCTGCTTTTTATAAAATAGTTAACCAGTTCTGTTTTTCTAATAGTCCAATTATCACTGAAATGAAAATGTTGATGCATAAGTGTAATACTGTACTTATAAATTGGTTGCTTTTCAACCAAGCTTTGTAAATATGCAAGTGAGATTATCTAGAAATTGAATACCATAATTTATAAATTTCATTTTAGAGTTATATATTCAAATATCTTCCCCAATTTTCTTATGTGGACCTAGAATATATGCAAAACTGGTTAGTTAAAAGTATATTGATGAGGGGTCGGTGATGTAGTTCAGCAGTGCAGCGCCTGCCTGGCAAAAGTGAGGCCCTGAGTTTGGTTCCTGGTACAAAAAAAAAAAAATGTATTGATGAGCTGGCATAGTGGACATATTTGTAATCCCCGCTACTTGGCAGACTGAGACAGGAGGATCACAAGTTCCAGGCCAACCTGAGCAACTTAGTGAGGTTCTTCCTTGAAATAAAAAAAGTTTGGGAGAGTGAGGGAGCTAAAGATGTAGTTTAGTGTTTCCTGTGTTTAATCTTCAGTAACTAAGGTTGGGGAAGGGAGTTAATACAGGAAAATCAACAGTCAATTTGCAAGTCATCTTACCACAAAGCAACAAAAGCCACAAATTACTTTCAGGAGTAAAAAAAAAAAAATCTGATAAATTTAAAAATAAGCATTCTTTTTAATAAGTCTTATAAAAAGAAAACCAAAAAGAAATTTTGAACAATCCTAAGAGATAGATATTATAAGTTATAGTTAAAGCTATGATTGAAATGCATTCTCTAAATGAAGTTGCAATAGAATATTTCATGACACAAAATGGTTACCATGCTAAAGTCAGTTGCAAACATTGCTTATAGTAATTGTCTATTTTTTTCAAATGAATAATATAATTCAACAATTTACTGCGTCTATTTTAACAGAAAAATAAATTATGGATGTTTTCTTAAGCAGTAAAATTAAAGATGATTCAATCATTTTTCTCCTCACATATTAATTTCTCTTCTAAAATGTAAAGTCAAAAGAGGCAAAAATAAATTCCAGAGTATAAGGAATAATAAATTTTTAAAGGAGTGTATAATAATGTGTTTTTACAGGGATGTGTGCATTTTATTGAAAAAAAATACATGATACAATGCTAACTAACCTCAGTAAGAATGGTTTACTAGGCTTTCCAATGTTCTCCAGAAACATGGGAAACAGGACTAGAGATAAGAATGAAAGCTCAAATTAAAGAGAGAGACAGATTGTAGATCACATAATGTTACTGCTGCAAACATGCATTTCAAGAAGAAGACCTACTGAGGATTCAGGGAAACAATTTTGAGAAAATCAAAAGCCAGTATAGAAAATAAAATTACATAAGAAGGTACATCTAAAAAGTTTCAAGTGATATTATAATGTACGGCCAATTCCATGGAAAAAATACAATGAATTTTAAAATAAGAAATTGCCTAAAATTAGGTTTATCAAACCTTTGGCTCATTTCTGTACCAATGAATATTTCAAACAGGTAAAAATGGACAAATCATATGCCTTGTATCTTCCTTTCTAAAATATATTTATTTTGATATGCATATCAACCAGAGTCATATGGCATTAAAATTATATTTGATATTGTTTAACTTTTCAACAACCACATCAGGCAAGAATCATTAATTTCATCTTATTTATAAGTCAAGCTCAAAGATGTGCAGTATCTTCTTCAAGTTTACAGATATTCTAAATTGCAAGATTAGTTCAAGTCTAATGTTTGTAGCCTCAACAGCCAGTCTTCTCTTTGCTATTACTGGATGCATATTAAATAATTTTCTTCCCCTCTATTTTTTCCTATAAAACATTTTATCAAAATTGATTAGGACCTGCATGCAGGTGATGGAAGCAGTATTTCAAAATTTATTTATGGAACATCATTTTTCGTAAACACAAAATGTGATTTAAGATAAAATATTAACTTGAAATTGGAATAATATATATGCAAATATTATTTATTATTGAAAACAAAGCTCAGATTTCACAACATTTCAGCTATAGAATGTCAAAACCAATATTCACTCCTTACTACACAGTCTCTTCTTTTAATTATTAGAGTTCTCACAAATTATTTACAAATCTTTATATATTTAAACCTATACTCTCAAACATTAGTATTACTGTTTCCACAAAAAAAAAGGTATTGCTGACCAACTTGCACGGAGTCCACAAGTGAGAAGTGTACTTCTTAATACCCATCCTGACATAAACACAGTGATGCCTTTACTGGAACACAATCTGCATTTTCAATCTCATAAACTGAAATTTAATTTGTTCTTATCATTTCAAAAGCAATTACCTTTGTAGAGCTGTAAGTGGGCTCTGATGTGAAGACAGTGTCTGCTGAGAATTTTACAATTTTTATCTTTCTAAAAACAAAAAAAGATTCAGTCTTGATCCATCTGGTACAGTGAAGGATCTTCATGTTAGTATTCATTTTTTATAGAAGGACTTTTCTGTCTCTTAAGTAATTTAGTTTCCTTATTGACCTTTTCATTAATGTCAATGTCTGATTTTTTATATGAAAGTAAATGTGAAAGGCTTTTAGTAGGATCTGTAACAGTTGTCATAAAACTGTATAGGAACTCTGATATTCTCGAAATGAATATTTTTCTGTTAACACTGTGCAAGTGACCAAAAAAAGATCAAATAGGCAGTTTGCTTTGTAAAAGCTCTGACGGTTTCCAAAAGCAAGTCCTCAGGGTTTACTGGACAGTGTGCACCTTAGCAGGATGCTAATCTCCCCAGACTCCTAAACAAAGATAACTAACAGACAGGTAGCTTTGACTGGAAAGCAGTGTGATCTGCAGAAAGCACACAGTGCATTGCTGCCTTCTAAGTTCTCCTGAGTCACTGTGGGTCTCAGGGTTAGGGAAGAGTACTGCCTGGGCTCCCTGTCATCCCATGCCCTCTCTCTCTGTCATGTCCATAGCTCCTCAGACCCTTTTCAGAACAAATGTACACTTCATCTTCTCACAAAGGCCTATCAGCCACCTAGTATTTGAGTGGTATAGAAATATGAAAAGATGAAACTTTTTTTTGGAAAAATAAGTACATTCCAAGTAAAATTTATGACACTAGGTTTTCCCACCCCAAATCTTATTTTGTCTTTATTTTAAACCTGTTCTGGTATATGGTGGTGATACCATTGAGCCAACAAAATAAACAAAGCAAACTCAGAGAGCAAGAGTGCTTTGTGAATGCTGCCAGAATTTGGATTTTTTGTAAATAAAAGATGGGGTCTGACTCAGCCCATGTAGTCTATTAAATGACATTGGTTACCAATATCAACCTCAGCAAATCCTGCCTAATCAGTTGTCCAATGGAGATTTCTACTTTTAAAGACTAGCAGGCTCAAAGATCCACAGAATAGGAAAGGCAGAATGCTTGGAAAAACATTTCCAGCATTATTGCCTCCAACAGATTATTTGCAGCTGACTCAAAGTGTTCAGTCTTCCTTAGAGATGCTTTGTGCCACTTTGTTCTATTTAACCAACAGAATGTTTTTTTCTTTCCATTTTTATATGTTAATAATGCAAGATGTGAGCGCAGCCCATAGAAAGTTACCAACCCCCTCCCAGAATTAATGTCCAGCTGTTCATTAGACAATCGTTCAACCATTGTGAAGGCAAGGGAACTCAGGCAAATCAATTAATGCATCATTTCAATTCCTAGTTATATTACTTTCTCCCTACTCCATACTGCCACTATTAAGAAAACAGGCAAATTAAGTACTGCCAGCAGTGAGGGGTAGAAAGAAAGTGCAAGCATAAAAGCTCACAATTTACAAAAAGAATAATTTACATGAGGCATTAAGTATCATTCTTCTACACTGATACACAAAAACTTGCTACATGTAGTTCTTTTAAGTGTGTGTGTTGTGTGTGTGTGTGTGTGTGTGTGTGTGCATTTGACAGAAAGAGAAGAGGGGAGGGGAAAGGAAGAGCAGGAAGAGTGGCATAGCTCCTGTGTGTGTGTTTCTTATTTCTTTCTCTTTACAACTGGAACATATATACAAATTCAACAGAAAATAAATGAGTCATGCAACACATTCTAAACTTCCACAAGTAATAGGAATTTGAATTGACAAAAGGTCTGTCAGATATGACCTATATGGCAATATCATATATGTCACCTCTTTGCCCACTCTCCATGTAAAGATTACCAATCCATCCACTAGGGAATTTCGTTCATTGTCTTCTTGATGGCACCTGTCAGGAGTATCAACTTTATTGGACATATTTCTCATGCCTGTTCTGAACTGTTACATGTATTAGCCCAATGAATTCTTGCTACAATTCTGCAAAGCAAAAGTCTATTATTATCGCCACTTTTCAGTGGAGAAACTTGAGGCTCTGAGATGTAAAGTAACCTATGTAAAAGCATGGATCCAAGATATGACAAAGCCACACTTTAAATCAGCAATCTCCAGAACCTGATATTTAAACTATAAACAGTAACAAAGCAGTAGGAAATTAATAGATTGCCTTACTAAAGCCTATGCCTTCTTTTCCCTTTCTTTTTTGTACATTACAGAAATAAACTAGGGTAGGTAGACTCTGCCTTTGTCAGGAACTCAAATCTCTGGTTTTATAAAATTTAAATAGTACAAAAATATTGGCCCTCTAGTTTTTGGGGCTTGATCATACTATAGGCTACAAATGGAGCCAGGGAAAACATAATGGCAGACAGGTACCACCTGGTGCTTTAGGGGCCAGAACTTGGCAGTATAAACAGAGTAGCTTCTGTTTGTGGAGCCACTCAGTTTATTCTTCCAAGTTCTTTTCTTCTTCATGTGAGATCATGATATTGGACTTCTGGTACTTTTCTCAAGCATCTTTTGTCAATTTCTTTCTATGGATGCTTAACATAGTACAAATTTCAAAAATAGTGTAATTATTCAAAACAAGAAGGTTAAATTATTACATGTGACTAACATAAGAATGAGGTGGAGGTTGCTTTTAATCTTTTTATCTTTTAATCTTCTAGTTATTTGTAGATCTGACAGTAAGTATAACATGTACCAGTTCTCTTAGCTGGAAGGATTGTTTTAAAGATTTGGTATGAATTTTTGAACTAGAATTTTCTGACTACCTCCACAAAGACAATAAAAATGCTCTAAAATTTCAAATCAAATGTTACATCTCTCATGTCAATGGATGGCTAAACTTTTCCTGCTTTTGAATTATTGCTTTTGTGAAATAAAATAATGGATGTAGCATATGTGTTATGAGGGACCACCAATGATTCTCACTAATTTGAAGTTGTGGGGGCTTTATTCAATATGATTTGAAAGGATCTTTATTCCAACTGTGAGAGAAGCAGAGGAATATTTATTTTCCATTTGATTTTCTATAAGATATTGGTGTATAAATCCATATGAGATTTTTGAAGCTTCAAGAATTAACTAAAAAGAAAAAAAATGAAGCATAAATTACCATAAAACACAAGCATTGTGAAAGCAAAAACATTCATAGAAACATTCGTACACATATATACAAATACACACACAAATTGGTACCTATTTATGATTAATTTTGTATTCTACATAAATTTATTAGAAAATAAAATGACACAAATTACAAAGATGTTTTATTTCAGAGAGAGAAGAATAATTAAATAATAATTTTTAAAGAAATTTAGAGGGCAGAGAAGCTCAGCCAGTCCCAGCACCCAGAAGGAAGCTCCCCCACTGCCATCCCAGGCTCCTAGGGCAGAGAAGCTCAGCTGGTCCCAGCACCTGGAAGGAAGCTCCCTAGAGAAGGTGAGCCACGTGGGCACCAGAAGCACCACCCCCGTGGAAATGAGAAAACACATAAACAAGCCTCAAAAACAGAGTTCAAGATCACCTACAGCAACCCCAAAGGGAAATGAGATGGAACAATCTGATACTCAACCACCTGGACTCTCTGAACTGGCAACAAAAGAGGATCTGGAAAAAATGAAATCAGAAATAATTACTCAAAGAGTAAGAGCAAAGATTTTGCTCATGGTGCAAGACATGATTAATAAATCTAGAAAGGACACAGATAAAAAAATAGAGGATCTGAGGAACATGATGGAATCCCAACATAGGAAACAAATGGAATCCATAAAACAGATACAGATTTCCAAGAGATTAAAAACTCCATTGAAAGTGTGCACAGCAGAATGAACCAATGTGAGGATAGAATTTCACATATAGAAGATAAGATTGCAATTAGTGACCAGGAAAAGAAAAATTGCTTTAAAATTGTAAGGGAACATGAGAAATCAATCCAGCAGATGCTAGATGATGCAAAGAAGAATAACATAAGACTGATTGGCATCAATGAAGAAAGAGGAGAGAGTGCAGATGACATAAAAAAAAACTGTTCACAGAAGTGATGGCAGAAAACTTCCCAAGGAGAGGAAAAGAACTTGACATACAAATCAGTGAGGCATATAGGACTCCAGCTAGCCTTAATAAAAAAAAAATCTACACATAGGCATATAATAGTTAGGATTCCAGAAATCCAACAGAAGAACAAAATTCTACAAGCAGTGAGAGAAAAGAAACAAATCACATACAAAGGAAAGCCCATCAGAATCACAGCAGACTTCTCAGTGCAAACCCTCAAGGGAAGAAGAGCTTGGAGTGATGTATTTCAAGCCCTAAAGGAAAACAGCCTCCAACCCAGACTGATGTACCCTGCAAAACTATCTTTCAAAATTGATGGAGAAATAAGATACTTTCATGATAAAGAGCACCTCAGGAGCTTCACAAATACCAAACCTGCACTCCAAAAAATTTTAGACAATACCCTAGGAAAAGACAATGAGGATCACAACCCCAGGAAGCCCAGCAGAATGAATCCATTGGGAATGAAAAATTAAACCCAAAGGGAGAGAATCCAACAAAAAGAAAAAGTCATGACAAGGCTTTTAAAACTTTGAACTTCATCTCCCTAATGAGTGTATAATTCAATCTTGTTACTGTACTTAGAATTTTTCTGATTCTAGAGTTGCACAGCATTCCTTGTGCTATACTGGCTATTTATCATCTTCTTATCTCTACATTTTAACTGGGTTTTCTATTAATGAGCTCTAAGAATTCTTTATATATTCTGCTCATAGGTTATATGCATTGGAAATATGGTCTGTTTAAGGACTACCTTTCATTGTAATGATGTCATTTAAAGTTCTAAATTTTGATGGAATCTCATTTATCAATTTTTTTCTTTTAGACATCATGGTTTTTGTATCCTAGGTAGTTCTTGCCTACCCTGAATTCATAAATATTTTCCCTTATAATTTCTTCTTAAAGTTTTATACTTTTAGGCTTTCTTATTTAGGTTCATAGATCCCTTCAAGTTATTTTCATGTATGGAAATAAAGGGTTGAGGTTAATTTTTTATATATGGATACCAGGTGTTCTAGTGCCATTTGCTGAAAACACTATCTCTTCCTCAGCTCTGGAATTGAGTTTATATTCTATAAAATGTTAATGTTAAATAATCTTTCAAAATTCAGTGGACCATATATGTGTGGTTCTATTTCTAGATTCTCTGTTTTATTCCAATGATGTATATGTCTTTCCTTACACCAACACTGCCTTGATTACTGTAGCTTTAGAAGAAGTTCTTAAAATTAGGTACTAAACGTCTTCCAACACTGTTTTTTTTTTTTAAACTTTTCTAGGTCCTTTGTACTCCTACACAACTTTTAAATTTCAATATCCAATTCTTCATTTATAGCAAGTATACACAGACCTGAATTTTTATATATACCTTGTGTTTTCTAATCCTGCTAAATTTAAGTACAATTTCTCGGGGCTCCTAGAGATTTCTTAGTATTTTCTCTGTAGATGATCATTTAATCTACATATAAAGATTTTGCTTCTGCAATCTAAAGAAAAACTTAAAAAAAAGAAATTTAAAACCATTTGATAATATAAAGTTTTACACATTTTTTAGACTTAAGTTGATAAGGCAAAATACATTTTCTTCTGTCATTCTAACAGAAATATTTGGCAAGTATTATCAAAACTCATTTAAAAATTATTATTTAATTTCTTATTTAGGATATATTTCATTTAATGGGCAAACTAACTGGCATTAACAGAAAAATAATCCAACTTCTTTGTCCATCCTAAAAATTTTCCTTAGTCCAAAATGTCATGCTTTTATGTTAACTTGCAAGTTACAATGCATGTATACATACCCCAAATATTTATATAAAATAAGTGAGTTCTTCATCTTAGATGAAAATCAAGATTACTCGGTATTTTCTGTTTAGTTTATTTGAAAGATAGGTGGGTAGAGAACATAAGGTGATTAAGTCCTGTGAAGAGAAATTTGGGTGGAATATTCTTTAAAGGCGAAGCTCTGGGTAACTAAAGAATAAAAATGACTCCGAGGATGAAGTCAAATCTGAAAAATACATGGATTAAGAAAATTTTGAGAGCTTAATTTGTAAAAAAATTAAAACTCTTATCCGATAAATTGCACTAACATTACTTTTGGTTAGCCTAGTAAGTTAATCATGTAGGTATAGCTGAGTTGGTAATGATCTTTAATTATAATAGCTTAGATTTATTGATAATATTATAAAATCATAAAATTTATCATCCTACA
Organism: Heterocephalus glaber; assembly: GCF_053883595.1. Taxonomy (NCBI): domain Eukaryota; kingdom Metazoa; phylum Chordata; class Mammalia; order Rodentia; family Bathyergidae; genus Heterocephalus; species Heterocephalus glaber. Next base: position 25,148,706 of record NW_028258145.1, on the reverse strand, counting down.
TAAAAATGCATCATCTTATATAGAAATATATCTCAAAAATTTGAAGTGTTTTATTTATATAAATGTATTTATTTATATAAATAGGAACTCAGTCTTAAATGGTTCATCTAAGATCATAAATCATCTAAGTTGTAATATCATTAGGCAATAGCATAATAAAGTGCATTTAGGATGCATTTATTTGACTAGTTTTAAGTTTAACTAAAGATAACACACACAGAGATTGAGCAATGTGTTGCCATGACAGGGAGGCAAAGTGAATGAGACACCAACATGGGGCTTCTGGCTTCTGGGTAAGCAATCACTTAGACGAGAAACAGGTGAATTATTGTGTATTTAACTTGAGCTCTTTTTATACTCTGATGCTAATGTTTCTGATATATTCAATGTTATCTTATTTACCTGGTACTCATGATCTTCCCTTTCATGGTGAATCATACTATGCAGAATTAAGGGATTATGTACTTATTTTCACAAGGTTAATTATCTCTATTGAATGATTGACTATATTTTTGAGTGAGACATGAAACTGCAAAATAATCCCTATGGATTCAGGATTAGTATATGGTATGACAAATTTCCTTCCTTTTAACAGACTCAAGGACAAAAACCATATGATTATCTCAATAGATGCAGAAAAGCCATTTGACAAAATCCAACACTTATTTATGATAAAAACCTTACAGGAAATTGGAATAGAAAGTCTTTATCTCAACTTGATTAAGGCTATCTATGAAAAACAAACAGCCAACATCATACTAAATGGTCAAAAACTGAAAACTTTCACACTAAAATCAGGAACAAGACAAGGATGCCCACTCTCACCACTCCTGCTTAATATAGTTCTTGAAACATTAGCCACAGTAATTAGAAAAGACAAAGGAATCAAAGGAATAAAAATAGGAAAGGAAGAAGTTAAACTATCTTTATTTCCTGATGATATGATACTTTACATAGAAGACCCAAAATACTCTACCAAAAGACTTCTAGACTTAATTGACAGATTCAGTAGAGTAGCTGGATATAAGGTCAACACTCAAAAAACAATAGCCTTTTTATATACAAATAATAGACTCACTGAGAGAGAAATTAGGGAAACAATTCCTTTTACAATAGCATCCAAAAAATGAAATATCTAGGAGTCAATCTAACAAAGGAAGCAAAAGACCTCTACAGTAAAAACTATAGCACTTTGAAAAAGAATATTGAGCAGGGTATAAGAAAATGGAAAGACATCCCTTGTTCCTGGATAAGAAGAACCAATATAGTGAAAATGGCCATACTTCTAAAACTATTATATAGGTTCAATGCAATCCTGATAGAAATTCCAAAAATATATTTCACAGAACTAGAGAAAACAATCCAAAAATGCATTTGGAACCAGAAGAGACCTAGAATAGTAAAATAAATTTTAGGCAACAGAGATATGGCGGGGGGTATTACAATCCCCAATTTGAAACTATACTGAAAAGCTACTGTAATAATAACTGCATGGTATTGGCAAAGAAACAGACCTGAGGATCAATGGAATAGATTACAAGATGCAAGAACAACTACAGATATGCTCAGCCACCTCATCTTTGACAAAGGAGCCAACCATCCTCATTGGAGGAAAGATAGCCTATTTAATAAATGGTGTTGAAAAAACTGTATTTCAGTCTGCCAAAGATTGAAACTTGACCCATCCCTATCACCATGCACTAAACTAAGATTGAAGTGGATTAAAGATTTAAATATTAGGAAAGAAACACTAAGTTTGCTGGAAGTTAAGTTAGGTAGAACTCTTGAAGATATTGGTATAAGTAAATATTTTATGAATAAAACCTCAGTGGCACGGGAACTTCCACAAAGAATCAACAACTGGGATCTTATCTTATTAAAGAGCTTCTGAACTGCAAGAAAAACCACCAACAGAGCTAAGAGACAACCTACAATGTGGGAAAAAATTTTCTGTAACTGTACCCTAGACAAAGGACTACTATCTAGAATACATAAAAAACTGAAAAAATCAGACCCCCCAAATTCAAAGACCCAATTCAAAAATGGGCATCTGAGATGAACAGGCATTTCTCAGGCAAAGAAGTAAAAGCAGCAAGTAACTATACAAAAAAAAGTTCAACATCACTGGTTATTCAAGAGATGCAGATGAAAACAACCCTGAGATTCCACCTCACCCCAGAAAGAATGGCTGCTATTAACAAATCATCTAATAACAAATGCTGGCCTGAGTGTGGGGAGAAAGGAACCCTTCTCCGTTGGTGGTGGGAGTGCAGATTGGTGCAACCACTGTGGAAATCAGTATGGAGATACCTCAAAGATTTGGGCTTAGAGGTTCAATTCGACCCAGCTATCCTCCTGCTGGGTATCTTCACAAAAGAATTAAAAGAATCATACCACAGTGATATATCGGCACCCATGTTTATAGCTGCACAGTTCGTAATAGCGAAAACTTGAAAACAGCCTAAGTGCCCATCAACTGGAGACTGGATAAAAAAGATGTGTTTTTTTTTTTTTTTTTTTTATAAAATGGAGTACTACTCAGCGATAAAGAATGAGAAACTAGAAACATTTATAGCTAAATGGATGCATATCGAGGCCATCCTCTTAAGTGAAATAAATAGGACACACATGTGTAAATACTGAATAGTTTCTCTAGTGTGAGAAACTGAAAGTGTAATTAAGGATACACAGGGATGAAATTGCCTTATAACATAATTCTTGGATTGTGTTTCCATCGTGTGTCATATGACTGTATTGAAATTTAAATTAGGGAGAAGCTTGGCTTATGTGGAGTCTGCTAGCTAACTGGAGTTTTTTTCCAGACCACTATTTGTTCAGTGTTGGTTTGGGGGATCTTTCTGAAACAAATCACATCCTCTGGTGTCTTGTTGGTGCTTGAGATGCTTTTTTAAGTTATATGGAAAAATGTTTAAGTGTTTTTTAGTTCTGTTTTGGTTGAGTTCTACTGTATTTGAATATTATTGTAGTTTTTTTCCCCTTGCATTGTTTCTCTTTGTGTGGTTTAAATTTTTTGTATTTGTCTTTTTGATAATAAAGTTATTTAATTAAAAAAATAAAATTTATAATTTATTATACAGAATGTTTTTGGCAAGGTCAAACATACTGCTCAGAGATTGGCCATTAGTAATTATAATTGAATTTGCCTCAATTTATAATTGTTAATATATGAAAAAGAAATATATATTTTGACATTTAAAAATAATTTTGACACTAGCAAATGTAACTCTAGTTTTAAAATTATTTTCATTTTATTAATTATAAATGCTTGCATGTTAAAGATGTTCAGAGTTTTCCTTTTGTACTGATAAAGTCATATCCCCTGTGTTGTTGTTAACAGTTAATAAAATACAATCTTGCAATCACTGAATTTAATTGCTGTAATGAGTTTATTAAAGCACAAGTAGAAGTTAATAGTATGTTCATCAATAAATAGCATCAAAGAATATCTGGGTGTCGAATATTTATAAGACTAAGAAAATTCAGGATGAAAAATGTGCTCAATAAATCAAGATATTAAGGAGAATTTAAAAATTCCAAAATTGGTTTCTGTTCAATAGGTTATTTGCAAAATATATCTCATCATGTTTGCTTTTAAAATTTATTTCTGACAAACATCCATTTGTCAGATAATTTAATATAATCACAGTTATAAAACACAAAGAGTATAAATGTAAGAAACTCAAATTCAAATGCATAGAATAGAATGTAAGCAATATTTTTATTTAATGTGAGTCATATAATTTGATTAAGAAGACACAGCAAGGAAGCTTTGGAAAACATAAGAGGACCTCACTGCGACTTAGAATACTGACTATAAAATTTGAACCATGTCTTAAACAGAAATGATTCTCCAAGGAGATTAAAGTAGGACATAGTATAATCTACACAGAGGAGAAATTATGATGAAGTAAACATAATAGTCTTGTATAGTTGTGGCCTGCTAAGCTCCTGCTAGAATGCTTAATGAGAATTACCAGGATTTTAACTCAGAGAATAGGTTGGAAATCATATTATAAAGAATAGGATTTAGGATGCTATCAGGAAAAGCGAGGGAGCCAAGATTTTCAAATCCAAATGGAATGCAAACAAAAATGAATATTGTCAGTTTCCCCATTTATATGTTTGATGAGGGACTTCACTGGCTAAAAAATAATTTTAAACCATGTATCATACTTTACAGTATATACTAATAAATATTCACTGATTATTCTGTATCTGTATGTCTTCTACAATGAGCCATAAAGACCAAATGATCATTGCTTCAGATTTTTGTCATATCCATTTTCTTCCAACACAATAAAGAAGTTTATCAAAAATAAATAGGAATGATAACTTGCCCAGTGAGAGGTAACAATGTTATTTAAAAGATATTGGAAATAAATTTTCAAAAGAGAGAATATGATTTTCTATGGTGGTATATTATCTATCTTAGAAAAAAATAACAGAATAGTTTCCTCACAATCTTTCAAGTAGAATTTTATTTAATAACCATTATGTAATCAGTTTGTAATGACATTAAGAGAGAGCATAATTATGAACTTTGGATTATTACGATGAATCCAGGCTAAGCAGGCATTTTTTGTAAGGGAAAAACACTATATTAATGATCAAGTTAAAAATCAATTTTAGGAGGTGAAACAAAAAGGCTAAGATCCTCTAGCAATTGTATCCCCACATATGATGTTGAACTGCTACCCAGACGCCAAACCAAAAGCAATGCAAAGAGGGTGAGAGACCACAGTGCCTGCTTTTTATATTAAAGAAAGAAAAAAGATGCACTAAAAAAGGTGGAAAGGAAAAAGTTGTTATATCACCTTGTCCACAACTCCATGCTCCACAGCCTGTAGAGACAATTCTCTTGCTTTGGGAGGGAAAGGGAATCAACTCCAGACGTAGACTTGAAACCTAGCCCTAGGCCTATCACAGCGAAATGTAAAACTGGGCAAAGCCCTAAAACTCCTATTACCAGGCTAATAACAGCAGACTGAGCCCTTGATTGCCTTTGCCAACTCTATCTTAGCTTCTGATGTAAGTGCAGAGAGTAAGACTCTAGCTCTGACGAATCAAGACACAAAACGCAAAATAAAATTTTATATTGGAGTTAAGTATCAGGTCCTTGTGGTGAGATCCATCACCACCAGGTAGAAACCAAGGGCTCCACATAGTCTATAGCTCATAGATGGATTCACGATTTTTGCTCCACAATCAGACAGAGGCCTGTATATCCATGAGACAATTTTAGGTTTCTGGCCTATTATTTCACCAGTAAAGTGGGCCCGAGGCACCTATCTTCTAGGACGGTGCTAACCTCTATGGCTGTGGCACTCGGGTGTTACATAACTTTCCAACAACCTTGGTCATCAAAAGACCTGTTATCCAACCTTGAGCAGTACAGCAATAGCTAGGCATGTGCTCAAAGACTAAGATCTAGACTTGCCCTGATGCTAGACCTGCACCCTGGTGGGACAGATGCATGTTTCCAGGCTGATCACCACCATCTATGGTGTGGACCACAATGTGCCCTTCAGACAGTACACCTCCTCGAAGCTGTGAGGTGTAGGTGCAATCCAGTTTACCATTAGCTCTGGGGAACAAGAGGCTGCCTTCACACATACTAGCCCAGTCTCAGGCATCATAGAATGAAAAGACCACATTTACTGGGGGTGGAACAGGGTAGTAAGCACAGGATTTTCCTCTGAAATATAATTCGAGATCAATGAAGACTAACAATGGGAAGAACCTAACAGTCTGGAGAAAAATTATTCTTTATTAATGGTAATCAAAACATTCCCAGGAAAAAATTGAGAGAATGTATCATCATGAGGTCTGACTTGTGAGAAATGTTAAAGGAGTTTTTCAAATTAAAAGAAAGAGAAACTAGTGAGTAAAAAGAAAACATCAGAAGCCCTAAAAAACTAATTTATAGAAGTGACTATACAGATTTTAAATATTGTATTATTGTAATCATGGTGCATTAACCATTACTATCTTTTGTATGAAGGCTATGATTCAAAACAATTAAAATAACAATAACTATATTAATATATTAAGACTTAAGAGATATAGAAAATGTAGCATGAGATATTAAAAATTCAAAATAGGAATAGAGTACAAGTGTAAACTTTTCATATTAGATTATTTTTTCTTGGTGTTTTGTTTGCTTCTATTATTTTTATAATCATATTAGCTTGCTAGTATTTCAAAAGTCTTTGTTATAATCAAAATATTTGCTTAGCTTCATATTAACTAAAAAGCCAAGTCAATAAAAAACAAAAATAATTAAAAATTTAAAAAGCACTACTACATTAAATCACTTAACCACAAAGAAAGTTAGAAGAGAATGAAACAAAAAGAACAGAACTACAATAAAACTAGAAAACAGCTAACAAAGTGACTAAAGTATGACCTTAAATTTTCAAGTTGGAATACATAGGGTGACTGACTGGACAAAGAAGCAAGAACTAAATTTATATTGCTTACAAAAATTTTATTTCACTTTTAAGGACACAGGTAGACTGAAAGTGAATGGATGAAATAAGATTATGAACATAGAATCCAAAACAAAGCAGGAGTAGCCATACTTAGATAAAATACACAATAAAAGCAATAAAAATATACAAAGTTATAAACGGTCAAGTCAGCAAGAAAAAATAATAATCATATATAGATGATTATTATATTATCATATATGATATATATATTAAATTATTTAGCATCCAAGTAATATAAAATAGCTATTGATAAAACTAAAGCAGAGATAGACTCTAATAGATTCAATTATAGGAGACATTATCATCTCATGTTTAGCAATGGACAGACCATACAGGCAGGAAATCAAAAAAGAAACAAGAGTTAAATTGCACCCTAAATCAAATGCATTCTACAGATATTGATAGAATCTTTCAGGTAAAAACTGTAGAATGTGAATTCTTATTTATTCATAGAACATTCTCTTGGATAGATCATTTGACAAGCCATAATAAAAAATATCAACAACTTTAAAAAATTGAAATCTTATTGATCACTTGCAATATAACTAGAAATTAGCAACAAAAAATGTTTGGAAGTTATAAAAATACATGTAAATTGATGAAAATATTTTTGGATAACCAGTGGGTAAAGAAAAAAAATAAGAAAGAAATTGAAAGACTTGAAACAAATAAAAACAAAAACCCAATACTCAAAAACTTATAGGATAAAGCAAAAGTAATAGTAAGAAGAGATTTTAAAACAATCAACATCTATGTCAAAATGGCCAAAAGAACTCAAATAAACAAACTATTGCTGCATCTCCAAGAGCTAGAAACAAAAGAAAAAATAAACCCGAATTTAGGAAAATAAAAAAACTCAATGCAGAAATGAAATAGAGAATAATATCACAAAAGATTAATAAAATGAAGTTATCCTGCTAAAACAAAAAAATTGTAGCTAAACTAACAAAAAAAAGACTCATGATCAGATAAAGAAAGACATATTAGAAATTAATTTAACAATATGGTGTACAATTTGGTAATCTAGGATAAATGGACACATGCAGTTTAACAAGATTTAATCATGAAAAAATAGAAAATATGTACAGATCAATACAAATATTGAGAATGAATCAGTAATAGAGATTCTTGCATCCATGTCAACCCCAGGACCAGACTAGTAAGGGTCGCTGCAGAGTTCTAACAAACATTTAAAGAAGTACTCCAAATTATCTTTAGATTATTAAAAAAAATAGAAGGGGGAATTCTTCCTAATGCACCTTATGAGGCCAGCATTACCCTGATATCAAAACGAGGTAAGATCACACAACAAAGAAAACTCTTGATGAACACAATTCAAAAAGTCCTCACTATAATGATTTCAATCCAAATCTAAGAGTACATTAAAAAGATTATTCACCATGATCAAATGAAATTAATCTAGAGGCATGAAGATAGTGCAAAATATACAAAAAATCCCCAGTAAGTGGGATACATTACATCAAGAGGATTAAAGATAAAATATTTACCTCAATAGGTACAGAAAAGCCATTTGATTAAATGTAATGCCACTTAATGATTAAAAACACTGAAAAAATTAGACAGAGAAAGAATGTAACTCATCATAGTTAAGCATTTGGGATAAAACAACAGCTAACATTTTACTGAAATCTTAAAGCTTTCTCTATAACAATAAACAATAAAATTGAAATTTCACCAGTTCCACCCAACTAGTGCTAGAAGTTCTAGCTAGAAAAGTCAGATAAGAGAAATAAATAAATTAATGTACTATATGATTAATATATTATATGAGTTATTAATTTATATTTATGTTATTACATGAGCATGTCTTTAAAATGGTGTATAATTTTCATATAAATTTTCATGTCATAAATGGTGTATAATATTCATGAATAATTTATGATATATAAATTATAAACAATAATATATTATATTTATAGTTATAACCATGTCTTCAAAGAGTGAATTCAGCAAGGTTGGAGGATATGAAATTAATACACAAAATTGTTATCATTGCTATATAACTAAAGCTAATAATTTTTAATAGAAATGTGGAAATTAATCTCATTTAAAATCACTATAAAACATAAAATACTTAGAAATGAATTTACAAAATAAGTAAAAGTTATCTATAATGAAAACTATAATATATTAATGAAAGCAACTAAAACGATACACAAAAACAGAAAGACAACCTGTGTTCTTGGGTTGGCTGAATCAATATTTTAAAACTGGCCATACTATCCAAAGTGATCTACAGACTCAATAAAATCTCTATCAAAATAAAAATTCTCCTTAAAGAAGAAATGATTTTGAATATTTTCTCCATAAAGAAATGTTGTGTTTGATGATATAGACTCTATAACCTGATATAAACAATGTATAGTGTATGAATGTTTTAAATACCACATCGTACAATTATATACATAATTTGTATATTTAATGTATCCATTAACATTATATTAATACATAAATTTTCCCACTTGTGATTAAACATACAGTCCCTGTATAAATTTTGAGAAATTTAGCAAATAATGGGGAGTATAAGAACTATTACTCTAAGATACTTTACCTTAGACATGTGTTGTGATTAATTACTGCCCTTTATATACTTTTAAGTAATTGCACTGAACTTCATAAATTAATTAATTCATACTGACATGTCATTTGTTGTTTTATAAGGATAGTATAAATCTTATGATAGAGATCTAAAAATCTCGGATCTGCACTAAAAAGTATCTTTTCATTCAAATAAATTGTGTAAGTTAATACAGCATGTCGAATGAATGCAAAATTAAATAGTTAAGTACTTTTATGTGTACAAATAATTTAAAGCATATGAAAGGATTATGCTTTAATTGCATTTATATACCAGTTAACTAACAGAAATTAAAAATTAAATGAAAAGTGCAACATGTTGAAACTTTAATGAATTTTTTAGTGATAGATTTGAACATCTATAAAGCAATATAACAAGTTGTTCCTTAGTACAATGTCCAAATAAATATGAATTAATTTCTAATTCTATGCCCTATGCAATGTAGAAGTAATAGAACTAATTTGAACCTTCTCTTTAGTCAGTCACTTAAAATTGTTGCTATATTTGAACCTGGTCCTAAGAAGGATCTTACATGAAGTAGTAAACTATTTGGTAAGAGGTTGGAACTCTGATAATATACATCAACTTGTGACTCTAAAGTAGAATAAAACATTACTCAGCACTCTAACAAATATATTAATAAGTAACATAAAATGATGGCCTAATTGTCTTGCTATATATCTTGAGTTTTCAGCACTACTCTATGATATATACTTCTGATATCTTCAAATGTCCTCTTCTCCAGAAGACTGATCTGTCTAAACCTGTGAAATTACTACTGTTTGGTAGCACATAGTACATGATTTGCTTCCACAGGTAAGTATTTAAATTTACATAAACATAGAATTATAATTTACTGTTTATTTGTCTTCCTAAGAAATCTATTTTTTATTGCTATTTATAGAATTAGCCCCACTACACAAAATATTTAAACATTCATCTCTAATAAGTCACTCACTTATGATTATAGAAATTAACAGGAAAAATAACTAAAAAAGTTTCTTTCACAAAAATAATTTAGTTGAATTTTAATAACCATGCTAATAGAAACATATTCAAGATTTAAAATAACTCACATCTACAGAATTTATTTCCCAGAAAAATGAACCACAGTGCTTGAGAAAGAATTATTCATTGTCAACCTTGGAACATACCTATATAGTTTAGCATTTCAGAGAAAACAACATGCAAGAACTATAGATTGATGAATTAGTAACATAAAGCATATATGCTTAGATTTTAACTACTTTCAGGTTCTCCTCTCCTCATTTATCTACTTTAGTTTTGTTTGTTTGATATTTTAAAAAATAGAGTCTCATTACAGATACAATTTTGTGCAGTGCAGAGGACCAGGCTCTTGCTGGAGAATATGCTATCTTGAATTTTAGAGATATTCAGATTTTGCAAAATTTGATTGAAACTATTCAATTGCTATATAAACACATTATATTATTAAAATGTCATATATATTATAGTAGATCTGTTTAATCAGCATACTTTAAAATGGATTGATCAGAAGACAGAAATAAATAATAGTTGACTGATATTTGTAGATATAAAATATCCATAGGCTTTTCTGGTAAATATAAAATGGTCTATAGATAGTAAGCCTTGATATATATATATTCATTAAACTTATCAAAATATACAAAATTAGAAATTATAAAAATTAACATGACAGTGAATACTAAGAGAAATACTTTTTTTCCAGATAGTGGATGTCTATTTGGAACTATGAGACAATGGAGTCAGACTCAGTTATTTCTACAAAGGCCTCAACCTCTGGAATACACACATTTTGTGTCATGAAATACTGGTCCCTAAAAATATCCAGGCACATACTTAATCCTCCCTTTAATCTCCACCTTTTTCTCAGAGATGCAGGAACTGCACTGCAAAGAAAACTGGCCAGCAAATATTTTCACTTATAACATTCACACACAGTCCATGTCTGTGCACTGAATGCCAAAAATGGAACAGTATGTGTCTAAAAAGAACTTTGGACTCAGCCTTGTGAACTTATGAGTATAAAGGAAGAGAAAATCATAATCATATAGATAAAATAAACAATTACTTGAGAGTCTATCTGATAAAACTTGAAGCAAAATAAAGAGCTAAAAATGAAATGATGTAACAAAAAGGAGAGCTGACAACATGTTAAATATTCAAGTGAATACTTTATTCATAAATTTGGGATGAATCTAAAGCAAAAGCAAAACTAACATGGAAAAAAATACAATATCTCTTTAGAGACTGAAATTCCACTGACAAAAGGGGATATGTAGCAGTGAGAAGAGAACATTACATTGCGGAAAGCAAACTCAACTGAGAAAAATGCTTAGATGATGACATTTTTGTCATTACAGAATGTGGATAGCAGCAGTCCATAATAAAAATTGGGTTTTTTTTCCATCTTATCTTTCTGCAATGTTTAAGAAAATCAGGCAGTCTAGTTGGAGGAAGATGGTACCTCATTACAGTCAAGAGCCAGTGTTGGGATGTAGGTGGGGGCTGTAAAACCCGTAGGAATTTGGACTGAGTCTATAACCTTCTTAATTCAAATTACAGAGTTGCTGAAGAGCAGAGAAACTAATTCAATAACGTAAGGACAAGACATAGTAGTCAGCCCTGTCCCCGTGTAACTCTGCAAACATTATATCTGAACCTATTTTACTCAGGTTTAGGTAGAATGACATGTGGATCCAATAAAGAAATATTACACAATAAATAAAAAGAGACAAATCCATTTTTTCAAATCTTTTGCAACAGTTCAGAAAATGATTTCTTTTTTACTATGATAAGTTAGAACTAAATATGATATTTATCAAAGAGGATGTAATAACCAAACTAGAAATCAAGTTTATATTTAAAAGCAATAGAATAAGAAAATATAATAAAGGATCAGAGACAGAGACAGATAGAAACAGAAATAAAAAGGTAACAAGAATTCAGCAAGGCATCGTATACATGGCTAGAAATACAACAATGTACCCGGTAAATGTTACAATTATTATATATCATTTAAAAAGGAAATACTACAAAAGTACTTTTTTTTCACCAAACACACCAAATATAAGCATATGAGGTAATGCAAATGCTAAATAGCTTAATAGGTATCCCCCAATGAATATATATAACAGAACATCATGTCATATTGTCAACTATATTTTTAAAATCATTTTAAAAAAGAAATATTTTTTAAAACCTAAACTGAAGAGAAAAAATGATTCATGGGAGGCACTGAAGAAAAATATTTGACTGAAAATTAAATTGGAACATGAGAAAAATTAGAAAATAACTGCCAGAAGGAAATATTGAAAGCTCACCAGATAAAGAAAAATTAAGTGAAGAATCTAGAAAAGAAAAAAGTAAAAGAAATAAAGAAAATAAAACAGAAAAATAATCTGATTTAAAACAAAGATATTCCTAAAATGAAAAACAACATATAGATTGAATTGACTCATCATATTCTAGGTATTATCATTTCTACAGTTTGGCAGACCCTGGCTGAAATCAAGAATATTGATAAAACAAAATTCCACAGCATGCAACAGAATCAGTAGCTTTAAATGTTATGATATAACGACACAATTTGCAACATACAATGAAACATAAAAGGAAAAAAAATAACTACAACCTAAACAAAATATCTTAATTCATCTAAAATATCTTAAAGGAAAAATTATTTAAGTTAACATGAAAATTACAATAAAATAACAAATTTAGATTTAGTACTAACTACAAGAATACATTTTTGAAGAACAAAAAATAAATGAATGTTAAAAATTCTTGTGCTAATGGGAATAAAATTATTTATATTTCTTTAATTTTAATCATAAAATTACAAAAGTCAGAAAAAATAATTAGATTTAGTAAATATGAAAGTTCTTTTTGAAGAATACATAATTTAGCATACATAATGGATAATAGCTCATATAACTTCTGAAATCATAATGATGAGACAAAGATTGCACAGATGATACGCAAAAATATAAAAAAGGAAAGAAAAAGCCTCAAAATAGAAACCAATCATTTATAAAATATAAACATTTATCAATTATGTATAAAAATAATCTGATGGTCCTCAAAATAAAATATAATCAAAATATATAATGCTAATTATAATTATTTTAAAAGAAATACCTCCTAAGTTGAAAGAAAGAAAACCCACATTTCAAATGATACACATTACTATTAGGAAAATATATTTGGAAAAAAATGTTTAAAGATAACAGAATTAAAATTATATAGATTTTGAAGATCATATTTTCTATAAAATGTACCAATATATATTTCTAACAGGTATAGTTATGGAAGGAGATATACATTTCTGAAATTATATAATTGAGATAATATGAAGATTGCACACAAACCTATTCACACTAAAAAAAGGAAAGGATATATGTGTAAGGATCCATTGTAAAATTAAGGATTGAATAATAGAGTGTTCCTAAAATCAACATATAAATCTAAGATTTGAGAGATCAGTAAGCAAAAAGAAGGCAGAAATGATACAATTTAAACAATATTTAAAGGCTTAATTTATTGAAAGCTGTGCAACAGTAATAAATGCACTTTTATATACAAAGTCAATGATACTTAAAAACTTCCGTGCTTTATTCAACATGGAGAAATCTCCATTTGTCTCATAAAGGAAAATTAAAGTAATAAAATTACAAATTAAGTGTAATTGTTTTTAAAATATCTTTTAAATCAGTACCTACAAACAAGCAAAACCATTGTATTCTCACTGATGAATGTAAGGCCAAAATAGAAAACAAAACAACAAATAAAATCTATTTGAAAATTATAAATGATCAGAAATGCATTCATTAGAATTTATAAAATATAAACAAAACTAAATTATGAAATAGTGTTACAAACACACATTTTAATTATGCAAGAAGAAAAAATAAAGTTTTAATTTAGTTATATAAATAATATGTATCTAATAGAGGCAACAAAACAAAGATTAAATTGAAAAAACGAATCAGTAATAGGAAATAGGCAGAGTGATATGTTCAATTAAGATTTCTTGAAATCATTTTTAAATCAAGGATAGATGGATGCAAACTTTTGGAAAGCAAAATCAAGAAAGATGAAGGGAACTGATTTTTAAGACTATAGATAGAAAGACTGAATTACCATACATTAAAATTTTTATGTATATCACTGTTAATAAAGTTGAGAATCTCTTAAAATAATTTAATTTCTAAGAAATTGAATTTTTAATTGTATTTCACGAAGAGGATTGTTTCAATAAATCCATGACATGGACGCTATATAGAAATGAGTTAAAAATATATCTTACCACAAAAGTTTCAGGATCAGAAAAATTATAAAGACAGCATCAATTAAATCAGTGTCCATATTTATATAATTTATTGCTGGACCCAGAAATAATAGAAAAATCTATGATTAATTATAAATTCTCTAATTCCAGTAATAAATATAGCAAAGGAAAAATTGCTTATTGGGTCTCTTTAAAAACATTGATGCAAAATATTTAATGTGTTATAGTCAGTTTACTTCTTTCATACACTACTATCATTGTCCATTAAATAATAATAGAATTTGTATTTCCTGGAAGTAGTTTTTAGGAGTAAGGCAATGATGATTGAAAATTAGGAAACCTCTTAAAGTCAGTCAACTTTATTAATTGATTAATAGAAATCATCTCTATAGCTAGGGTGTAACTATGTGATAAATTTTAACATGCATTTCTTATATAGTCATCATAATCTGATGGCAATAGTGTAAGTACTTAATATAGTAATGACTTTACGCTAAATAAACCGATATTGTTATATATAATAATGGATTCTAGAAGGTATACCAAACTTACACCAAAAAGGTTATTAAGTTTAAAGAGGAAAAATAAAATTTTAAAGGAAACAGAAGTGTTTCTACAAACTTTTTTTTCTTTAGTTCTTTATGTTTTTCATTCTCCAGGCATCCTACTGCCTAGTTCATTGTTACTAAATCAACCGTGATCTTCTTCATTGCTGTCTCATGGTAAAATGTCCTAGTGACCCCTCACAGTTCTCAACATTTAGACACCTTTCCTAGCCATTCCATAGGCTGAGTGAGACCTGTGGCCCAGTAAGGCTCTCAGGATAAAGAGTCTCAGTAAACTGCTTCTACTGCTGCTCAAAAAAATTTTTACACAGTAAATTCCCAGCTCAGTCTGCCACCTTTACTATTTTTTTTTTTCTATTCTTCCAGGTCAAGCTAGAGTTTTTCTTTCAAAAATACCTGCTCTATTTTAACAAATTTTTGGTGTCATAAATGACATACACAGCTACACATGTTAAAAATATTCAATTTGAGGGCAAGGTACTTAGCTCAGTGGCACTGTGCCTGCTTTCCAAGAACGAGGTCCTGAGTTTGATCCCCAGTACAGGAAAACAAAACAAAAGAATTTGATTTGATATGTTTTGATGAATTGTATGGATTAAGGAAAATCATCAAAATATCAAAATACTTAAGATTGTGAATGTCTTCATCATTCTCAGAATTTACCATGAGTCTCTTTCTTCTACCAGAAATTTCCTCCTTCAATAGAAAATAACTGACATTTCACTAGAGATTAGTTTGCATTTCCTACAATTTATAAAATGAAATTATAGATTCATATAGAATATTATTGACTTCTTCCACTCATCAAAATGTGTTGACATTAATTTATATTCTGAATCAAGAGTATGTTCTTTTGTATTAATGGAGATATTATATGAGACTCCCTAATGTATTATCCATTAACCCATTATGTATTTATCCATTAGCCCAATTAAGGCCATTTGTATGTTTTCCAGTGGATAATACAGATAAAGCCAATCTATTCTTTGGGTATAAGTTTTCATAAGGGCATCCCCTTTCATGTCTCTTGGTTAAGTATGTGGAAGTAGAATTGCTAGGTGACATGATTAGGTTCATATTTCACTTTTTGAGGAACTTACAAATAATTTTACCATTTTATATTTTCACCAGAAATGTATGAAAGGCCTAGGTCTTCCACAACTTTGCCAATATCTAGTATAATTTATAATTTCAAGTTTAACTCTTTTTCTCCCATCAGTGGGCTCTTTTTCTCCCATCAGTGGGCTCTATTTCATTCCCTTAATAATGCCTTTCAAGGATTAGAAGTTTAGATTTCAGTTATCTCCAGGTTATTATTTTGTCCTTTCATGAATCAGGCTTTTATTGTCATATCTAAGAAATCTTTGCTTAGCCGGGGATTTAGCTCAGTGGTGTTGCCGTCTGCCTTGCAAGTGCAAGGTCCTGAGTTCAATTTCCAGTACCAAAAAAAAAAGGAAAAGAAATCTTTGCCTAATAAGGACCTACACAGATTTTCTCTTATATTTTGTTATAGAAGCTTTATAGTTTAAGGTTCATATATAGGTCCTAGAACTATAGAATCAAATCAGTACAAGACTGGGTGTTTCTGTTTCTTGTTTGATGTGTGGATATGAATCATTGCTTGTTTAAAAATAAATATTTTCTTTCTCCCTTGAACTGCCTTTGCATTCTTGGCAACGATCAGTTATCTATGTGTGGGTGTATTTTTGGACCCACTGTTGGGTTACATTGATTTATTTTTTATTTTGATATCGATTTTATAGCACATTGGGTGCTAAGTGTTGGTTAATCTTGAAATAGGAAATCTCTTCAAATTTGTTCCTCCCTCTCTTCTCCACTGTTGGTGGAAGTGTAGACTGGTGCAACCACTGTGGAAATCAGTATGGAGATACCTCGTAAAACTAGGATTAAAGGTCCCATTGGACCCAGCTATTCCCCTGCTGAGTATCTTCCCAAAAGAATTAAAAGAATCATACCACAGCAATATATGTGCACCAGTGTTCATAGAGGAATAGTTTGTAAAAGCTAAAACTTGGAAACAGCCCATTTGCCCATCAACTGGAGATTGGATATAGAAAATGTGGATATTTTTATAAAATGGAGTACTACTCAGCCATAAAGAATGAGAAACTAGAGACATTTATAGCTAAATGGATGCACATGAAGGCCATACTCTTAAGTGATACAAATAGGATACACATAGGTAAATATCAAATAGTTACTCTGCTGTGAGAAAAGGAAAGTGTAAATAAGGATCAAAATGTATAATTTATAATGTGAAATATGAAGAAAAGGTCCAAAGGGGAAAGGAAAGAGGAACGGGTAAAGGAAAGGAAAGAAGGGAAAGGAATAAATATGAGAAAAGAAAAAAACTGAAAGAAAAAATGGAAACAAATAGGAAGGAGTGGAGGGGTTGAAGGGAGGGCATCGGAAAGGGAAAAAAATAAGAGCCAAAATATATTATGTAAAGGCACAAATTCCCAATAATGAATGTCAGCTTATTGCATACCTAAAATGTACCAATAAAATTAATGAATTAAAAAAATTTGTTCCTCCCTTACAAAAATTTGTTTCTCTGTTATTAGTTTGGATTGCTCTAGACCTTTCCTTTTCAGTATGATTTAGAGTGTTTTTAAATGTGTCATTTTTCACAAAAAACAGCTGGGATTTTGGTTGGTATCATGTTGAATATATAGTATAAATAACCTGGAAGGATTTTTCATCTTAGAACTAAGTCTTCCAAACCACTTTATATATTATTTATGTATTTTTAAATTTACTTCAGCAGTATTTTGTAGTTTTATTAGAGTACAAGTTTTTCACATAGTGTGTCAAATTGATCTCTAATAATTTTGTAATTTTTATGGTTTTGTAAATGTCATTGCTTTTATTTATATTTTCATTGCTGTTAATATGGACATAATTATTTTATTTTGTAATAATATGTACTCTATATACCTATTAAATTCACTAATATCAGTAGGTATTTTTTTATAGATTCCATTACATTTTCTACATTGATGATCATGTTTACCTGTAAATAAAAGATTTACATTTTTGTATCCAATCCAGTTATTTATTTCTCTTGTCTTCCTTCACTGCCCACATCTTTTTTGTGACATTGAAAGTAATGATGAAAACAGATACCTCTAATTTGTTTTGATCTTAATGTGAGAACATTTGTTTTTCTTACCTGTGATGTTAGTAATCACATTTTCAAAGAGTATTTTTTTCATCAAGTTGAAGGAGCTTCTTGCTATTCCTAGTTGGCTGAATAGAAATGCATATTGAGTATTGTCAAATGCTTTATGTGTAAATGCTAATTATTTGATGAATTAAATTGATTGCTTTGAGAATTCTAGACCTAAGTTGAACACTTAAGATAAAATTTTCTTGATAAATATGTATGTATGTGTGTATATATTATATATGTATGTGCTAAAATATATACATCTAATTTTTGCATACATATTTATGAAGTGCACTTGCTTTCAGTTTTCTTTGCTATAATTGATCTGCCTTCATTTGATGTCAGTATACAGATGTCCTTTACATGGGTTGGAATGTGTTTCTTCTTCAAACATTTCTTTATTTTCTTTGTGTAGAATTTTTGTGTAGAATTTTGTGTAGAATTTGTGTTCTTTCTTGATCTTTGGTGGAATGTAACAATGATGTCACCTACATCTGCATATTTATTTATGGGAAGGTCTACCGTATTGTACTAAATATCTTTCATATATATAAGAATATTCATATTATCTATTTTAATAAAATGTATTATTTCATGCATTTAAAGGAATTTTAAAATCTCATCTATTGGCAAAAGAGGTTTATAGTATTCCTGTATTATACTTTCAATAAACATCATCTACAATGATCTTACCCTATTCCATTTGATAATTTTGGCACTTATTTGATTTTTTGACAATTAATGTGACTATAGCTTTATTAGTTGTACTGCTTTCTTAAAGAATCAACTTTTACTATTATCATTTTTTCTGCTCTCATTTGATAAATTTCAACTTTGTTCTTCATTATGTTCTAAATATGTGAGTTTAATTTTCTCTTCTTTATTCTTATATATGAGTAGAACCTAAAGTCATTGATTTAGAACAATCTAAATCTACATTTCTTTTCACACACTATACTATATACATAATTATGTATATATGTAGGGAGGCATACATACCACTCATACGTAAACACACTATATATGTGTGTGCATACATATATGTATGTGTGTATACATTGTATGGGATTATGTAGATTTATAATTATGTATATATGTATATATATCATGTTATTTATTTTATACAAAAACATATTCTAAGAGCACACCACATATCTTATTTTATATTTAAATTGCTTCAAACCTTTTACAGACATATCCAAAAAGTAGTGAAGTCGAGAGCATTACAAGTAGAATAAGAATGCTCAGTGTGTGCCAGAGTTAATGTAATAATCTTTAGTATTTGATATCTTCATACCTGCTGAAGGGTACAAAAAGAGTCATTATTTACAGATAAGAAAATAAGGTGCCATAGGCTACACGGTTTGGGCACAGTCCCAAAGCTTAATATGGGATAGCTAGTATTTGTGCCCAGATCTTTTAGACTTTACAGCATTTCTAAAGGGAGAAGAAAAAAATATATATTGTTTTCTTTTTAATTTTAGCCTCTCTGTGTCAGTCTATGGCATTTGTTCCGATTTGTTCAAATTTCATTACCTGTGAGCTTCAAACTCAATTGGAAGAAATCTTTCATCAAGAGTTTAACCATATCTCTCCATATAATAGAAGAAATTCTACCATCCGTGAAAATAGCTTCCTCCAATATAGCATGTCATCTGAAAAGCTGTCTTCTTAGAGAGTGTGGAAAATTACAGAAGTGTTTCTACCAGATTCCAAATTTTTTCCTGAGGCTAGTTTCCTTCTGCACTTTTCATTCACTGTGTTCAAAACCACTTACTTGCTTTTTAGTTTCCTCTACTCTTCCTTTGCAGAGCCTCTCAACAGTAAAGCCAGTTCAAGGTAGTCTCTCTCTGGTAGGTTCTCGCCCCTGTTCATACATTAACGGGCCAACAAGTAAATGGATAGATACACATTCATTGGTTCCTAACCAAGCATTAAGTTTTCTTCAAGATGCTTGGTGATATTTGTATTTCACACACATAATTGGTTAGGAATTGGACAACAAATGCTGTTTTCTTTGCCATGTATTTCCTGGTATTGCCCAATATTGTCTCTCACTCAAAATCTATAGGCCTACAATACTGCTATGGTGGCAAAAATTGTTTATTTTCTTTCTTTCCTGGAACAAGAGCATTATTATTATATTTTTTTAACTTGTGGAACCTTGTCAGCCCTTTAACATTGATAAGTGAAACATACTATCCATGTCATCAAGAAAATCCTGATACTGAACCAGTTTGATAAATGCTAGCACACAGAAATTCTCCAAATTTTGAAGTGAGCCTGATTTTACTTTAGAGAAAAATACCTATTTTTCAATCTGTGATACCCTGATCATATATATGATATTTGATTCAAAGATTTTAGAATTGCTAGTGAGCTTTCCTTCGCTATTTAGCCTCTTAAAGATCAGATTCGTTGTATTTAAACACTAGTTACCAATCACAGTGATTTGGTGATTTTCCTTTTGATGCTCTAAGGGATTATTATGCAAGAACTGGAGACACTGTTGGTTGTCACTATTGTTAGGTAGATTCGATGCTGATGTCCGTGGGTAGAGGTCAGGTATGTTTCCTACAATGTTCAGACTCTCCCCTTCTCACCAATTATCTATACTGAAATTAAATAGTGCTGAAATTAGGAAAGCCTTTACTAGCTCTTTTCTTATCTGAGTTTTTTTCTTTTTCTTTTTCTTTTTTTCATAGGAATGTGCATGGAAGAAGAGCTGACTTACAATTTGTACATCCCCAAGGGAACATTTTCTCCTCTTACTTCTCTACACACTTACCTGAGCCTGCCCAACTATGACAGATGTTAATCTTATCTCTGGGATACAAAGAGATAGATGTGAGATAGGAAAACAAAATTCAAAATGAGTTTCAATACTGGCCTAGCTCTGCCATTAATTTTGTTCCTAACCCTATTTTTGGTAAAGTGGAGTGGACAACAAATGAATCACCAAAATTACTTTCAACACTTTAAAGCCAAGATTAAATCACTCTAAACTACAGGATCACAAAAGAACTTTTATTCAAACTTATTTTTTGTACAGCACAATGTTTAATTTTTAATACTAACCCTAATAATCCTTATTTGTTTACATAGAATGCTTCATATACTGCTTATGTTACTTACCTCTTGTCTTTGAATGCATTTCATCTACCTAGGCCTGATTTTAATCAGTCTATGTTCAAATGTAAATGGAGCACCTTCCTATCAATCTCTTCTAAACTCACATGTATATTTTGGCTTTCTTGTTCTCATTCCAGAGATTTTTATAAGAACTGGAGAAAGTCTAAAGAAGAGAGACATATTTCTCCCTGTAGTTCAGATTACCATGTCTCACTCTACTTCTTCAGAATGGGAACAGATGCAGGACACTTGCTGGCAGAACACTAGTCCTGCAGAAGAGTTTGGTTACTAGTTTCAATCACTCTTCCACCACTTTGAATGCTCCATGTTCTTGGCACAAATACTCCACAGTAATGCTTATACTCCTCAGAACTAGTGTGGAAGGGAGAGGGGGAAGCTGCTGAGCAGTCTCAGTGCCTCTAATTGATCAACATACATTCAGCAGTTTGATTAAGATAATAAAAGAAAGGATACATATTTTAACAATGAAGATGAGTCAGGAGATAATGGACAAATAAAGGGGCTGTTTATTAAACCAAAGAAAACAACTTGAAACACAATGGATATTAATATTTGTTCTACTGTTATTTCTGTTGTAATTAGAAAATACAACCACACACCCACAAAATGTATGTACCTATAAAACAGCAAAATACAGAAAATATGGAAAAAGGAAAATTCATTATATTAAGAATAAAAACTGTTTTCAATATACTTAAAATTATATTTCCTCCAAAGTACATAACAGTGCAGTATTTTGACAAATAAAAATCCGTATAAATAAGTATAGATTTACCATATCCTAAGAAAAACAATTTAGAATTTGAAAAATACTAGTTCACTCTAAATTATTCTTTAAAAAAACAATTCAAAAAAGTGTTAATAGATATTTTATTGTATTATCAGTATCACACTTGTAAAATTCATCTTAATGTACTGTCCTCAAATATCTCACTTGTCATCGGTTCTCGTCCTTTTGGCTATGACCAATGCAGTATCTCACTTGTCTACCATTAAAGATCCATTTTGTAAAATGAAAACAGAGGTGTTTGTATTTACTGTAATGGAAAAAATCTAAGGCATATTACATGAAAAAAATCCAAAAGCATAGATACAAATAGGATTTAGATCAATATAGGTATTGTTATTTAGAAGAAAATTGTATTTATTCACATAGACACTGAAAATATCAAAAATAAAGAACAGAGTATTAACAATGATTTATTGCTAGAAGATTTATTTCTATATTATGTTTCTGGAAAGAACAAAAGCCAACAGATAACAATATAGTGGGAATTTTATATATATATATATATATATATATATATATATATATATATATATTCTTACAGTCTAAATGAAGAAACTAGGTGAAGCAATACCAAAAAAATAAGAATAAAAACCAAAATTTAAATTAGTATATTAATTAACCACTATGAAAAAAGTACCAGCAAAGTAAAAAGTTTAAAAGAAGATCATTTCTTTTATACATATATGCATATTTTGGAATACATAAATGAATACATGCTACAGAAATGCAGGTAGAAAATGTTAGTACCTGTATATATAATTTCTTAAAGTTCTACAAGTTAATAAACATAAAATATCATGACTATGATTAAATACAAATCAGTTTGGGAAACCTGGGAGAAAGTTTTAGCAATAAAATGTTGAATTAATTATTTTCATTAAAAAACAAAAAGCAACAACCATGATACTGTTAAATCAAACTAAAAGTGAGTATTTTAAAAAATATTTTCTTGGGCCGGGGATTTAGCTCACTGATTCTGCCGCCTGCCTCGCAAGCGCAAGGACCCGAGTTCGATCCCCGGTACCAAAAAAAACCACAAAAAACCAAAAAATATTTTCTAGAGAGAACTTTGGTACCACACAACAGAAAGAAAAACAAAATAAAATTTAGAAAAATCAACCATATGAAAATAATTTTCTAACTATTCAAGCAAATATCCCCCCCAAAAAGTAATTTTAAGTCAAGTGGTGTATTCCAAGATAAACAATTTGTGGTGCTTATAGAAGGTAATGTATTAGCAAACAATTTTAAAACCAATTATGAACCAGTACAATTTTGAATAGGCAGGGAAAATGAACTTCAGAAGTCTGAATATAAGAACACAAACAAGTACAAGAAATTACATATGTCATTGGTAATCAGAGTAGCAAATGTGAAAACAACAAAATACATTGACTTTTAATTGAAAAAGATCACTCTCAAAGTTTAAGAGAAATAAAAAAGGTTAAAATGGGAAAAGAGATTTAAATGTCACTATAAATTGTAAATTATTAAGTACACTGGAAATTACATAAGTTCAAAGGTTATTATTTTAAATTTTTTTATTTCAAAAAGTTGACAGAACTACCAAAATAAAACTGAACGCCAGGTACAGAAAAATAATATTCTCCACTAAGGTTTTGACAATGAATGCTTACTGCTGTATAAATAGACTCACAATATATTTAATAAATTCAAGGTTATAAATAATTTGCTTACATTAATTTTTGGAAAGTAAAAATACATATACATATATGCATACATAAATGCTAATACACATATACATAAATGCTAATAAAACTATATAAGGTATTTTCTCATTTTTGTTTTATGTATTATCAAAATGATTTGAAGATGAACTTTAATAAAACAGGTATATTAATACAAAGTTTAAAATAAATAAATAAATAAATATTAAAAATAGGCCACAACAAAATTTATATCTTAATTTATAGAATTGTACTCTAAAAATGAAATAATCTTTCCAATTTTTCCAGACAAAATTATATAAAGAAACTTTTTCAAAGAATGGCTGTAATTACTTTAAGATGCTAAGCTAAAAACTGAAAAGAAGTAAATGTGAAAACAACAAAATACAATGACTTTTAGTTGAAAAAGATCACTCTCAAAGTTTAAGAGAAATAAAAAAGGTTAAAATTAGAAAATAGATTTAAATGTCACTATAAATTTAAATGACACTATAAACAGTAAATTATTAAGAAGCTAAAAAGTAAAATTTAGAAATAAAATAATTAGTCTGTTAATATCTATTAAGCCATTATTTATAAGATATTAAGTGAAATACTAAAGTCCAAAGATTAACAGTTATATGTTATTTTTCCTTGAGTAGCTTAGATTCAAGTAGGAATGATATAATTAAATCAATAATTACAAAAAAGAAAGATAATAACCTGGGTATGTATATTATAGGATAGGTGGTGGTCATGGTCACCAAGAGGAAAACAGGGAAATTTGACCATATGAGGATTTTAGCAATGGCTTCTTCAGGAGGTGATTACTGGAAATTAAACAGGAGCAGAGTAACATTCTAGTGTTGAGTGTATAAAGATAATTCAAAGAGGGCAGCATAATAAGAGAGACATGAAAAAAGGCCCGTGCAGTGTGCAGAGCTCCTTAGCGATTCATAAGCAAGGAGAGTGGGATATGACAATCTGGGATGGCAGGGGAAGGAGAAGAGGATTTGAGGTTAGAAAATTCTTATTTTGTTTTAAGAGGTAAGAGTCAAGTATATTTAAAAGCTTATGGAAGTGACAGAGATTTCGGGCAGCAGATTATAGCACAGGAACCTAATACAGCCTGCAGTTTTTATAAATAAGATTTTACTGACTCAGATATATTCATCCTTCACTTAATTTCTATGTTTTTCTTTTCACATTAAAGCAGCAAAGTAGTTGTGACAGATACCACATATTCCACAGTGTCTAAAATATTGACTATCTCTTCTTTCTGAGGAATAATTTTCAGGTCAAAAGTAATCTCAGTATATAAGTAATAGTTTACTGAGAAATAGTGATAAACTAAGTAATAGTTTACTAAGAATGTTACAGAGTACTGGCTGAAAGATTTATAAAGACATAAATAGTATTATACTCTAGAAAATATAACATAGATATAATTCCTGTTAATTTAAAGGCAACTTCCCTCAAGTTTTTAAATTTATGAATATCTTTAGCAATCATAAACAAGAATAAATGAACAAGACTGATGTATAAAAAGAAAGACTGAAAGAAGTATACATATTTAAGGAATTTACCACCATAAGGAAAAAGATACATCTAAGAATTCAATAATTTTATTCTGGATTATAAGCGTATAGAACAAAGGAGCTAACAAGGCATTTACAGTTTCAAGTACAATAATCTACAAAGATTGGGTGAACAAATATGAGTAGAGGAGATGTTTAAAAATGAGTAATTGATACATAAATAAGCATAAAATACACATTTTCAAGAAAATGGATGTTTTTCTAGGAAACCATAATTCAATATTCTGATTCAAGGATAAGGAAAGGTGAAAATATCTCACCAAAATTCATAACTTTTTCTCAACATATCCAAAAGGATTCTACAAAGGCAACATTTAATGGCTAATCTACATACTTCAAAGAAAAAGAATTTGCATAACCAATTTAGAGTTTGAAAATGACAAATGAGTAAATATAACTCAATTATAGAGTGTATAATATTGAGGCTCCTTCCTAAGAAAAAAGTAAAGGTTATAAATAAGATAAAAGTAAATTCAATAAAGATCTATCTGGAAAAGAATACCATGGAAGAAAAAAAGAAGAATACCATGGAAGAATAACCATATTATCCTAGAAATGCAAACAACATTTGATATTAGAAAATAAAAATGTATAATTTATAACATAAAAAACAAAACTGTTAAAAAGATACACCTCATTAAATGTATAAAAAAATAAAATGGTAAAAATTCCTTTAGTAAAATTCAGTATTAATTTCTATTTTATAATCTGTCTGTATTTATGATCATTCTCAGAAGTAAGATTTGGCTATAATAATGTTTTTTAAACTACTGTAAATAGCATTAAGTCCAATGTTAGTACCAATAACTAAAAATATATTTTTATTGAATAAATAGAAAGCTAAAACTGACAAGAATATAATAGAGTAATAAACGTTAAGAACAAAAATAATTGCTTCATATCACTATAGTTATTTTATCTTATTCTAGAAGATTAATCAATTGATGATGAAAATAAGAAATGTAATTATGAGGCTTCCACATTTTATATTTTACAAAATTACTTTTATTAAGAAATTTCAAAAGAATTTACTAAACCTGCAAAAATTATGGAAATAATGAAATACTGATAACTATATATCATACATACATTATAATATTTTATAAGATTATTAAAATAAGGCAAATCAACTCATCTTTATGGGAGTCATAAGAAAGATGCAATAAAAATAGATCACTGAACATTTTTATGCTATTCTTTATACTTCATTTAAGCAATTAGAAAAATTCCCATTGTTCAAAAAATTATAGACTCAGAATTCCAGTGAAAACAATATATATCAGTGTTGAAGAGAAAAAAAAGAAATGCAAAATTTTATTTCAATTAAAAGTGCTAGAGGGCCAGGGATTTAGCTCAGTGGTTCTACTGCCTGCCTTGCAAATGCAAGGTCCTGAGTTCAAATGCAAGAGAAGAATTAAGACATATTTTTAACATTTGTGTGTAATTTACCAATTATATGAAAGACACTTATTTATAAAACTAAATTATATTATAAAACTTATGGCATCTGAAAATATACTTATGATATTAAGGAATGAATTCACAGGGTGATGTAGAAAGCATAAAAACCATTTGGATATATGAGCATTTTATATTATTGTGCAAAATGTGCTGAAAATTACAAGTTTTAGTGGGAAAGCAACTTCATTCTGCACTTTGTATAGGATATGTAAGTAAATTATATGTAGATTAAAGAATTAAATGTAAACATAAGCTTGTGAAGTAAATGACCTTAGTATAATTCATGTTTGCTCTACTTCTAATGGCCTAGGTCTTTAAAAAATAAAAGCAATGTAGGAAATTATAACGAAAACTATTTTTATTATTGACCTCAAGGATTGCCCATATTTCAAAATAAGAAATACAATAATATGAAAATTGAAAACAAAATGATTCTACTGCATTAAATCAAAAGTGTAGAAATCAAACAACTTGTTGAAAACAACTGCATTTTAAATAATGTTAGTACATATGGTGAAAAAATGGAAACTCATATACTTTATAAAAAGTACATATTTTAAAAAATAATTTTGCAATGTGAGTTAAAAGATTAAAATTGTATGGTCAAGTTTTTTTTTTCACATCTAGGACTGTATCTACTTTAGGATGTCAATTAAGAAATATTTAAGACAATGATACAAAGTACCATAAATGTTGAACAAAGAAAGCCTTAAGTAAAATATAATACATCTTATAAAAGCAATTAAATATGATTTATATATATACATTTTATATAGTTATATTTAAATGGTGCTTCTATCCAGGGATGGTGGCCTGTCTAGGAAGCTGAGGTATCCTTTGAGTGACTTATCAAGACTCTCTCAAAATTAAAAAATAAAAACAACATATATATATATATATAGAAGGCTACATATAGCTGTGTATGCAGGCCCTGGATTCAATACCAAAAAGCAATAACCAAAGAAACAAAAACAACAATATAAGCAAATTGAACAAACTTAAATGACTGTTTATCATAAAATATGAATTTTAAAAAAGCAGTACAGAAACTTACATGTACATTTTCCAATAAAAGGTTAATTTTGTATAATACCACACTCACATATATTTGTACATGATAGAAATAAATGTGCCAGGATTTCTAAGGTGTTATTATTGCATATTAATATTGTTTGTTAACTATTTTAATTAACTTATAAATAATTGCATATTTTTAAAATTTCTGTATTTTCTAAAAAATGGACTGTTTATCTTATAATTAGTAAATAATGGAAAATAAACAAAATACATCAAATTAATCTTTAAATTATACTCATCCATAGTTCAAAATAAACTTTATCTTTTTGTTCAGTTTAAGGAGCACAGAAATAGCTTGACAACACTGTATAATAAACTGGTATATTTTCTTATATAATTAATCATGATGTTTTATTAAAATTTTTAGAAAAACAAACTTCAATGAGAAAGAGAATGGATGGTATTTTCTTTTTATTCCAATGATCCTTGTCTATCTTTATGTCTTGTTGGAGAATCATCTACACACTCTCAAGGAAGATGTTTTGTCAAAACTGAGGGGAAACATGATTTAATATTGATTTGAACTTATCTATTACCATCCAGTTGTTGAGAAAAAGACATATAACATGGATAGACAGAAAAACAAAAGGGTAATATTTTTTAAAGGGTGAAAAGTTTATATTCCATTCTCTTTCAGATTTCAAAATTAGAAACTAAGTTGTGTTTTTAAAAGTATAAAAACATTAAAAGGAAAATAAATTTCAATTAGACTGTCAAATGCTGTTTCAAGGACAGAAAATGTTGTTGAGAAAAGTAAGGTCAAGACTACTAGTTCTGCAGTTTCTCTTCCCACTGATTCACAAATTTCAGGGAGAAATTTATCAAAATGTGATTCCTAAATGTAATGGGAAAGTGAGAATCAGAAATAGCAGAATCCTAGAATCAGCAATTCATCACCACAGATAACATGGGGATGGCCACCATCACAATGGCAAATCCAAAGCAGTAATCAGAGTAGCTTGACTCACAAGAGATAGATGATGTTGGGAAGTGGATTCCAAAGTCTCTAGAAAAGAATTACATGAATCATCTACCAGATTCTTACTTGGCCTGTATAAGCAGAAGGGTTCTAAGTTGATTATCAACAAAAGAGAGAGTCACGAACCTATAGTTTCCAAACTGAGCCAGTTTACAGACCCTACTGAATAAAAGGAAAGCCAGACCCTCTAGCCTGAAAAATAGTTCATACTGTGGGTCTTTCTCCTAGGCATCCCTAAAGAAACCTACAGCAAGTTATCATAGTGACTGTATGTGGAGGAATATGAAGTAATCAGACTTTTGATTATGAGATCTAACTCTGAAATGACACTAATTCCTGGAGATTCAAAACATGACTGTGATCCTACAGTGAAAATAAGGATTTGTGGAGGTATCACAATGAAAGGAGTTTCATCTCTGGTCTCTTACAGAGGGTCCAGTGAATCCCTGCACCAATTCTGTGGCAGTTTTTCCAGTTCCAGAGTACCAAGTTTGATAAGAAATACTCAGCATGAGGAAGATTTTTCATATTAGAGTAATTCTGGTTTTCCAATCACAAAGAAAACTACTTGTCTTCTCTAGAGAGATGGGGTTTGTATTTCTTAAGTCCGTATGCCAGTATTGTCATCCCTATTTAATATCACATCACAGTATTATAGGAAATAGTCTATGGAAACTTAGAAATGTATTTCACTTTATAATATATCATAGTTATGGGGACAAAAATAATAATGATGCTGTATGTTTCTGTAAAACAAGAATTCAGTTTATATTCAATAAATATAAATAACTATACACATTAAAGCATTAAAATTTATATATACACATTTATACATGTACTGATAAATTTACACACACACACACACACACACACACACACACACAAACTATGCCACATACTTGTATAAATGTTTCAGTCACCAGAGTACCACTTACATCATTGTGGTCCCATAGGATTATATACCTTAGTGACATTATAGCAATTTTTGCTTGTGTCAATACATTCTATAATGCTCATAAAAATTACAAAATCTCCCAGGAACCATTTCTCAAGTTGTAGTCCTATCAACAATTATATATATGGTGTGTATATATTCAAATATATTCATATATGATGCAGATTTATTACTTCTTCAAATTATTTATTAGCTATTCAATCTATAAAGAACATTATATGGTTTATTGAGAACTGCCATATGTAAATGGATAAATATATGGAGAATTAAAAGTACTTTCAGTAAAAATGAATTGAAAGTCAATAACTTATGAAATTGGGAACTTACAAGTTGTTTCTATAACACATTTCTTCTCTAGCATATCAATAAAAGAATTATAAATGCTGCTTTCTCAGATGAATAAAATATTTGACCAAGGAAATATTTTACAAATCTGAGGATATTACTAAATATTATTGTGCCTGATACCCAAACTAAATTGCAATTCAGACAAGGGACTGAAAGGCCAGATTTATTATTCACTTAAATAAAAATGTAACCACAATACTTGTTTCTACATCAGGAAGCATTATAAGCATCATTATAACTAATAATAACAATGAAAATAATACAACCACATTGTATTTTGCATGTTTCAGTGGACAGAATGTTTATAATTAATCATCATTTATGTGTACACTGAAGCTTTTTAGGAAAGAAATCAGAGCTGTTTTCAAATAATACCTCATTAATCATCTCAGCAAGTTACATGGAAAGTTATTATCCCAGTTCAATAGATAGAAAAATTATATCACAGAAAGGTCAGATACATATTTACTTGTCCAATATTAGAGAAGTAAAGTGAGTCAATTTCAGATCTGAGACCTCCTTTTCACCCTTTCATCTGACCACTGGACCAAACAATATTAGTCCAGGCTGTGGTTTGACCATCAACCTAAAGTACTTCAAGGGTGACCTCTATTCTATTACTTTTACAGATCTATAAACACAGAAGAGATTATCAATTTTTCATCTAGGGTGACTAGACAAAAAAGACACAGACAAAATTAATTCATATTTTCATTTTAAGTCTTACAGAAATTCTTGACAATCAATTTAAATTGTATACATTAAAGTATTTAATAATGTAATGTATCATGATCAAATTTAGGATGTAATAAACAGAAAATGTTTATCAGGCTTTATTTGAATTTAAGTGTATTCAATAACTGTATTAAATAATTAAATTAACTTTTAATTATTTTCAACATCTCAAATATGTAGATCTCGAGGAACAAAAGAAAAAACCAATGATTCAATAAATGTTACTTGAGAACGAGGGAAGAATTGAGGATGCAAGTACAGAATTTACACCCAATAACTGTTTGACTTTGTTATAAGTCTAATTTAATTGTTTCATCTCATAATAGTTATAAAAGAAGGCAAGGAAAAGTAATCGTTAATGTTTAAAGTGAAAATATACAGTGAAACTAAAGTAAGTAGCCTTGTCTTTCTTAAATAAAACATTCTCTGGCATGTTTTTCTCTTTGCAGCAAATGCTATTCCAGAATTAGTATCTATAGAGTTTGTCTTTAATCTTACAATTTTCCTCCTCAGTTGAAGCAAGTCATAACTATATTTCTATTTGAAATTATATATTTTCTTACTTAGATACTAAAGAATGAACTTTCTTAACCCACCTACATTTAACATACTTTGAAATATTCAAATATACTCTTAAAATAAATGTACTCTTTCATTTTTAATTTTAATGGTATTTGAAGATACCAGTTATTGAAATATATAGTAAAAATGAAAATTATAAGTTTGCATCAGAAGTTTTCAAAATAAAGTTACTGTTTACCTTACAATTTTCTTTTAAAGCCTGTGATCGAAATATTTACTCTTACTTTCTTCTACTAGAATGATTTGATTTTAAAAAATAATTAAAAGGTATAAGATGACTTTTTTTGCTAGATTTACTGAGTACATCTGTAATGCTATTTCTGAGGCATAAGAATTCAGTAAATGATAAAAATTAGGGTAAAACAGCAAGTACAACCTTTTAGAGATGGTGGTAAAGGCATCCCCAAATTGAGAAAAGTCACCCAAATTGAGGCATTGAAACAGGCAAAACAAAAAAAGTTATTTTCATGACTTTAAATTCTTTTTTTTTAGTATCTTTGCAAATGTTTCTTTTGAAGACAAGTCATATAAACTGGAAAAGTTATTACAGAATTTCTGTGCACATGTTTAAGTAATCTAGAAATCCTTATAAAGTCTATATGGATGTCAAATTATGTATGTCTGTGGAAATGCAATATTTCAAAATTACTTTGATATTCATACGGAAGAATACCATTTAAGTAACATTAAGATATTAGGATATTTCTATTTTCAAACAATAACATTAAATTCTATGAGTTTTATCATACTTACATTGATTTGTTATCTGAGCATCAATTTGTGTTCACCACTTTCTTTTTAAATCATGATTCCTCATAAATTTTGAAGAATATATTTCAGAATTTTTGTATATTTTCTTAATGTGTATTAGCTTTGCTGTCCTTTTATTCCAAAACCTTATTTGTAAATATTACAATATATTTACTGAAATCAAATATCTTACTTTTTTCAAAAGAACTTTTTTCTCAGTTACATTTATTTAGACCCTTTATTCCTCTGGAGAGTGAAACCATTTTTAAAATACTTAATCTTTGTATCTATCAAGCAGTTTTAAGCAGCAATCCATGTAAACACCAATGGTTTTCCTACCATAGGAAATATTGTGCCTTTACCCAATCTTCCTCAACTTATAGTTCAAACATTAATGGCTTATGGAAGCCATGGAAAAAATGGCCCCATAATTTTTCTTCCCTTTTAAGAATATTGAAATTGTATTAAACTGATTCAATAAATGATGGTTTTTCTGGTACTATAAAAAGCATTTTAAGTTTTAAAGTCTATACCACATCACTTTACGGTTGTTGCTCATCAAAAGACAAACTAATTTTTCAAAACTCCCAGTGTCTAGTGATATACGGGTTGCTACTGTTTCTCTCTTGTTTAGTGAATCATGAAACTCTAGAAACCTGACAATTCAGATGAGTCAAGTCCCTTGTGATATTACTGAGCATATTCTAAAGCTAAGGCTATCTATAAATGCAACTCTCAAGAAGAATCAGAGATAATTACATTTTATTGAATGTAGAAAACTATCAAAAAGAAAAATTCTGGAATTATGTGGAGATTACTGAGGTATGTAAAAAGCTATCCATTTTTAAGACCATAGTCAGATTCCTCAGGTTGGTATCTTAGATAAAAACCAATTGTTCAAGCTTTGTCCATGAGATGCTAGTACCAGCTAAGACTAGAGAAAGAATTCAACCATTTTAGTCAATTTAAAAATCTTTCCTAAATTAGCTGTGTGAGACCTTCTTGGCAGCTGTCACTCTGCACTACCATTTGTGAATTCTAATGAAAATGCTCTTCACGAAGAGATTTCAATTGAATTGAATACAGGCAATCATTTTCTATAGCAGTCATAGTTTTAAGTGCTTTCAAAATCCAGTAGTTATTTAGCTGAATTTAAAAGACATGTACTGTGTGTGCATAAATGCCCATGCTTGTACTCATGAACATTTCTGTGTAATGTTATGTATTTTCTCCTAAAGCATGAAGAAATTGTATGACTGTTCATTTGGATACATGATTTTTAATAACTCAAGAAGTTCTTCCTTTTCTCATTGATAATGAATATAAACACATCATCTTTCTCCCCTATAACATTTTGCTTTTTTTAGTTCTGAAAATTACATAGACATTTTACAAGATTTAGAAATGAGGATTTCTTCCAGCTGGGAAATACTATACTCATACAATACACTCATTTGTGCAATGGGTCAAAGAGAAGTGAAATTACTAGTCCAGTTACACCACAAATGGCAATTTATGAAGTATAGATACAGATTTTAATACCTCAAATACTCTCTTAAAAAGTTAAATGATGCAGATGTAAGATATTTATAATAAATTTTAGATATAATTAAACTTTTACCTGAAGAACTACATCCCTAACAAATATCAGTAATTCTATTGCAAGATTTTTCAATTAATATTTCAAATTATCAAAAATGGAAATAATTTTGATGAAAATATTTCTATATTTTCTTTTCTTATTCCTTCTGTTTTATCTGTATACATGTATGTATATGCATACATATTCAAATGCATATATGTACAAACTCACTACAAAAGCACACACCTGCGTACATATATACATAAATATACTCTATGAATAGGTAGAGTTTCAATTATAACATTTCATTGTGACACAGTAATCAGCCACCTAATAAAGTTTATTTTCTGTAGTTCTATTTTAGTAAAATATTAAACTTAATGATATTGGGCCTATGTAATTTAGAATCCTGTTTCAACATATGGTATATGGTCCCTGGAAATCTACTTGATATGTGCAAAAATGTCAAATTTTAAAGTGACAGAAGAAATTAATATTACATTATAAATCAGTGGTTTGAACATGGTCCTCCAACAAATATGAATATACATTTTTAGAAATAGTTTATAACACCTGTCCCATAGCAGTGAAATAAATACTAAAAACCTTAAGTGACACCATTTTTGTTTTGTTTTGTTTAAAGAGTATGACTGAAACATTAAATATTTGGAAAACATTTGCCTATATTATCACCTATATTGCCATTTTCTTAATGGGAGCATTATGGAATAAACCTTAAATTTCAATTACTTAAAATTTACAATGCTCTGGATATAAAATTTCTTTCATTAAATTTTCTTTTATTAATTACCTTCATTTCTTTTAATATTTTACAAGTTTTACTTTTACTAAATGCAAAAGAAACTGGAAATGTTTTCTTTCGTCTTGTGTTCACACTGATTACTTTCATAACTGCTCTTGTTATCCTCAGTTGATAAATGCTAAAAGTATGAGATATTAAAAACTTTTACAAAACTTTATAAAATCGAAAGAAGTATTTCATGTCCATAGAGATGTAACTTCATATCTTTGTAGCACTTTTAATGAGAGAAAATTGTGTAAGACTTCACAAGTATTTTTTAAAATAAATACTTCTAACTTTCTCTGTTTTTACTAACATTTTACTACGTTTTAGCCAAAGCTGTATCCTGTTGTTTTAAATTATTTTTTCTGAGTAGCTATTGTGCACAAATTAAATGATGCAGTACAACCTAGCACATTGATCCACTCAAAGTATGAAGATTGAGATGTATGTATCTCTTATATTTTTTCCATAAATCATAAAATGTTCATTGCTATCCAGTCCTCTTTTATAGATGAGAAATCTTGCTGTTATTATAATAGTATATCAGTTTATTTATATGATATGTACATGTAGACTTCTCAAAATCATAACTTGAAAATTATAGCGTTAAAATCACTTAATTTGAAAATTACGATGGTATATGTGTATTTTCTCACAGATGCACTTCTAATAAAGAATCCTAACATTTTTATTTCACTCCCAAGAGAAACAAACAAAATGAATATTTTAACTATATTTAAGTCATGATAACTGAATATAGAAATATGTGGAAAGTGTTATTTTTAATTTAAAGCATAATTTTAGTCAAGACACTGTCTTAGAAATTAATGCTTGTCAGTGTTTTTGAAGTAAAATATTTATGGCTTTATTCATAGAGTTTGATATTTTAAATTAAAATCCAACTTACCTCACAAAATTTTACTTTAAAATGTTAATGTTTTTATAGCTTATAAGCTATCAATATTTGAGATTTGTGAAAAAAGACCAGGCTCAAATTTAACCACATTTATTCTTACTGTTCTTAAAAATTAGTAGACTTAGAAATTACTTTCTGTCTTGGATCCATTTTGTAGAGGCATCCTCTCTATGGAACTGTTTCTCAAGAGGAGAAAATTTCTTCTGGCGTCAAAAGTTTAAAAAGTGTGGGGACAACTGGGAATTTCCTTACAGATAAGTTCTTAGTTTAAGTTTGCTTGTTTTTGTATACGCATATAACTATAATATACTTAACATCCTGTTAAAAAGAGGTGGTACCTGCACTGTTTTTATGTTTGTGTTTCAAAACAAGTGACTATTCATTTAAATGTAGTTTTATTGTACTTTATTACCTTCTCAAATACAGACAATGGCTTAAACGGACCGCTTACCATCTTCCACTTTGTAAGGCATGGAGAGTTTGATCTGTTCCAGTAGCTACCATTTTGATGCAACAGTACAATATTTAATGGCATTATTCATCTTTAATACCTTCACATGATTGTTATTCTCAACAATGCTTGTGAATTTCATGACCTTACTCTCCATTTATATAACACATATAGCATCAAAATGTGTTTTTAAACACACAACTTATTAAGAAATACATTTTCAAATTGTTGATTTTGTCCTATTATGGTGTTTCTTGAAGGAGTAATCTGTGTAATTTAAGATTTTTGGAAAAGTTTTAGAATGCCTACTCTCGAGTTCCAGTTCTTTAACAATCTTCTTGGTGATCCTTATATATAAAAACTATCATTCTATTCCAGAAGTCTAGGAAAAAAAATGAACAAATAAACCTGAATTTTTCTTTTGCTTTTATATTATTTGCCTTTAAGAGAACTACAAACTTTCAAAACTCATAATAAAATAGGATAAATGTGTGTTATCTGTATTCTCATATATCAATACAGGCCTGCAAGAAAAACATCAACCCTTGTTAAACTTTTTATAGAAATCTTTTATTCTCTTTATTTTGAAGGGTAATTGTATATACAAGTTTCTTTCAGGGATTTAGTATTTGGGATTTTGTCTCTTATTTTTGATGAGAGAGAGAGGGAATAAACTTTGAACAACAATTCAATAGTTCAAATTGTACTGTCTATTTCAAATTCAGTGCTTTGTTTTAAAGCATTTTCATTAAAATATGCATTTAGAATTATGAAAAATTGGGATATATATTATCAAATATCAAAGTATATTTTCCAGCTGTTATAACTAACATTAGAAAGGGCAGTGTCTTTAATGGTCATTAAAACTCTCTTCTGAAAAAGTAATCAACTAAAATCAGATACTAAAAGAGCATATTGCCTGAACTCAACCTCTCTTAACTAGTTTACTTCAGCAACAAGGCCTTGGAAGTCACAGTCTTTGCACATTATGATCAATTTTATGAATAAAAGAACAATTTACATCCAGTATTACTTATTGACAAGTTGCAAGTTTGTGATTATTTTTCTGATCATTAACATATTCCTATAAATGACCTATAAAATTAAATAATCAGAAAATGGGACCAAGCTTATTTTCATGTAAACAAGAACAGTATAACATGAAATGCATACCTTCATTTGAGACTATTACAGAAAGGGAGAATACCCAGAACAAACCTTACTCCTTTTATTTATAAATACTTGCATTGCTTAATTTTGGATAAGGTTAATAAGAATACATATCATTTCTTTTGGGGATGACAGCAAAACTGACAAACAGTCCCTATTATGCCTGTCATTCTGTTATTGCTAAATCATCCACAACATTGTGACCTGATATTAGTTACTAGGGACAAAGCCAACACATGAGAGTTAAGTTTCATTCAGATTACACACAAATAGCCAGCACTCAAAAAACTATAGAAAAGGGATCCATGTCCCAGTAATTTAAGGAAAGATGAAAAGAAAGAGGAAGGAAGGAAGGAAGGAAGGAAGGAAGGAAGGAAGGAAGGACAGGATGGGAGGGAGGAAAAGAAAGAGGGAGGGAGGGAGGGAGGGAGGGAGGCAAGAAGTCAGTCCTTAAAAGCTTGATACAATAACACAGTAGGCCTCTGACATTCTCTATGCTGGTAAATAGCTAAATGGCAAATGACATGGCTGTGAGATCCCTGTTGCATGCTTTAATCAAAACTAAAATTTTACAACAAAATCAATGCTTGGGTAAATTGCTCTTTGGTTTAAATCTTTGTTACCTCCTGGAATTTTGGTAAACTCACTTTCTTTTTAAATTAAACTGGCCCCTCCTTTACTCCATTACAAAAGTCAAACACCAAGAACCAGACAAGAATACCAGAATGAAAAGAGTTTTGTTTGTGTGTATGCGTGTTTTTCAGTCCAATCCCTGTATACAAACTGTTTAAAAAAAAAAAAAAACAGGTGTTTTAACATAGTGCTTTATTACAACTTAATCTCATCCTTGAATGAACTTCCTTCAAGTTTCAACCATTAAAAAAAAAAGAGCAGTCAATTTCCTGGTAGTTGTAATTTAATTAAGTAACCTTTCACACCGAGAAAAACCCAAAAGCAAAAGGGTCATTAATCTGGCTAGTGATTAGAGACACCTCTAGAGCTTCAAACATTTACCTCTCCTTCCCCGCAGTAGAAATGCTTTTAGGAGGATCATGGTTCATACCTCACATTCCCTGGAGCCAGAGATGGTATATGTGCAGGGCCCAGATCCATTAACCGATATATCCATGGTCTCAGAGTTTGTTGGCTTGTAGTCCACATAATACTCCTGTAAAGGGGAATTCATTTGTCTTTCTGACTCTCTGGCCTTTTTCCGCCGCCTCTTCATAAGAGAGTGCTGCTGGAGTTGCTTCATGCTAGCTGGATAGCGTTTCCAAGACACATAGATCACCAAGAGGATCATGGCTACTGAGAGAAAGAGAGCCACACTCCCAGCAATGATTTTGTGAAACGAAACGTGCTCATACTCTTGGTCTGTGCCAGGAATCTGAAACCCTGGAGAAGGGCTTGGTGTCTCAAGGGTGAACTGAGAGGTATCAGGTTTGAAGATGGTAGGTTTAGGGATAATCAGAGGCTTCTGAGGAGTTTGGGGCACCAGATGCGATCTTTCCGTATTGACCACCTGGATTTCAGAACAGATGTTGTATGTTTCGACTGCGTCGCTAACCTTTTCACCCTGGATGTGCTTAGGTCCTGCACATATCATGGTGCTCTCCTTATTTCCTTTGAAATTTTTCAGCCAGTAAAACAGAGGACAAATGCTCCGGCTGCATTCCCACATATTTCCAGACAAAGTAATGGATATTAGTGATATCCATGCATTGACAGTTTCCTGGGAGATGTTGGTGAGCTTGTTGGAATCCAAATTCAGTTTTTGCAAATTG
The DNA here is from genome assembly GCF_053883595.1 of Heterocephalus glaber. Classification (NCBI taxonomy): domain Eukaryota; kingdom Metazoa; phylum Chordata; class Mammalia; order Rodentia; family Bathyergidae; genus Heterocephalus; species Heterocephalus glaber. The sequence goes on along the minus strand of NW_028258145.1, from coordinate 25,109,743 downwards.
GGGAGGCATTTAAATGTGCCTGGCTCAATTCCTTGGATATCATTCCCTGATAAATCCAAGTTGTGTAAGGAACTCCAAGTCCATGTCAAGCCTTGGCTAATGGAGCGAATCCTGTTCCATTGTAGGTAAATTGAACGGAGGTTGAAGAGACGTGGAAAATGAGCAAAGTTGATCTTGGAAAACTGATTGTGCTCCAGGTGGAGCTCCTTTAATTTCAAGAGGCCAGCAAAAGCATTTCTAGATAAACTCCGGAGACGATTGTAACCCAAATCCAAAAAGTCAAGATTCCTACAGTCTTGAAAAACTCTTATGGGAACAGTCTTTAGTGAGTTAGACCTCAAGTGCAAAATTATGAGTTTCCGAAGTCCTTTAAATTGTTCAGATTGCAATGTCTGAAGTTTATTGTAGGACAGGTCCAGATTGCGGAGATTGGGAACTGGGTGAAATGTTTTATTGTGCAGATAGGTAATTTTGTTGGAGCTTAGAATTAATTCTTTCAGTCGACGGATCCCTTGAAATGCATCTTCATCCACTGAGCTAATGTAATTATGGTCAAGATAAAGCCATATAAGCTGGTTAAGGCCGGCAAACTGATTGGATTTGAGCTTCTGAATGCTGTTGAACCTTAATGATAAGCCTTGTGACCCACCAGAAATGTTCTCAGGAATATCTGCAAAGGCATGAGACTCACAGTACACAATTTTGCCATCACATCTGCAGTTCTTCGGGCAAGCTCTCTGAGCCCCCGTGAGCATAACAAGCAGCAGTGTAGGAAGTAGCACCAGAACCACACTCATGCCTTTCAGCTGCGTAATTAAATGGAAACCTACAATATTAAAAAGAAGACAGATGCACATTGTGAAGGTATTAAGATACACCACCACCAGCTTACCCATATCAGGGGCACTTTGTCTAATGCAGTAATGGGACAGTTGATTTAGGAACACATTCAACACTTAAGTATTATTTTTTTCATTGCTGCATGTTTGCTGTTTAGGATTCATTCTTTCTTCCTTGATCTTTAAATCAACACAGTGCTGTAGAACTAAGAAAATCTTTTTGGAGTTTCAGGAGTTTCTGTGTATCTCAATAATGAAAAGCACAGAGCCTTTCTTTTCACCAAATGCTGCTGACATTTTAATAACAATAATACTTGGCTAGTCATTGTGCTGAAAAAACAGTTCCAAAAGAAAGTGTAGAATCTTTTCTGGTAAGGACAAAATTGTGACTTAGTAAACCTGGTACTCATACATCTCTACTAGTTGGGCAAAAGGATGTGATATAGAAAGGAGCTTCAGGAAGCTGTCAAGGTAATCCAAGTTTGTCTTGCCTGAGATTCTATGCTTATTGCATAATGGGATGACATGATACGAGCTCTGAAAAATGGCACTGGGACTAATATAGGCAGCCCGTGAAGCACTATGTGACGACTAATAACAGTGTTTCTCTCAGTTTCATAATCATCATATATTATTGTGTACTGTGGTTCTATGCCCAGTAATACATGAGCTAAAAGGCATACCCACTTTTATCAGAGTACACTCCAAAGTTAAGATCGCCCACTTCTTATTAAATAGTCCATAAAATGGAAAGCAGTATTGTGTGTCAGTTTGTTGTTATTTTTCACATAGATGCTCTTACAAATTTAAGGGATAAACAAGGAAAGAAACAGAAGACTACTAACCCCCACCCCACCATCCTGACCTGTTCAAATTTCTCATTGACTTTTTTTTTTCCTGCCTCCATTAACTTCAGAAAGCCTGTGAAGTTGCAGTTTATCGGCACTTATGATACATTTCCAAGTCATTGCACGTTAAGGGACTTCTTTCCTCTGCGAACAGTAGATTTATTATTTCTTAACAGTGAAAAAAACCACTGCTGTATACTGCAGTTTCATTTTTCTTTAATATTCATATTTTTAACCAAGAGGGCAATCAGCCAAACGCCTAATCTAAAAGCGCTCCTTCTCAGTCAAGTTTTTTTCTTTCTTTTCTTACTTTTTTCTTCTTTTCCTTTCTTTTTTTGAAATTTAAAACTCAATCTTGCTCTCTGTCCTTTTGCCAGTTACAGACTCATTGAAATACATTCCAGCTTTCGCAGACAGGAGGGAAAAAAAAGCCAGTCACACTTGAAAAAATAAGACTGGCAAATGACTGCTGTAAATTTGGAAGCTGTGTTCAGGATCCAGCTTCAAAAATAAAACAAGTCCTGAGCAATCTCTAAAAAGTAAGGACCCCACCCCTACGCACACCCAGTTTTAAAGTGTTAACAACCTTCCTGACAGCAACCAGAAATACAAGCGTGGCTAATATTAACAAGAAACAGAAACAAACACAGTATTTATCTCATACTCAATTCCCAATCTGTGGATACCCAGACAGTAGCGACAGTCTTAAAGATATTTCTCTAGAGTCTGTTTAAGTCCGTGTTATGCATTTATGAATTTAAAAAAAAAACACTGCAAAAAGGAAAATGATCTAAAAATATAATAGCAACTATAGTGAGTCAACTGACAAACTCAGAGGCTTTTTGCCTGTTTCCTTGTCTTTTATCAGCTAATGCCACCGCTAAGGACACGAAGGGAAGAGGATCAGCTTTGCTGAGAAGGAAACAACAAAAGTTCACTTACCCATCCTTTGTCATCCAAAAACGTCTCCCCCCTCTCTCAGCTTTCTTCTTATTTCTCCTGTGCTGAAACCACCACCACCTTCATGACACAGTGCGGCTGTCATTCACACCATTCTGATCCCACATGGGAGCTAGTAGCCCCATACAAACTTCCCCGGAGAGGACAAGCAAAAATATATGCACACATATATTAAAAAAAAAATCAGCATGGGGTGGGAGGAAGAGGCAGGGAAGAGGAAGCGTCTGGTCGGCGGGGGTCTCTAGGCTCTGAAGACCATTTTATAATTCATCAGAGACCCATCAGCAGTAATTTTCAGTTTGTGCAAAGAGCTACAGCCCATCTCGAAGGTAACCAACTTCTCTGTAAAAAGACAGGAAAAAAAGAAAATCTTCAGAATACCTGGCATTCCTTATTTTGCTGGCTTTTGCCATTCCCAGATAAAGCAATTCATCTTCTGGCTTTTCAGTTCTTGAAGCAAGTAGGCCTCCTGTGCTGTATGAGACCCCAGTTTAAAAGCTATGCAGGCTAGGTTTATCCATTTAGCTGGTCAGGTTTAAAGTGTTTTGTAGCTGTGCTGAGAGGCAGCCCTTGTCTAATTCAGAAGGCTTTCCAGAGACTGATGAGGCTCAGAGCTTGTTGGTGCTAATGCTTGAGTTTGTGATACACTGAGTGCCCTCCGCTGGAGAAAACAGATTGCACATTAAAGACGGGAACAAGTGAGCTTGTCAGTGGTGTGCAGCCTTCCCTTGCTCAGAAAGGGAAATTAAAGGCGCAGGATCACATTTTTTCCCTCTACAATAATATAAATTATGAAAGGTTTATGCCAAAAGGTTCCTTCTAGTGATAGCATATATTAAGTACAATACTCCTTCTCTAAATGTTATGCAATGAATAGATTTTAAAAGTTGTCTTGACCTGATTTTTTTAGCACATCACAGGTGATTTATCATGATTGCAGGGACAGCAATAATTTGACTTTTACATATTTTTACTATTTGTTTGTATTTATTTGCATTTTTTAAGCCAATCACATACAGAAGCCATCTAACTCATGGAGAAAATGAAATTGGCCAATATTAATTATGGTGACCTTTGAAAAAATTTAAGGCTAATCTTTAAATTTTTAGCCTTTTTGACAGTAGCACACCTTAGAAGATTTGCTCATTTTATTGAACAGTCTAGAACATGACTTCGTAAAAATGTACATTTTTAGTCTTAAAGCATTTATCATCTTTACTATTTTACAAACTGTGAAGATAACTAAGATAGAAGAAGAAGGCAGAAGTAGAGGTCCTGCTTAATGTTCTTAGTGCAGGCATTTTTCTTAAACTCATACACATGTATAACACAAATTTTTTTCTAATGCAAATCACATATTGTAATGTCTAATATTAGAGAAACAAAACCAATCCAGTTCTACATTTTTATAGTATTTCTTTAGAATTTTCACTGTATCTTTAGAGTAACGACTAATGAATTTATAAAGTATGTGATGTACAGAATTTGTAAAAGTCTGTATACTTGTCTTAAACATGTATTGAATACTTAAAAGTATAGTTTATCAGTTCTATTTTGCTCCTCATGTTTATTTATTTATTTCTTAATTCTCAGGCAGATTAACAGCTCTTGGAATAATCCAGGAGAATGAACTAATATAATTCAGAGAAAGACTGCTGGGTCAGAGTGCTAACCTAATTTAGCAGATATGAGAACTTTAAATGGATTTTACATAAGCATCTAGAATTGTTGTGGATACCTGAAAAAGTACATTTCTAAAAATACTCTGGTTTTACATTATTTGCCAAAATATTTATAATTGAAAGGAATTTATCATATGAATAACACATAATTTGACTCAGATTTATGAGCAGGCAGTCACAGTGAATTGTTTAATTACTAAGATTTCTCTAAGAACAGAAAGGGATAATGTGTCCCTCAAATATATTCTTTTCCCATTAACTGATACCCAAATTTTTATTTTAGAAATGTGTGCATTTGGCTTACAGCTTAATACCTATTAAAATGCAAATGCACACCACAAGAGGCAATATTATTGTGTTTATGGAGAGAAAATAAATCAGTATAAATGATACACACCCAATTTGTTCAAAGCAATGCAGTTTACATAGAAACACAAACTCCACCTAGGTAGATAATTCAATGATAGATAATTAATTAGGAAAAGATAATAGATTAATGAAAAAGTACACATGCTGCCCTTAAACTTGACAATAAAGTTCAATATCACCTGACTGGAAATTATGACCACTATTTATACAACTAGGAGACCAGAGGTAGACAATTCAAGTGCCAGAGGAAAATGAAAGGCAGTCAGTTTCTCCACAGATTTTCATTAGCACATGGGCAAAATAAAATATGCAGAACAGATTTGACAGGAAGATGGAATTGGGATCTATTAGATTTCATCTCTTGTGGTTTTTTTGGTCTATGTTTTCTAATTTCTCAATATAATGAATATGTAATAAGCATGATATTAAACTATCCTCATATGTGTATGAAATTTCTTTTGTTTGCATGGTAAGAGAACAGCTTTGGACAGTAGATAATCATAATTTTAGGATGGCATCCATATTTTTAGTGTAGTGATTGAATAAATGGATATTTTGTTTAAAGTATCAAGATGTAAAAGATACTACATTCCAAATTAGGTAATCGATTCATCCATAATTTTCTGATAGCTGTATTCAAAACTCAGTTAAGATTTATTGAACAAACTCTGAAAATAGAGGAGGGTCAAAAGCTTTGAGAGTAGCAAAGGAGTTTGTGTGGAAGTTTGTCTGGAGAAAGCTCTTCTGTAATTTTGCACATACATGTACACAGGAGCACACACCCTTCTCCCAAGGGAAAGTGGTCCAGGGAAAGTAAGCCAAGTCAACTTCATGAAGAAGGGCTGCTATAGGCTCCTCAAAGTGCCTCAACAGTGAGCCCAGCAGGCTGGGATGGGGTCTGATTCCTGTTTGGGAAATCCAAAAGAAAATAAATAGGTTTTCCAGAACAAAGCTGAAAGTGAGTATTGTGATAAAACTGGCTTTCACTTTCAAAATCTGTCTAGATAGACATATGTAGATGGAAGGGAATCTGGCTATATGGGAAGTCAGCTTGGAGTTATTTTAAATCTTTACGAGAATCTGAACAGGAAGAGACTGAATGTACTGCTAAAACAGGCATGCAAATCAACAGGAAAACAAAGTGTACACAGGCATCAGAAAAAATGCAGAAAAATCGATCATATTTGTCAATTATTGTTAATGGAAGTCTGTCAATGCACCCACATAAAGAAAACAGAAAACATTTAAACAGGTCTTATGCTCAGAGATCACAAATCCTTTATACAACAGTTCCAATCAACCCAGAAGTTTTGTGGGAAGGTCAGAGGTAGCAGTTACTAAATGCCCTTGGGAGAAGGGTGTGTGAAGCAAGATTAAGTCCACACTTCCTCTTTTTTTCTAGGTAGCAGATGCTCCCATGCAATTGGTCCTACGTGATGCATAGGAGAAAATCTTTATACAAAGTATGAGACAGAGACATTGCCTAGTATAGTGGACCTAATACTTTTATTTACTGAATTAACACTCCATGAACTAAGAAGATGAGAGGAGTTTTTGTTACTTCAGAGAACATTCAGTGACCTCACCTTCCTAATTTGAAATTCACTGTGGTGGGAGTATTTACAACACAAAAATCAGAAAAGGCTATAAATCAGGATGTGATTTATTGTTTTGTTGTATATTTAGACATGAGAATGTATTAGAGAAGAAAATATAGAACAATGTAAAAGCATACTGTGTCTGTAGTTATTTAATTGTATATACCGCAAAAAATGGAAAATATTTTCCCTAAAATAATGAATTTATTATGGTTAAGGAAATAAGTCATTCTTAAATACATAAGTCATTCCTATCATTCTTAAATAGATGACACTTCAACATATATCTCCATCATTTCACTTCTGTGTTCTCATTAGTGAAACACAAAATTCACGTTGAAATTATTTTTGGCTAGCCAACTGGTAAACAGCTCTGGTCTACATATATATGGCTCTAATAGTGAACTACTTTTGAGAAATAAATGTCAATAATCCATCTTTATTCTACCTCAGACTCAGTAGAGTATTAAGAAAAAATATGAAAACTAAAACACTTACTGGACATAAGAACATAAGGTTCATTTTCAGAAAAGTTCTGATACTTCCATGCTTAGCTTTGCTTCTTTATGATAAAATCCTGCAATATTCCAACCATTGGGATACATCTGTATTTCTTAGTATTATAATACCACTTTAGTAGTACTATGTGAGATTTTCCATTTTGTACACCAACATTTTACAACTAACATGATACAGATAAACTGTAGATACTAAAATGTTTTAAAATAGGGGGATTAAATAAATCATTAATCAACTAACCTGGCAACCATCAATCATTAAATCTAGTAAACAATTGCATTTATCAAAATCAATGCTAACTTCAATCCCTTCTCTCTTTCTTAAAATATTATTGGTTTGACCCAATTTATAAATTAAAAATCAATTTCAGTAAGCAAATTTAAAGTTACCAGTGAAAGAAATCTCAATTCAAATTGATTGAAAGAAAAATGAAAAATTATTTTATCTCATATGAATGAAAATTTCATGGTAAGATTTAACTTGATATAGTGACTAAATATATTACAAATATCCAGTTTCATTTGATTCATTTCTCACTACTGACTTCTTATGTGTTATTTGCAATCCAATTTTGGCTCCAACACAGCTGTAATAAAATTAATCTCAGTAATATTTAGATTTTAAAAAATGGACATTTCATTGCATGTAGTGCCTCCTTTACTCCCACTCCTCATTTTTATTTCTTCCCTGAATTATTTTCCATGTCCAAGGAAATGACATTCCACAGGTACTTTACTCACTGGTTTGGTTGGGGAACAACTTAAAAAAAAGTCCTCATGGACTGAAATTGGGAGAAAAAACTGTATATATCCTTCCAAAGTATAAACTCATCACTAAAAGTGGCTGCCCTGACAAGTCACACCTGGCATCATTGTGTGGACCATGTAACTAATCCTTACCAGAAGACTGAAGAGAATTGATGTTTATCACAACCAAGCCAAGGTCCTTAAGAAAGAGGACTTCTTTCTTTCTCTTACCTAAACCCAGTGATTTGAAGCCCTGTTAAGCTACTAGATTTTCAGGGATTGTTATGTGAGCAGTATAAATGATATAAAGGACACTGATGGATGTTGGAAAAGAAAAAATACATATACCATAAAAGTAAATTCCAAACCAAGAAAGCATACAGACAAAAATAAAAAAAAACAGCAAAGACAAGTATAACAAATAAACAGAACACAACAACCTCCTAGTGCCCTTCTTTTGCTCTTGTTTAACCATGGAATTGGGTTTGCAAGGTTACCTCTACTTTCTTTACTCTCAGCATTTAAAAATCTCCCTATGTTGCTTTACTAGATATGCCTAAATCTCCTAAACTTTATTCTTTACATGGAAAAACCCCATAATTTTAATAGTTTGTGCCTTCTTCTTCTCACAAACTCTCAAACACACACATACAGGCATGCACACACACACACACACACACACACACTCTACAACCCACACCATATATCCATATGCTCAAAAATAATTTGCTCACCAAGATATATTTTAATTATGTACATAATTCAATTTTGACTTGAAGAGCAATCTTAAATTCTTTACAAAAGTGTTTGTCCTTTTTTCCCTTTTAAATTTGCTCATCATAATCTAACAATGCTTCATGTTTTACAGTAGTGATAATTAGTTGCTTAGGATGTTCAAAAAATTTTAAAAATTAAATTTTATTATGTATTCAATTGTGTTTAGGAATCTTGATATTTATATTCAAAACTTTTTAGCATGTATGTTAAATAAGACAACGTTTATACTAGTTATATAGTTACAGCAAAAACTTTATTGAAATACGGACACATAAAAATGGACTCTGTGTATCATTTTTTATCCAGTGAAGACTTGTTATATAATAAAATAATCATGTATCCAAGTTTATTAATGATTTTTTTCTTTCTTTTTTTTTTTGGTACTAGGGATTGAACTCAGGACCTTGCACTTGTGAGGCAGGTGGTAGAACCACTGAGCTAAATCCCTTGCCTGAAAGTTTACTAATGAATTGATAAAGATTATATATGATATTCTAATTCCTAATTCAGGTTATTATGAATGAATATTGGAAATTAAACCAATAAAAATAAAAATAATGTAACTTAGAGATTAGAACAAATTTAAAGAAGAAAACAGGATACCATGAAGCAATAATGGGAGGCAATTTATAGCAGAAAATTTGATAAAGGGCCTTTAAAAAGGATATACTAAGGGACACACATATAAATTAATCTTCTGTATTTGTAGAATGAGAAAATTATCAAAGTTTCTGTGAGGTACAAGAAGGCTAAGGAAGAACCCAGAAAATATGAAGGTGAAAGGAGAAATATATCCCAGGGAAGACAATTACAATATATTTCCAAGAGACATGCCTTCTTGACTTTTTCAAAGAAAAACAGACGATAGAAAAAGACTTACAGATGATTCAATATTGTAGTTATCATATATAAAATATTTCTTGTTATTATGCCAAGAATCATAGATTACAAGAATTTCAGCAGAGAAGTGGAATCTCTAAGCAAGAATCAAATCAAAATTCTCAGCCTACAAACACAATAATTAAAATCAGTAAAACTAGAGATAGATTTAAATAGAAGTTGGAGTGACATAGAAAAAGATTACTAGGTGAACTGAACAAAACAATAGGATATCCAATTTTCCTTAGCGGCTTTCATCATCACTCCCAGAAAGAAATATTTTAGTGAACAGAAAGTACTTTTCATTAAGCAACACTTACTCTGATATTTTATAATTTGACTTTATGCAATTATATGCTGATGACTACATGCACAGTTAGTGAACATATGTAGTATAAGCAATATTGTCATAAAGACACAGATACACAAAATAAAGTTAAATTTAATACCCTTTTTAAAATATCACAAATAGGTAGTGTTAAAGTTGTACAGAAAATTCAATTCCTGTGCAATAATATTATATTGTTTATATAAGACAGGAACTTTTGTTTATCATCACCAATATTTTAAATATCCGTTGGAAATACCTTAACCAAGAGGGAACTCTTGGCTCATGTATGAATAATTATTGATTTGTCTCCAATATAAGCTGTCTTTGTACAGTGGTATATCATTAAATACAAATTAAAATAATTATTTGGTCATACATATAGCAATATGCATCATGATTCAGAGAAAGTTTCTTAGATTTTTTACCTAGTCTTCATATTATAGAATCTTTTAAAATAAAAAATGCAATATTCAAACATATGCAGTCTATTATCACTAGAAAGACAAAAAGTTTAAAAAAAACATATATTCAAGACATAATATATTACTGAAATATGACATGCTACTAAAATATCTATTCCACTAAAATATGAAAAAAAATTTTATAACAAAGGCAAGAGTATATAGCAAAATGATTTTTGTCTTAATGATTGAATCACATAAAGATTTATACTTAGACAAACAGTAACCATAACAAAAATATTCACTTGATTAATTTATAAGTATTTAAATAATTTCTGTATTTCTAATTTTCTTTATATAATACCAATGAATCTGAAGGATGAAAGACTGTGTCTAGAAGAACAATTTCACCCTGCCTTATGAAAAAATTATTTTAAGATACCATTGCAAATCCAAGTTTCTGACTTAAATATAGAGAGGTCTCGTTATTTTGTGAATGACATTAGATGGAATTCCTTTCCTGATTTACACATTCACTTACACATCTATTGGATCAGGGTGATAGTTAGAACAGCTATTTTACTCTCTCATCTTGTTCATCTATCTAAATCAAGCTCATAAATCTTCTTATACAGTTCTTGATAGTTTTGTCTTATCTTCTATAAGTAAGGAAATAGTGACGCAAATTTATATAGCTTGAGGATTAATTAAATAATGATAGACAAATTTATAAAGACATAGAAAAATGTTTAGTATTAACATACTATTTTCAGTAATTTTATGTTTTTACAGTAAAAAATATAGGAACACAAATGTTTATTTTATGTATAGTGTCCTAATATATCCAGAAATTATACTTTGGTAATTATTATTATGCTGCTGTTTTTGATTGATTTTTGCCTTCCATATATGTTTTACAATATATCTTCTATTAACAAATTTTATACTTATTCATCAGATAATTACATTCATTACTTAGTATGGTATTGCTTGCTTACATCTTGTCCTCTATGAAGTACTATTCAGAAGAGTTTTGAGGGAAATGGTCTAATCAAATATTCATTGGATAACATATGAAGTAAATATAACAAATTCAGTTTTGTTTACTTTGTAACACAATAATACATTTTTTCAAATGAAAGCAAAACAATATGCTATAAAAACTGAACATCAAAATAAAAAGGAAATAGGTTTGCATTCTAATGTGTCATTAGTAGCTGCTTGTCCACGTTACACCATGTATTGGCCATGCACTGGCATTACTGATCAAAACAAAGATTTCTATTCTTGTGTTGATTGAAATAAAAAAATAACTATTCATAACTCTGATTACTTAAATGTAAAGTGGGGGAACTAAAAGAATATGTAATTTCTACACTTGATCTTAGCCAAAAGGCCGAGAAGCAATAAGAATATGTAATTTCTATATAGATTGACAACTATATACATATAACTTCATATTAACATCCACATTGATAAATATATCTATATATATTCATTTAGTGAATGCTCAGTTTTTAATTGATAGATTTAATAATATTCAGTGCAGACTATGCATAATTTAGCATTTTTTTACTTGAAAAGTCCACTTTTAGTTTCTTTTTTTATTTCATATCCTTTCTAGAATTATCACCACATGTCTTCAAGTCTGTTAGTCAAGTGTGTCTTATTTTATTTGCATTAACACCATGGCTATGTTTATGATGTAAGCTCAACTAGCAATGAGCAAAGTGGCCATAGTAACATCACAATTTAATGTTTTTCTCCTCATCTCTAAATGAGAGGATCAGATTGTATCAGATGTTAATAGTTTCAAATTATATACTAAGTTAATTCTAATATACAAATGATATATTACTTGTATATCAGGAAAAAAATTAATGATCATTCTGTTTCTTTTTTCCCTATCCTTAGGAACCGTGACAAAATTGGACATATCATGGGCTTTTTTTTTTTTGGTACCGGGGATGGAATTTGGGTCCTTGCACTTGCACAGCAGGTGGTGAAAACACTAAGTGAAATCCCCAGCCCTTGGGCTATTTCAAGTTACTAAAATTCCCTGTATTTTACATACAATACAAAATAATAAGGAAAATGTTAGAAAATACCTTTTTAGTAAATTAAAATACATTAAAATTTCATCTTGTTGAATTAAAGTATAAGTCCATTTATGGCTCCATCAATTTTACCATTTTTAGTACAAAGAAAAGCTTTCAGTAAAAAATAAATGAATAAATAAAATTAAATATAGATAGATAATTAATTAAAATTAAATATTAAATATAATATTAATTACATGTACACTTTGCAGCAACTTCAGAGTTTTTATGGCATTTATTCAGAGAAGTGAGTTAAATAGATTGATTTATATTAGAAGATCTCAAATGACCCTGAGTCTCTCTCATATAAGGCAGGAGGCATGAAGTTAATAGTGACAATAGCAAATGAGCAAAATGAACATGTTTCACTGGCAGAATAGATTTTATTCTATTCTGCAGGTGGATAAATTACATGACAGCATGCTTATCACTGTACTGTTTATCTGTTCTGGTTTTAAGAAATAACACATTATTAAAATGGAAATAACTGTCTAGGCATTATCCTGAAACACAGGTTCCATCTGAAAATAATTCATGTGCATTGGTACACACACACACACACACACACACACACACACACAAATGTACTTAATTATCTCATACAGTTTATTATTTACCATAAATTATGTCCCATGAAAATATAACAGTATTTAAAATATTTCTACCCAACATTTTTCAGATCTAACTTTTCTATAATTAAGCAATGATGTAATGAAAATTGTCTGAAAAAATGTTGAAATCAATAGTAACTAACAGAGTAAATTGAAGGCATCTACTGTGGCGTGATATGATTTGGGGGCTCTAGTGCTATCTGGCTGCTAATTTTTGCCTATTTCATAGCTCAAGGCCACAGTTTGGACATCTGTATGTAACCTATTGTAGTCAAGGAGCCAGACACAGGCAGTGGGGAATGGTCTAGGATGACTGAGTCAGTTTATAGCGTACTTTCTGCTAAAGGAAAGTGGGACATGAGGTTAGTGTCTGAGATGGTGTCAACCAACTGAAAAAGACCCTAAATGGAAAAGTAACCACAAGCTAACCACAAAGCAGAATTAGAGACTTTCCACCCAGTGGGACATGAGCCCTGACTGCCTGAGGTGTCCTTAGGTTGACATACCCTCATTACCATATGCTTAAGCCTTCATCCATATGCACTGAATCTCATGCACCCTCTTAATTACAGAGGAATGATGGGAAAATTCATGTGTAATCCACAATTAAAAGATAAGAGTGAAAAATACATATGCATGAATAGGACATGGAACACCTGTAAACAGAAGGTATGGTATAATACAAGAAACCTGAAGAAAGGAACACATTTCTCTCACTCTCTAGTGACACTAGGCTTGTCCGTATCCTTATCTTGCTCTGCAATACACTCTTTCACATTGAAATCACATCTTAACTTTTTCATGGTCTCTAGCCATTCAGGCGGTGGTCTGGGCAGATTCTTCTCCCTGGATCACCAAAAACTAGGAAAAGCCAGTTGACACTATGCCTCATAAAATATAACATTTAATAAAGATTGTGGCAAAATGAATAAGTATTAGCAGAAAATTAAAGCATATGGACCTAAAAGCTTCTATAAGTAAACCAAAAAGTATTCCGGGGGATCAGGACTTGTTTTGCAAATTTAGAGAAGACTTATCTCTGAAGTTTATGTTTCACATTCAAGCGGAGGGAAGCAGTCTGACCATTCTTAGTTTGGCAGTAGGACTTTTTAGCTTACTTCAAAAGACAAATGAATTGGGAAATGTATTCTCTACACCTTAACTCAGGTTACAGGACTGCAAAAATGTCTTGTTGGGCCCATTCAGATGTTTGAGGTTAGGAATCAGCAGTAGTATATTTGGTTAGAGAGATTTTGAAAGAGCAGCCCACCATCCACCTGTCAGGCTACAAAATCAGAATTCATAGAAACTATCATAATGAAAGCAAACAGTAAAATCTATTTAATCCTTTCCTTATAATTAATCCACTCAAAAGTCTATTTTTTTCCAAACACATGTGATATGTACTAGGATTATTTTCCTTCTTAGCAAGGTGAAATTAAGGTATGATTTTAAAAATAAAGTTCTTGGGATTAAAGCTAATACAAGACAAGGCAATTGGATCGCAGAGCTCATACACTGCAACCCATGATCACAAGCTGTCCTACACCAGCTGGTCGTGAGAGTGTGAGGAGCAGAGGAAGGAATGTAAGTTATCATACATGCTAGATGTAGACTGAGTACTGCCTAGGTTTGACATTTAAATTAAAGCTTTATGGACAGCAACTTACAAAGGTATGTTGGCAATTAGCTCACTCCAAGCATTGGACATGGGAAAACAAATAACGATGACATATTCAAATTTCAAAGAGTTCTCCTTCTAAAGGAAATATATATGTTAAGAGATAGATTAATATCATAGCTAAAAATTACAATACAAAATAGAGAAGTGTGATAAACTGAGTATTGAAAGTGTAGACTATGAATGTAATGAACTCCTCCTGTGGCTCAAGCAAAGATTGACAGAAAACAAATCTGTAAGGCTGGCAGCCTTTGTCTGTCAACAAAAATGACAGTAAAACTCTCATAATGTGAGTCTTCTAAGACTGCATAATAATTCAATCCTTACATTATTCTTTTAGGTCAAATTTCTCTGAATTAACAATTATATAGAAGATATACCTAAGCTGAAATTTGATAAAATTTTACACAATGTTAACTTTAGAGTCATGAGGGGTTTTTTTTCATATTATTAGCTTTTTATACCAATATGAATATTAATTTATGAATTATGTTTAATATATGTAGTATGATGTATAATGAATTAGGTGTTATTTTATATAAATCTAAAAGAGCCAATGTTATTTAAGTAACTCAAATCATTTATTGGTATTTTTCAAAACCTAATTTATGGGGAAATGGGTAATTTAACTCATATTTGGCCTCTTAACACTATAGCTAGTTTTAGTGGATATAATATATATATATATATACATATTATGAATATATTAAACACATGAAAAATTTCAGAATATATATATTATCAAAGTAGAACAATATGTTTAATACTTTAATCATTTAACAAAATTGCCTTGTCTCTGTTTTTATCTGTAATATCTGTAATGCCTGCATATAAGGCATTATTCCTATTTGCATGATTTTGCAAATGGTTCCTTTGAGAAAATGTTGGAGCTAATGAAGCTTATTTTATTATCAATTTGTGACTTGTGGTTGATTGACTTGTTAGCTTAAATCATTTGTCTAAATGCAACACTTAGATACTCTTACATGAAATAGCCTTCATCAATGATGTCGAAAGGACTAGAGTTGCTTTTAAAGGAAATAACAGTTTTAATGTTTAAGGTTAAGATTTTTGCATATGCAAATGAATAGTTTAAGCAAAGTCTTTTTGCATTGGTACTGTTGACATTTTTCACCAGATAATTTTTTCCATAAGGGCCTTTCCGTAGATTGTACATGTTTTACTTTAGTTGTTATAATGTCCCCCAAGAGGGGATTTGTCCCAGTGACAGAAAAAATGATCAGTGTAATAAGATATTTAACAACTAGTTATACCTATTTATTAGTAAGTATCAACTCCCTACAAAAGTTATAGACAGGTATGACAACTCAAAATATGTGCAAATTTTACTGTTCCATTGTACCATAATACACTGAAGCCCTCCTTAAATGTTCAAAGAGAGCTAAGGGAACTCAGAGATCACAAGTCAAAGGTAAGATCTTAGTACTAGAATTTTTCTAGAAAGTTCTTGAGGCCCAGTCGATAATATTTAATATAGTATTAAAATATTTGAAGTAATAAGTTTTATTATCTTAAAATTCTTAAAAATTAATGAATAATAATGTATGATTAAAAGTCAGTCAAATTCAATTGAAAAATAATTGTCTTATCCAAAAATTAAAATCAACTCTGTTTCCAAATTAGAAAAGCATAATATTTTAAAGGACTGCTTCTTTTGGCAGTTTATTTGTTCTTCAAATATCAGTTCCAGAAAGTCTATCTTTCAAAATTTTCAAATGGAAGAATGGTATTATTTTGGTTTATGAAACTGATTGGTATTTTCAGAATGGTTGTTTTTCACATTATAATGGCATCATTCTCTATTACCGGTCACTTAAAACTGAAGGCTAATTGGGGAAACCTTTATCTTAAACGAGAGTTTTACTTGGCTATTCTCAATAAACATATGAATAGTGAAATAAGTTGTGAGATTAGTCAACCTAATAATTTATTAAAACTCAGAAAACACATCATTGATAATAAAAATTAGAAACAATTATTCTACAATTTTGTTAAACATTACCTTTAAATAAAAATTATACTATATAAAACATGCATTTAGTAGCACATGCTCAATTCTATACTTACAGAATAGAAAATATGATTTTTATTCAGGATTAACCTAAAGATACTTGGGTCTAGAGTACCATGAAAATAATTGAAACTTGTGAATTCATAACAAATTTAAACTCTATAATTTGTGTGAACTTTAGAACAATTCAATAGGCTAAGGAGTCACTTATCCTTATTCCTGAAATTATTAGGAAAGAAATATATGAGATAGGCAATGTTTAATTGCTACATTATCATGTGCTCATTTATGCTTTGGAGTAGAAAATGAAATGTCTGGCATTTCTAGAAGCCATGATGTGTCTTGTAAATCAAGAAAAGATTTGCTAAACATGTGTGTAATGTATTACAGATCATCTTGTAAACTTCAAGCTATTCTCCCTTGGTGATGCCTTAGATTTTTAAATGTAGAGCTGCTTTGAAAAACAGACAGTTACAACCACATTAAGGCTTTTCAGGGTTTCTCAGAGAGAATACCCACATAAACCAGTGGATTTTCTGTCTGTGGGGCATTGACAAACTCTTTATTGCACCATTTGTTCACTATAGTATGTTAACACTATAGTTGCCCTTAGACATATTCAGGCTGTGATTTTAAAGTGGTGAAATAATAAATATATCCTATGGTTTACATTTCTATAGAAAAATATAGATGCTAAAACAATTATTTTCAGTGGCTTTTAAGACCTTTAACTTTTTTCTAGGTGTTTATTATAGGTGTAAAAGTAAAAGACAGTTAAACACCAATTGTCTCTTAACTAGGTAACTCCTCCGTGTGTTAACCATTCTCTTGATGAGGCATTATCAGTGCATCTTGGTAAAGCTACTGCTATTATATGGCTATAAAGCCTACACATAGCATTTCTTTCACCTATATTAGAATTACTCCACTTCTGAAAATTACACTTTGTTTTAAAAAGATCTACGTAAACATTAACTTCAGAGACTCTGATATAGAGCCCAGAGGAGACAAGGATGGACATTTTGTTTAGCATGGCAGATAAACCATAAAGAAGAGACTGAGAGAGAAAGAATTTCTACATTATTTTGTTAAGGTCTCATATGCATTTATTCTGATGGGGATCTGAATGTTTGGGTGTGAAACAGTAGGAATTGTTGTATTCTGACAGACTCTCTGAAATGTCCAAGATGGAAGGTCATCAGCATCCCAACAGAATGAACATTGTTGCAGACCTTAGGAGGGAAAGGAGAGGACATTTAGGAATACCTGGCTTTAGTCAAAACCTGGACAACCACTATTCCTGGAAGTTACTTTTATCCACTAATACTATATGGTCTTTATAAGCTGGTGTCTCCACTGACTAAAGAGAGAATGAAAGCCAAACAGGCAGCAATCAAGTCTGGCTGCAATGTTCTTTGCTTTTCAAAAATTTTTAATAAATTTTATTTAACAAGTGTTGCTGTAATTACTGTTAAAATTATTACATGGACTATATGCATGTCTTGAATAAAATACAATCAATTTATAGGATGACAAGAATTAACCCAGAAAGAGTTACTCATTAGTGGAGTATTGGGACAACATATAGTCACTCTGAATGAGAATCTAGTTTGAAAAAAAAAAAATTAAAAAGAAATGAAGGAAGATAGCAAAAAGGGAAAGAAGGAAGGTAAAAAGGAAGAGAATGAAAGCGAAATAAAGAAAAGGTGAAAGAAAGAATAAGAAAAATAGGAGAAACACACAAATATGAAATCTCTGATGGGGTACAAAATTCAGAGTTTGAAAGAATCAGTAGTTGGAGTTGAGAATAAATCATGTCATGTACCATCAGGATTCCACATACAAAAAAGAATGCTCAAGACTCATGATCTATTTTACACCTTCCCAATGAAAAACTCACCAGGTTCTGTTAAAATCATGATTAAGTCAGACCCCTTTTCTCTCATTTATTAGTGATTTTCTTTGCATTCTTTAATAACATTTCTTCTTTTTATAACATTTAACTTTTCTTCCTAAATAATACATAATAGATACAACTTGAAAATTTAAAAATATATTCTTTGTATAATATGGTGCTATTCCCTACAAATAACCCTTACTAATGCCTTTAGTAAAATAATCTAAATTTATTATATGATCATTCACTTATTTATTCCTATATAATTTACAAAAATGGTGAACTGTAAGCATTGTTGTATGGTATATTTTTGAAAAAAATACATTTTACTGATTTAGATCTAAAATGTTTCCCAAAATGTGTGGAAGGCGATTGGCCCATAGAGGCACTATTCTCATCAGTGGACTTATCCACTAATAAGCACAGCAGCTAAATGTGCTGACAGAATCACCTAAAAACCTTGAGAATAGATCTCTCTATCAAAATAGATCTCTCTTCTTTAAATTGTAGGTGCCACATATTGTGTCCCAGCAAGGAGAAAGTGCATTGTTCTTTGCTTGAATATACCAACAGCTATTTAAATAACTGCTTTTAAAATTTTAGTGCATTCAAGGAACACTTCTTGCTTTTCAATAACTTTACTTTTGTTTCTAATTTTTTGATTTTAATAATCAGAAAGTATAGAAGAATGTTAAACAATTGGGAGTAAGCACTAAAAAATACTTTAATGTTTCCCAGTTAGTCTGATATAGACTGTTGGATTAACTTTTTTATTTATTGCTCTTAGATATTGTACTTCTTATGGTTTGTAATTACCAAAAATATATTTTTTAAAATTATTTTAATTCAATAGATATTAATGGATGATTTTCTTTCTATATGAACAACTGATGTGAATTGTATGTATGGGTGACCTGTATTGTAACTATAATTTCACTGTTAGAATGAACCACACATTTGAATATTGTGGTATGCTCTTAATATGCTTTTGACATATTTTATTAATAATTTATGACCTGTAAATTACTATTCTGCACCTTAAATTTTCCTTTCTGTATTATTCATTGTTTACAAGTTAGGAAATGAAGACTAATTTTCTAAACATTTTTTTTTTGTTTTTGCGGTACCAAGTGTCAAACTCAGGACCTTGCACTTGGTAGGCAGGCATGGCAACACTGAACTACATCCCCCGCCCTCATTTTCTAAACTTTAAAAGACTGTAAATGTACTTTAAAATATTTTTAAATGATAAAATGATAGGTATACCGAACATTTTATCAGATTTTGGACTAATTCCATTATAAAAAATTATGTCTCAAACATTGCAAATGTTTTTGTCTTTTCAAAGAAGTATGCTCGAATATATTACTCATTTTTTTGTTTTATTTAAAAAATTAGTAGTCACCTTTCATTTTATTGCTCTTTTTGGCTGTTTATATTTTAAGTTGTCAGATGAATGTCAAAATCCTTTATTTTTTTAAAGGATACAAAACTGTAAGTTAAATTTCCTCACAAGCTAGTCTTAAAATATCTTAAATCTTTAAAATAAAACATTTCTAATTGTTAATTTATGCTTTTGTAATTTTAATTTAATTACCTGTCTGATATAGCCTTGTTTTACAAATTATAATTTTTACATATTTAATGTTTTTTTGTATTTATTAATCAAGAGCTTAATTAAATTATTATTAAAATGTACATTTTTCAATATTAAGAAAGATACTAAAAGTTTCTTATAGTTTGATATGTAATTTATAACATTATAAAGATATATGTAAAACATTTTTATACTGTTTGTTTTGATCTTTTACTATACACTGATATGACAGCATCTGTAAATCTATATTAGTTTTTTTAAAATTTTGACTGTCAAAATGATTGTGATATTTTATTTATTTATTTATTTGTTTGTTTGTTTGTTTATTTTGGGGGGAGGGTACCGGGGATCGAACTTGGGTCCTTGCACTTGTGCAGCAGGCAGTGAAACCACTGAGCCAAATCCCCAGCCCCTGATTGTGATATTTTAAATGTGATCATTATCACTTTAATTTATTTTGATGTTTGTAATATTAGAGTAAAGCAAAATCTATTGTCTTTTAGCAAAATAAAAATGCTAATAAATTATGTGACATACAACACAATTTAAAATGGAGCTAAATTAATCTGATTATTCCATCTATGATAGTCTCCATGTGTATTGTCCATAAGTATCTAGATTTTGTCAACTAATGTAATTTTACTAAGCTATAATTAACCAGATAGTTCTAATTATTTGTATTTCTACTTGCCATAATTCAATGATCTTCTTCAGGGTCAGATTACTATAATGCGTGGACCACATTATGCTTTACTGCTTTACTAGTTCTACTGCCCATTGTGCTTTCTTTTTATTGATCACAATATCTTTTTTATTATTACTTAATGTCACATTGATACGCACTACTTCAAGGATTACTGTGTGGGTGGCAGAATATATGTCTTTACAGTTAGAGAATCACTATGTGAGGCACTTGCAGAAGAGTGATGGTTTGTTTGATTTAAATTTATTCTGTCACAATCTTTTATCCTGAAGTTTTACATATATATTTCTTTGCCTTCCTCATGAAGAGAGACTGGAATCCAAGTGGATTTTCTGCACCCTAAATAGATAACAGGGCTTTGTTGCATGGATGCTTATGTAATTATTTTCTATCATTAATATTCATGAATATTCCTTAGAAGGACATTTCACTTGATCTTATCCAAAAGGCTGAGAAGCGATTATAAGGACATTTCAAGTACACATTACATATCCTTCATATATATCCACTTAAATTTTCATAAAATGAATATGTATTTATATTTATGCATTTAGTAATGGACAGATGGCAAACAACATCCCAGCAGGCAAAAGTTATAAAGTTTGATAGCTAATATTTGGTGATAAAAATGAAATTAGCAAAAACAAATTTACATTCTAGTAGTGTAATTATTAGAGATTATTATTTGAAAATGAACAAATATGAATTCTCTTTGACAGAGCAATTGTATTTCTACATATTTATTCGAAGGAACTAGTTAGACAAAGACAATATTATATAAACCCTATGATTATTGAAATTTATTTAAAATGTCAAGAAATTATGCCTTATAGACCTATAGAAAATGTTCTGCCTAAACCTATAGACCAATGGAATAAAACAGAAAATCTAGAAAGCCACTCTTACATGTATGGTCAAATTATTTTTTTAAAATGTCATCAGGACTATTCCCTGGGGAAAGAGCAGTGTTTTTCTATAAATAGTATTGGAAAAACTGGGTATTTTCATACAAAAGGATAAAGTTTGACCTTATTGCTAAGATTTGAATGTATGTGCAAATTCATAACCTAACACCATAATGATACTGCTAAGAAATGAGGTATTTGGGAAGTGATTAGGTCACGGAAGCAGTCAATAAAATGTCTTGCAAAATAATGTATGCATGAATTCAGGTTTCTTTAATACTTGCTGAAACCTACCAAAAAGGATTGATATTTTAATTTGTGTGCAAGGATACCCTAGGATACAGGGTAGTCATTTTTATCTGTAGATAATTAGATAGAAAGGTATTGATTTAAAGAATGCTTTTCATTATTTTGCAAACAATATGTCTAGATATTTTTCCAGATATTTCTTAAAAATTATCCAAATTATAAACTACTTCCCGAGTTTCATATGAAGGGAATAAAGATAAGATGGGCTAAAAATATGTTTCTAAAATTGAATTTACATTGTAAGTTTACTGTTATATCACATATAATATTTATTTATACTTTTATTTGAAAATATTTGTCAGCTGAGGTCTAATATAAATACTAAGTGTCAACACAGTAGCTCTCAACTTTGTTTCCCATTCTCCATCTATACACATTTATTTTGATTGTAATGTATTCTTTAAATAAATTAGAATCTGTTTTAGAACTTCATATTCTTCTAAATAACTTAATGCATAATGATAGTATCAATAATGACAGATAACATTTATGAATTGTCTTTTCTCTGAAAGGCCTACCTTAATTAACTTTCCCTATGTTATCTCATTTAAAGCTCACAACAAACAGTAAAAAGCTGAATAGTGTGTCCAGAAAGTTGAAATAAATGTTTATGTAAGAGTGAGGATACAATTTAAATATGAACATACATATATATGGATATAAACTTCCTTTATAATTTCAGAACTCTAAGGAAGTTTAAAAAGCTTTCTTTGAAAAGCTTTTGACTTAGAAGGATATCAGGAATTAAATTATATATAGTTTTTTTCTGTCCATGTAATAGATTTTCTAGCCCTATAGATTTAAGCAATGAAGCATTAAAATTTGAAATATGTAGAAATTCTTCCCATTTTTTC
This sequence comes from Heterocephalus glaber, assembly GCF_053883595.1. Taxonomy (NCBI): domain Eukaryota; kingdom Metazoa; phylum Chordata; class Mammalia; order Rodentia; family Bathyergidae; genus Heterocephalus; species Heterocephalus glaber. The sequence continues at coordinate 25,087,106 of NW_028258145.1, read as the reverse complement.
TTTCATACACAGGTTTGTACACATGCCTATTTCAAAATAATCTATTTAAACTGATCTGTCATCATATTACAAATTATAAAATATCTTCAATATTTTATGAATTGCAAGAAGCTTTCAGATTTACTTTTATTTTAAAAATAATTACCATCAAAATAAAGAATATGAATTAAATTAAATGTCTTCCAAAATATCACAATTTTGTAAAAGATATTTACACAAAAATCAGTATCTAGACTAGAAGTTTACAGTCAATAAAATATCTCTAAAAGATAAAAACTGAAAATGACAAAAGGAAGACCCTCTACCTATTAAGTGAAACACGAATCTTTCTGATTATGCCATTAGTGCTCAGGTTCTTGAAATCGAGCAAGTGACATTATCACCTGAAGAGTTTATTAAAGCACACATTGCTGGATTTCAATCACAGAGGTTCTGAGTTAGTAAATCAGGGGAAGCTCGAGACTATACATTTTTAAGAGTTCTTAGGTGATGTGAATACACAGCTGGCTCGGGATTCAAACTGTGGGAATCACCAGTGTGTGTGGTGTTCACAGTGCATATAGACATACTTCAGTTTACTGAGCGTCACTTTGATGCACTTCTCAGACATTATGTTTCTCACAAATTGAAGGTTTTAGACAACATTGTGTCAAGCAAGGTTACCACTTCAGTTTTTACAATAGTGTACAATCATTTCATATCTCTGTGTCATACTTTGATAATTATTTAATATTTCTGACATTGTCTGTATTATATCACATGTTATTCTCCTTTGGTGATCCTTGCTGTTACTACTGCAATTATTTTGGATGTCATAAGCCACACCCAAATAAGATTGTGGAGCTAGTTGAGTTCATTTCATTGTTTTAAAAAGCAAGCCATCTCCATTACAGCAAGGTGCAAGATGAAGTCGCATGTGCTGTTATAGAAATTGCAGGATGTTTTCTACATCATATAACTATGATTACTGATGAGGATGACCAAAAAAGAGATTTTTAATGTGTATTAGGCAGCCTTACATCAGAAGAACATGCCTTTAGCTAGAGATTTTCAGTTGCAGAGGAAATGTCAATCACTGCTTTCCAAGGTGCAAAGGATGTGCTGACCTCTCTCATCAGGGGCTAATGCAGCTGAAGCTGGTGGCTTCATGTTGAAGACTTGAACAGGTGAGAAATTTCTTCTTGTAGATGACCAAAGTCCTTTGGACAGAGTCTACTCCAGGTGCACATGCTAGGAACATTGTTGAAATTATAATAAAAGACTGAGTATATTACAAAAACTTAGTTGATACAAAGCCAGCAGGGTGTGAGAGGATTATCTTTCATTTTGAAAAAAAAACACATGTTTTATGGGTATAATGCTATCACATAGAATTGTGTGCCATAGAGAAATTTTTCATGAAAGGAAGAATGAATCAATACAGCCCACATCACTTTAACCCACTTTTAAGATCATCATAGCCAGCCTAACCTTTAAAAACTACCACCAACTTCCCTGATCAGTCATCAGACACTAATATCAAGGCAACAGTATCCACCAGCAAAATGATTATGATGGACTGAAGGCTTTTAATGTTTGTTACCATTTTTAGCAATAAGATATTTTTATTTAATTAAGGTGTTATGTTATTATTAGACATAAAGATATTGCACAACTAAGAGACTACACTATAAAATAAACATAAATTTTATATGTACTGGGAAATCAAACAGCTATATGAGTCATTTATCTCTGTATTCACTTTTCTGTGATCTGGAACTGGACTTGCAATATCTCCAAGTACGTTTATTCTCTTATAATTGTTCACTTTCAGAGAGAAAAAAGGCTTAATTCCATTGAAACTCTGGGCCTCTCTGCTGGCCCAAAGCCCCCGTTCAGCTTTGTCGGGATTCTGTGTGTGAACGCCTGCTTCAGTGATAGGTATAAAATGTTATCATATCTGGGACTAAATGTGTCTACATAAATTACTCCAAGTTACTTTTTAAAAATGGGGATCACGTACTAGTTCCCTTAGTTCTGTCAATTTCATGAATGGGATTGCATACAGGATTTCATTGAATAGATAAATCCCTAAAAATACTTATATGTACATATATATATTTTATAGCATCATAAGTAATATTTAATCACAGATGTACATAAAAGTAAACAAAAGCATTCATAATAGAGAAAGTTTGTTTAAAATAAAAAGAATACAGAAATTATTAGGAATAAAGGTAAAAGGAAAAGATAAATTATGATTACATTATATAAAATGAAAGATAATTCCTCCATACCGAATAAAAATTATAACGGAAAGAATACTCAGCAAAAATTTAAAGCTATTCTGAGAGTTCACTGACAAATAATCTTATGAAAATGATTCTAGATATTTATAAAATATATCAATATTTCAGTCATGTACCGGAAATGGAAATAAGGAAAGAGTTTCAGGTAGAAATGTAATCGAGAATTCTGAAAATGAGAACATTTTTTACCTTTTAGAAATAAAGCAAAGGCAAGTTGAAACAGAAATAAATAGTACTGCATTTAACAAGTACTGAAAATAGTGAACTTTTGTATGGAGAATTTTTCTGGTGGGATATATAAATTAACATAACATTTTAGAAATTAATTTCATAAAATATATCTCTAACTATATAGATCCTTTGCTTTCCTAGCTTTTCTTGTGAAAAAATTATCACAAAGAAAGAAAAAGCTCCAAAAACTAGATGTTAATTGCAGCATCATCTATTTACTAAAGCAATTAAGTATTCTATTAATCAATTCAATAGCATGTTACAGAGCATTTAAGTAGAATTTCATGACATTTCATTGCAATAAGGGGTAAAATTTAAGATTTTAAAAGAGAGAACAAGCTAAATGTATAGTATATCCATTATATAATTATAGCTTTATAAATTAGCTATACAAATCTATGATCTGTGAGGAAAAGATAGTCAAGAGATATAAATTATAGACATTTTCTCATGCTTCTATTTGTTATTGCATATAAATATTTTGCTATTACACACATAAGCATACACACAGACACACATCTGCTGTCTAGCAGAAGTATGAAAACCTAGGATCCTCTTCCATAGTTTTCTTTACATTTTAATGGCATAATTAAAAATTTTATGCTACTGTTTTCTCTTCCTTCTACATTAATAAACTTTTATTACAAAGACAATATTCCATGTTTTTCAAACCAAGATATCAAATATATTAAAACAAATACCGAGAAGACTTCCCTGTTGCAGGAGACTGGCCAGGGCCCTGACATGTCTCATTGCCTTAAGACAAATCTGCACCCACTCAGCACTACAGCTCACTGGGAATCTGAGGCAAGGAAGTGTGGAGCAAATGAACATAGATATTAGGTGAGATTTCTCAGTTAGGTAGGCATTTTTATTTTTATGTCTTCAAAATTTCCAGTTACCATTTTTTAATTTTCTCATAACTATTCCAACAAAATCTATGTACATAGGGAAGGGTGGAGGGGGTTAGGGGTGCACAGGTAATGGGGAAAAAAATAAGAACTAAGATACATCATGTACAGGTACAAGCACCCAATGATAAATGTAAACATATTGTATTGCTAAGAGGTACCAATAAAATAATTTAAAAAAAAATCCTGTTACTTTATACAAGGTTGCACCAAAAACAAACTTGTAATTAAAGTGGTCAAATCCTGCCATTATTCAAACTCAAGCACATATAAATCCAAACAAGCCATTTGTTTAAATGGAAATTGTCTTCCTTTTACAAAAATAAAGTACTATGCATATGAAAAGAAATTAGAGTATGGAAATCAATTTTTTTAAAAAAATTGCTTTTTGTTCTTTGTTTCTTTTTCCTATCCTTAAAGTGTAATCACTATTTAAATCATACATTTTCCTTTCTGATTTTCATAAACAAATATATATTTAGATCTATGTATATGAGTTTTAGCTCCATATATAAACACAAACATGACTATACTCTATCCAAGTTTAATCATATTCCCCCAGAAATAGCTGTGAATATGTGTAGTCCCTAAGATTTCTTCATTAATTATAAATTTTGAACAAATGACATTTACTAATAATTAATGTAATTTCAAATAATCAAATATTTACATAAATGTCATTTCAAAATGTACCTGCATGAATTCATTTATTCACTCAAGATGTGCATATTGACTTTACCAAGGGCTTGTCACTGACTTAGAAACCAGTCTAGGAAGAGAAATATACTGACCAAATGTTGGAAATTATTTTGCCCCATTATATAGATGAAAAATTTTCTTGTTTCAGATTGTGGAATTGATAATTATTTTTGCCAAGATATGAGCTTTTCTTGGTCCATTTCTATTGACCTGGATAAAATCAAAGCACAATCATTTAAATTTCTTGCATTTATCTTTATCTATTTTCAGATACAGCAAAGGAAATAATTGAAAAATTAATCTGAAAATTTCTCACATGTCAATCATTTTAATGATTATTTTAGTCAAAACAAAGCAAAAACAAGAATATATGGGATATAGGCTTCTGAGCAATTGGATTTCTAGATAGTACAAACATTTATTAAAATTCAGAAATCAGATTTTCTTTGAGTGACATCTATTATAAATTTTTCTGTTTATTTGTTTAAAATGTATTAAAATTTAAAACAATTTGTCTACATTGGTGTTTGTTTCTTTAGCTTTATATTAGAGACATAAAACACCTCTAAAGTGGTGCATTTTGTAAAGCCAAATACTTGTAATTACAATTTTAAACCACATAATGATGATCTAATAACAAAAGGGATATAATTAGAAGGAAAATGTGTTGCAAAATATATTAATGTGAAAGTGTTAGTTAATTTAAGAAGATAGTAATAAGTGAAAGGCATCATTAAGAAAGATATAACATTTAGTGGTAAGAACAGTAAAGACATAAAAGTCAATATACACAAATACACACTCAAAAAAAACCAATGTGAAAAAAAAATGTTCACCTTGATAAATAATAAAATCCATGAGAAAACAATAGAAAAGAGCAACCTTCTCCTACCTGCATCACAGACCGAATTCATCAAGTTTATTTTCAAGATAAAGTGAGTAGGTCCCCTGTGACCTCCTTCATCCGCGGCACTGTCATCACTCACCTGAACTATTGAAAGAAACCTCTGCATTTCTACTAGTGCTTTTCTCCAATGCATCCTACATTGAACAGGCAGGATGATATTTTAAAATATATATAAACCATGCCATTACCGTGCTCAAGGCTTTTTTCAAGCTGGCTGGTTCTTGAGAGGGCGGCACAAGGTGTACTAATGGCAGATCCAGTGTGCACCTCAGTGATCTGCTCACATATTTCCACTTTGTAGGTGTTAAAGTGTGTAGTGAGTTGGGACACTGGCCTGCTTCTCCAAACAACACACTTTCGCTTGCCAGACACATGCATAGGGTTACCCTGTGTTACTAGGTGTACACATTGATGTATCCTAGCCGGGAACAGCATTTTCCACTGTGACTACACTAAATACACATTCCAGAACAGCTAGTAAGATTTAAATTTGCTTCTCTAAACTCCAGCAGAAGTATCTCATGCCCATTACCTACAGCCCCCTTTCAAGTATAATTTCTGTCTGCTACTTTAAGCATGTCAGTGTCAGGACTGTTCTTGGGATCCCTTTTGTTTGAGTTCCTAAAACAGACTTCAAAGTGAATCCTTCAGTTAATTTGTCTTTGGTCAAACTTTATCTAGTACATTTTGGAAAAATTTCTGAATATTTTTTAGGTTGATGGCATTTGTTAGAGCTACTACTATCTTATAAAACTTATCAAAAATTAGCAGTTCAGGCCCAGGAGGAGGCTCCCCACAGCCATTCCACCACTCCTAGGGCAGAGAAGGTGAGCCCTATGGGTGCCAGCAGCACCCTCCCACACACCCTCCGTGGAAATGAGAAGACATGTAAACAAGCATCAAAAACAGACTTCCAGGTCAACTACAGCAACACAAAGGGAAACAAGATGGAGCAATCTGATACTCAACCACCTGGACTCCCTGAACTGGAAACAAAAGAGGATCTGGGAAAAATGAAATCAGAAATAATTTCTCAGATAACAGCAAAGATTGTGCCATAAGTGCAAGACATGATTAATAAATCTAGAGAGGACACAGATAAAAAAATAGAGGAGCTGAGGAAAATGATGGAATCTCAACATAGGAAACAAATGGAATCCATAAAACAGATGCAAACAGATTTCCAGGAGATTGAAATCTCCATTGAAAGTCTATGCAGTAGAATGAGCCAATGTGAGGAGAGAATTTCAGATATAGAAGATAAGATTGCAATTAGTGAGGAGGAAATAAAAATTGCTTTAAAATTGTAGAGGACCATGAGAAAGCAATGCAGCAGCGGCTAAATGATGCAAAGAAGAATAACATAAGACTGCTTGGAGTCAATGAAGAAACAGGAGAGAGTGCAGATGACATAAAAAAAAAAAAAACAAAAAAAAACTGTTCACAGAAGCAATGGCAGAAAACTTCCCAAGAAGGGGAAAAGAACTTGACATACAGATAAGTGAGGCATATAGGACTCCAGCTAGCCTTGATCAAAAAAAAATCTACACATAGGCATATAATAGTTAAGATTCCAGAAACCCAACAGAATAACAAAATTCTACAAGTAGTGAGAGAAAAGAAACAAATCACATACAAAGGAAAGCCCAGAAGAATCACAGCAGACTTCTCAATCCAAACCCTCAAGGCAAGAAGAGCTTGGAGTGATGTATTTCAAGCCCTAAAGGAAAACAGCCTCCAACCCAGATTGATGTACCCTGTAAAACTATCTATCAAAATTGATGGAGAAATAAGATACTTTCATGATAAAGAGAACCTTAGGAACTTCATGAATACCAAACACACAGTCCAAAAAATTTGAGACAATATCCTAGGAAAAGACAATGAGGATCACAACTCCAGGAAGCCCAGCAGAATGAATCCATTGGGTGTGACAAATTAAATGCAAAGGGGGAGAATCCAACAAAAAGAAAAAGTCATGACAAGGCTTTTAAAACTTTGAACTTCATCTCCCTAATGAGTGTATAATTCAATCTTGTTATTGTACTGATTAGTATTTTTCTGATTCTAGTGTTGCATACCTTTCCTTGTGCTGTACCGGCTAGTTATCATCTTTTTGTGTCTACTTTTTAATTGAGTTGTCTATTAATGTGCTGTAAAAGTTCTTTATATATTCTTCTTATAGGTTATATGCATTGTAAATATGATCTGTTTAAGGACTTTTCATTTTAACGATGTCATTTAAAGTTCTAAATTTTGATGGAATCTCATTTATCAATTATTTTCTTTTATACATCATGTTTTTTGTATCCTAGGAAGTTCTTTCCTACCCTAAATTCATAAACATTTTCCCTTATAATTTCTTCTTAAACTTTTATAGTTTTAGTCTTTCATATTTAGGTTCCTAGATCCTTTCAAGTTATTTTTATGTATGGAAATAAAGGGTTGAGGTTAATTTTTTACATACAGATACCATGTGTTCTAGTGCCATTTGCTGAAAACACTATCTTTTCCCTGGCTCTTGAATTGAGTTTATATTCTATAAAATGTTAATGTTAAATAATCTTTCAAAATTCAGAGGACCATATATATATGGTTCTATTTCTAGATTCTCTGTTTTATTCCAATGATCTATATGTCTTCCTTACACCAACACTGCCTTGATTACTGTAGCTTTAGAGGAAGTCTTCAAATTAGGTACTAAACATCTTCCAACACTGTTTTTTATTTCCTTTTTACTTTTCTAGGTCCTTTGTACTCCTACATAATTTTAAATTTCAATATCCAATTCTTCATTTATAGCAAGTATACACAGACCTGAATTTTTATATATACCTTATGTTTTCTAATCCTGGTAAATTCAAATAAAAGTTCTAGGTTCTCCTAGAGATTTCTTAGTATTTTCTCTGTACTAATCTAATCACTTTATCTACATATAAAGATTTTACTTCTACCTTGCCAATCCTACCCTAATTGTGTGATTTTATTGCCAGACTATTTTGATTTGGGCCTGTGTTTCAAAGTTTAATGGACAGATGAAGAGTAGGCATATCTGCCCTTGTTCCCCACCTTAGGGAGAAAGCATTGTTTCTTCTCCATTCATATAAGGTGTTTTTGCTGGAAGTATGGAGTACATTGCTTATTTGTTGAGAAGATTCTGTTTTACCTCTAGTCTCCTGATAGCTTTTACCATGAACAGCTGTAGAATTTAGTCCAATACTTTTTCTCCAACTACTGACAGGAAAATATGGCTTTTTCCTTTCCTCTGTTAAAATGATGACTTTTGGGGGTAAATCTTCCAATGCTGAACCAACACAGCTATCCGTATAATAAAACTACTTCCTACATACTGCCAGGTCTGACTTCTAATAGCTTGTTTTGTTAAACAAATTTCTATCTATGTTCATACATTTTTCTTCTATTATCTTTATCCTGTTTTAGGATTAGCTCAATGTTGATTTCCAAAAATGAGGGAAGTGTTCCTTTTTTTTTCTGCTTTAAATGTTTGATATAATTTATCAATTAAAATATATATGAGCCTGTTGTTGTAATATAGGTAGATTTTCAAACTGGGAATATACTTTCCTTAATAGGTGCTATTCAAATTTTATACTTCCTCCAGAGTTGGTTTCATTAATTTATTTTCCAAGGTACTTCTTAAAAGTTGTCAAATTTATTTCAAAACAGATTTTTGTAATATGCTTTCTATATCCTTTTAAATTCTGTAAAATCTGTGGTAATGTCTCCTAGATCTTGATATTTTAATTTTAAAAATGTGTAATTGATATTGTGTAATAGGAAGTAAAGGTCTAAAGGAGCAGGGGAAGTGGAGGGGTAGGGGAAATGAAAGAAGGGAAAAGAAAAAATATGAGAAAGGGAAAAAATGGAAACAAAGTTTTTGCAAATAGGGAAGGGTGTAGGAGGTGAAGGGAGGGCAGTGTAAGGGGAAAAAAATAAGAACCAAGATACTCATGTAATGGTACAAGATCCCAATGATATATGTAACTGTACTTTATACCTAAAATGTACCAATAAACTTAATGGGGGGAAAAATCAGCAGCTCAAAACACATAGTTCATTGAACTCACTGATTCTTTAGACAGGAATTTGGATAGGCTATGGCAGGGATGATGGCTTTTCTGGGCTCTGCTTTATCCAGAACCTTAGTTTGTTCATATCTGTGGGTGGCATCTGGGATGAACAGCTTGAGCACTTTGGCTACTGCTAGAGCTCTTTATGGCTTCTCCATGTGGTGCAGCTCCCTTTGTGCTAGGCTTGCTTTTATTTACTAGATAAGGGTTGAAATCACAGGTGTTGTAACTGAAGAAGACAGAAACAGCATAACATTTTACAATCAAACATCAAGTCACGGCATCACTTTTTCAATGGAGGTGGAAGTACTCACAGCCCTGAGCTGATTTTGTGGAAACTGCCCAAAGAATGAACCACGTCAAAGAACTAGGGCCTCTTGTTTTAAAGCTTCCCAAGACTTCTCCTCTACTTTATTTGTATGCTGATACAGTTATCTTTCTTGTATTTTAGTCTTTACAGCATTCTTATGAGACATGAGATTTGGGGGTGGAGGGCTCTACTAACTGAGCCCTGAGAATGGAGTTCCTCTTGAAACCTCATTTGGCCTCATCCATCTCAAGAAAGAAACAGAAATGAACATAGATTTTTGAAAACAAATCTGATCATTCTGCTGATTAGAGCTTTTTCAATTAGAAAACTGAAATTGTTGTTTTACTTATTAAACTTAGTGAAATTTTTCTAACTTGGGTGGAATTTATGAAATATGCAAAGCCATTACATAATCAAGGATAACAGACAAAGTTTCCAAAGAAAACTTAGGATCTGGTTTTATTTGAAAATACTGAATACACAATGAAAGATGAATAATATGGTTTCTTTGGTATTACAGGAAGTAGTAAAAAATGTTAAACATGTGTATACATTCAACATATTTGCTTTGATTTCATGTACTTTAATTCACTGTTAATCCACAGAAAATCAGTACAGAATATATGGGGATATGGAAGAGGCTTTTACAGTGAAAGCAGAAATGACACCCAATAACTAATTTTTAACCATGAAACGTGTATACGTATGCCTGTGTGTAAGAAGGAGTTTGATTTAAAGGTTACATATCAAGTATTCAGTGTAATTATGGATCTAGATCTCTAATGAAATACTTTTGATATATGTGATCTAAAAGATATTTGGTATATTTTCAACTGAATATTTAAAACTCAGAGTAAAAATATTTAAAATTATTCTAACATATATTAAAATTTTTATAGTACATTAAACTTAACAAGATTATCACTTTATTCATTATCCTCTTTATAAAGCAAGCCTTTTACAAATACCAGATCCTACAACATTCTGGAAAATTCATGAATGGTTATTTAGGACTTTATATTCTTTGAATATATTTCTTAGAATTAAATATATTTTATGGTAGACATATTCTGCTGCTAACATACAAACATCCTTTAAAAGCAGATGGAATTTTTATACTCAAGAGTCCAATTAATGCTTCTGAGAGAATCCTTATCCTAGTATCTGCTTTGAGATTGAAGAATATTATCCCTTAAAGAAACATATTTGTAAATTATTAGTGATGCAAATGTCTCTTACCCTCAAGTGGAAATGCTAAAAATGATCATGCAATGTTGTTAAACATTATAGCAGTGTTAGATCCTTTTTCTCTCAAAGGAGCTCTTTTCATTTTAAGCTCTTAGCTCTTAAATCCCTCTGTATTTCATAATTTACTCCATTATTTCAGTCATTAGCAAATCAAAAAATAATGCTTGTGCTTATCCCAGTATTATATTAAAAAAACTAGATTTTGTCACATTCTAAATTCCTTTCTTATGGTATTGAAATTGATGGAGTGGAAAGAGGAGAATACATATATAAATTAATTTGTATAACTCTGATTTTTTAATTAAAATTGTTCAATTATTGTCAACCATCTATTCTTCAATGAATATTTCATCATATTCCAAATGATAGAGAGGTTAATTACCTTTCAACAAAATGAGCTATGGAAGAGAAAATTAAAACACATTACAGATTCTAGAAAACAAAATGATTTAAGTCCATTGGTTGAAGAACCTCAGACTTCTAAAGTTTTATTAATATTTGAAAAAAGGAATTAAAGAACAAGAAAATATGATTCCATCTTGAAGACCAGGAGAAAATATGATGAACATCATATATTTTATTATTTTAATTAATCATTTATAACCTGCTTGACAGTATGACAGTGATATCTCATTTTTTTTTCTGGTGGTAGGCACATGAAAGCAAATTCCCTAGCCTCTAAGAGTGGAAACAGCAGCAATTCAATCTAAATACTGATAGCATAAGAGTGGATGGAGGGTAAACACCAACAATGGCAATTGATTACCTTCTGACAAATAGGCTCTGAGGAATGATTTTACATTATTTGAAATAATAAAGAGAGGCATCAATTCATGAATTGTAAAGGAAAAGCAAATCGAAAATAAAATACAGAAAAATATCTTGCAAACACCTTTGCTTTAGCTAATATATGATTAGAAAAGACTTTAAATATATCTTTAAGCATTTTTTTCAAAGCTTAGTCAAAGATGAAAATTCAAAATATCTGAATATACAGTGTGAATATATATAATTAATCTACCAATTAATGTCAATAATATTGCTCTATTAGATGCAAGTTATTTTATCAAAATATTTATACATATTTATATATTATAAATACCATATAGTAACAGAAAAGTGAGGGAGGATAAAAAGGTGAAAAGGTAAATAATTTGTCTTTTAATTTGTTAAAAAGGTAAATATAGTTCTATTTTTAGATTCAGGATATAAAGTGTATTTTATTTTAAAGATTCATGTTTGAAAATGACTTCTACATAGAAGAATTTCTGATGAGTTTTTGAAAACTATAAAAGTAACTAGCAGCTAATGAGTAGCCATATTGACACCATCCCCAATAGCAGGAGGGAAGCAAGGACTGCAGTGTGTCCACTCCCTGACAGACTGTATAGTCCCTTCTCCCCATCATTCCCTCGCAAAACACTGGGGAACACTGCACCCTGAAGCATCCTCTCCAGCACCCCTGTAGGGTAAAGGAAGACTGCCACCATCCCAGGCTTTGGGCAGAGAGATGATCAACAAGGGAATGGCATCCTTCAAGTTCCCCCAGAGCCCTGTGCTCAAGAGTCTCCATCCCGTGCCTGTGCCCACCCATCCACCGCCATTATTGGGGGGAAAGGGCACCTAAGCTAAGGACAGGGACTGCATCAGATCCTACCTGCTGGATAGAAGGGGGACTGAAAAGAGGGGAAACTGATGAAGCTGCATGTAACCAGACCTTGACTAAGAAATGAAGGAATTGTGTGGACACTCAGGCCATTCGGCATTGCACTCACATGGGAATTGTATATTTTCTTGTTGGAATGTTTGATCTGGATTCTGCCAGAGTGTTTGATACTGCTCTTCTTTTTTCTTCTTTGCTTTGACTTAGTTATTATTTTATCTCACACTTCCCTTCTCCCTATTCATTTTTAATTCTGTCTTCTGTAGTAACACTATTTACTCTTCTCTCCCACTTTTTAAATTTTTATCAAGATTTTTCCTATATATTCCACTCAGTCATTACACTCTCTCTTATATTAACTTGCTGTTCATTCTATTCTATTCTACTCACTTTTATTTTACCCAGCCTCTTATTGTCCTTAACTCTTACCCATCCTGGAGGTACACAAATATATCAACAGAGTCTGACAACCTCACAACTTTCCCCAATCCCAAGTTAGATTTTCCTCTTTCTGCATCCCACCTCAGCCCCCAAAAATATTTTCTCAAAACCCTTAATTACTAACATTTACCTCAACTATAAATGACATCCAAGAGAATCTGACCTGTTATCTAATTTTTTCACCTGTTATCTTTTCTTTTATCTACCTGTGCTTCTACAAACATACACTCCTCTATCACTCATTCCTACATGTCTTCTCTTTCCTCCTCCATCCACATTAAAGAACACCTACCAATGGTAATGTGGTATAGACCAGTGATAGCACATCTTTTAGAACTTTCAATGACACAAACAGGCCATGATGGCGCGTGTACCATAAGTTCACCACCACTGGTGTAGAATGAAAAGGAAAAGTATCAAAAAAGGGTGAAAGTGTAAATGCAAGGTTTAACACATGTAAGTGATATAGGATTGGATCTGTTGATGATGATATTACCAGTAGTAATTTCCCCTTCACAGCAACAAGATTTAATCCATTAAAAATAAATAATTTCAAGCCCGAACACTATCTCTGAACAAATAAAGTTTAAAATACATTCCTGGAAGGCAGAATCTAACTAAAATGATCTTTATATTAACTTCAAACTCTCCATAGTTTACCTGTCTTCAATCTCAACTACCAAAGAAAAAAACCATACACACACACAAGCACACACAAACATGGGAAAATAAGGTAGCCAAACAAAGCCCCTAAAGTCTCCCAACTCTCTAAAGGCAGATCTGGGGGCACTAATGGAGAGGAAAGCAAACACCAGGCAGTGGAGCACTAAGAAGTGATTAAAGTTGAGGTAAAGAAACTTGGGGAGTTCAAAAAGGAAATGATTATAAAGTTGATGGAATAATCATACAAAATAACTGATACAAGCATAGAAGAAAAATAAAAAGTTGGAAAAGCTGATCAAAACAGTTTAAAACATGAATGACAAATTTATCAAATATGTAGACTCAAAAATATATGATAAATAGCAGAAATTAAAAATTATATAGAATTCATAAATTATAGAAATGACCAATGTGAAGACAGAGTTTCTGAACTTAAGAACAAATGATACATTACAGCAAATTACTCAGAGAAGTCTTAAAAATGATAAGAGAAAAAGAAAAATTCATTCAACAGCTACTACATGATCAACCTACTGTTATTTGGAATTGAAGAGAAAGTAGAAGACAGTACACATGGAATAAAAATATTGTTTACAGAAAGTATAACAAAAGTTACCAATTATGAGGAAAGATTTCAACATACATGTAAGCATAGTTTAAGAACTCCAACTAGCTACAATGAAATAATAAGCTCCCGATGACACTTCTTAGTCAGAATTCCAGAAGTTCAACCAAAAACCAGCATCTTAAATACTGTCAGAGAAATGCAGAAAGTCATATGTAAAGATAAACCTATTAGTATTACAGCAGACTTTTCACAAGAACCTGGAGTGAAGTATTTCAAGTTCTAAAAATAAACAACTTCAACCCAGACTAACTCACCTGGAAAAGCTTTATTTAAAAAAAAATAGATGTAAAGAAAAATAAAAACATTTCATGAAAAGAAAAAGTAAGAGATACATGAATATCAACACAGCACTCCAGAATATATTCAAGAATATCCAAGGCAAAGAAGCAAACAAAGCCAAAAATACAGATGAAATGAATTAATCAAGCAAAGCAAATAGATAAACAAAAACCCAAAAGAGCAATCAACAGAAAATGAACACAATATCAGGAATAAGTCAACACTTTTTAGTAATAACTCAGAATGTTAGTGGCCTCAGCTTCCCAATGAAGAAACTCAGATTGGCAGATTGTTTATAAAAACAGAATCAATTGTCTATTGTTTTCAAGAAATTCAAATAATCCAAAAACATTCATAGACTAAAAATCAAGTGATTATCTCATAATCCAGGACACTGAAAGAAAGAGGGCTAGCAATTTTACTCTGAGACATAGTAAAACTCCAGTTGATGCTGATCAGAAGAGGCAAAGAAGGTCAATACATATGGTTAAGGGAACAATTCAATAGGAAGACATAATACTTGTAAATATGTATTCACCAAATACTGGGTCACCTATCTCCATAAAACAAATACTGCTGGACATAAAAGATTAAATAAACACCAACACAACAAAATCATAGCAAGTGACCATAAAGAGACATATCACATATCACGTCACAAAGAGACATATCAATTAAACAAAAAATCAACAAAAATATTAGAAATGGACTTAATTGATATTTACAGAGTGCTGTATTCTACTACAACAGAATATACATTTTTCTCAGCAGCACGTGGAACTTTCTCCAAAATAGACCAAAGACTATTCCACAAATCCTGCTTAAATAAATACAAATAATTGAAATCACGCCATGTTTGCTATAAGACCATTGTGTATTAAAACTTAAAATCAAACTCAAAGGAAACTACAAAAAAATTTGTATACACCTGGAAACTTAATCACACACTTCTGAACATCCAGTGGGTCACAGAAGAAATCAAAGAAGCACTGAAACAATTTCTGAAATCCAATAAATTTCCAGTGCAATACAACAGAATCTATGGTACACAATGAAAGTCCTCTGAGAGAATCTTATGGCGATCAATGCTCACAATAGAAAAATAAAAGTGAGCTCAAAAAATAACTTAGTGATAAAACTCAAGTACTCAAGAAACAACAACAACAAGCTAAACCTAAACTGACTTTATTGAGGGAAATCATAAAGATCAAAGTGGAAATTAATGAAATTGAGGTTAAAAAACAGTACAAAGAATCAAAAAATTAAAGAGCTGGTTCTTCAAAAGAAAGAACGAAATAGATGAACCCTTATCCAAACTTATGAAAAGAAAGAGCAAAAAGACTTACATCAACACACTTAAAAATGAAAAATGGGACATCACCACAGACACTATCAAAAGTCAGAAGATATTTAGTAATTGCTATAAAAATTATATTTCTACAAATTGGCATGAACAAATAGCCAGATTCCTACACTACTATGAATCACCAAAACTAAATATTTAGGAACACATAGAAATTCTGAAAATTCAATAACAAATAATGAAACTGAGGGAATAACAAAAACCTAACAACTAAGAAAAGCCTAGACCTGAGAGATTCTCTGTTGAATTCTACAAGACCTTTAAAATGTTATAACAATACTTCTCAAACTCTTTAATAAAACTGACAAGGACAACAAATTTCTGGAAGCCAAGATCACTCTGATCCTCAAAAAAGAGTGAGACCCAACTAAAAGAGAAAACTATAGGCCAGCCTTCTTAATGAACATAGATGTAAAGATCCTCAGTAAAATAGTGGCAAATAGAATGCAACAAATCATCAAAAAGGATTATACATCAAGAGCAATTACCTTTCCTCCTGGGGTTGCAAGGATGGGCCAATGTATGGAAATTAATAAATATACTATACCACATAAACAGAGGCATGAAAAAAAATGATCATATCAATAGATGCAGAAAAAGCTTTTTACAAAATCCAACAACCATTTATGGAGAAAATAGGTATAGAAGAACCTTACCTGAATCTGATAAAAGTCATTTATGACAAACAAACAGGTAACATTATATTAAATTGGGAAGAACTGAAAATTTTTCTCCAAATTTAGGAAGAAGACAAGGATGCCCACTGTAACCACTTCTCTTCAACATAGTACTCAAAACCAGAGCAATTAAATAAGAAAAATAAAAGTGATACATGTAGGAAAGAAAGAAGTCAAATTATCATTATTTGTAGATGACATGATACTTTACGTAGAAGACTAAAAAAATTCCATTAAAAGACTCCTAGAATTAATAACTAAATTCAGCAATGTCCTAGGATACAAAATTAACATATAAAATTAGTAATGTTTGCATACAGAAATAAGGAACATAGTGAGAAAGAAAATAGGAAAATATTCACAGTAGTAGCAAAATAAATAAATGGATACCTAGGAATTAATCTCAACAAGGAACTAACAGACCTCTGCACCAAAAACCACAGTACTCTGAAAAAGGAGCTTGAAAAGGAGAACTTACATTGTCAAAATCGCCATACTTTCAAAACGGATATTCACATTTTATGTAATCCCAATGCAATCCCAATTTACAGCATCCCTCACAGAACTAGAGAATACAATCCTAGCATTCATATAGAATGAGAAGAGACCCAGAATAGTAAAAGAAATACTGGGCAATAACAGCAAAGCCAGAGTCATCTCAATACTTGACTTCAAAATATACTACAAAGCTACAGTGATAAAAATAGCATGGTATAAAAATTATGTAGACTTGCCGGGGATTTATCTCAGTAGTTTCACTGCCTGCTGCACAAACACAAGGACCCGAGTTCAATCCCCGGTACCAAAAAAAAAAAAAAAAAAAAACCCATAAAAAATAAAAATTATGTAGACTAGTGGACAGAAACTTCAGGATACAGAAACAACTGAAAATACAGTCAGCTACTTGGTTTTTGACAAAGGTGACGAGAAAGTTACACTGGAGGAAAGATACCCTCTAGTGTATGGCTCTGGGAAAACTAGCTATCCACAAGCAGAAGACTGAAGCTGTACCCATATTTCTCACCATATACTAGCCTAAAATAAAAATGAATCCAAGATCCAAATTTTGAAACAGAAACACTTAAACTCTTGATAGATTAAGTAGATAAAACTCTTGTAATTATAGATGTAGAAAAGTATTATTTGAATAAAACTTCAATGGCACAGGAAATAACAGCAAGAATAAAAATGGGATTATATCAAAATAAAAAGCTTATGCACAACAATAGAATCAACAGAGAGAGGAGACAACTTACAGAATGGGAAAATATTTTGTGGGCTATCCTTACAGAGGAATAATATCTAGAATATATTAAAAAATAAAAATTTAGATGGCCAAAATAAAGGACCAAATCAAAAATGGGGAAGTAAAACTAAAAACATAGAAATTCAATTTGACCCGAGAAATTCCTCTTCCAGATATCTTATTAAAAATTATCATATTACAATGATACATGTAACTATATTTATGGTAGCATAATT
Organism: Heterocephalus glaber; assembly: GCF_053883595.1. NCBI lineage: Eukaryota > Metazoa > Chordata > Mammalia > Rodentia > Bathyergidae > Heterocephalus > Heterocephalus glaber. The sequence goes on along the minus strand of NW_028258145.1, from coordinate 25,069,225 downwards.
CATATTATCTAAATCTTAGAAGCAGCCTATATGCCTATCAATTGATGAATGCACAAAGAAAATGTGGTATCTGTACATAAGGACATGCTACTTGTCTACGAAAATGATAAATTCAAGACGTTTGGAGCAAAATGGACACATCTTGAAAAGATAATGTTAAATGAAATATATCAGACACACACATATATACATAGATGCTGGAATTTTATGAATTAATAAAACAGAATTCTCACCATCAAAGTTTACAGATGAATAAGCATAGAATGCTAGAATGATGTATAAGGAAATAGACTTAAATTGTAAAAGTCAGTTTGAGCTCATGTGTTTGCTAAATATTGATATAAATATATAGAGATATATGTGTATATAAAACTTCTGGTATACAAATATATTTACTGAGAGATTATTGAATAATGACATCCTAACTATTACAGGAGACTGAAATTTACATCATGGCTTTTGATACAGTACTTCTAAGAGCATAGAACCAAATCTCCCAGGACAATGATGGTGAAATTTTTGTAGATTTCAGTGTTAATGAATAGACAGTCCACTGGGGTATGTGTGCCATAGGTTCACCACCCATGAAATGACAAATTCAAGTGCTGTCATAGGACATATAGAGATGATACAGACATCAGCTGGTATTGGAAATTAATGAAGAACTCAAAATAATAGCACAGCAACAGAATACATAAGATGGTGGTATGCAAAAGCATTAAAGGAACCAATTTAAAGAGCTCATAATAGCCAAACTTGGAATAATTTGAGCAACAGAACAAAGAACAGAACACTTGACTATAACCTAAAATATAAAATATGCATCCATGAGTTCATACTAATATAAGTAAATAATTAAAAAGTTAGTATGGTATAAAAAAACAAATTTTCTGTGGAGACAAAGTCTAAATAATTTATGTATATATTTTATTATCTAAGCATGATTCTCTGCATTGAAGTGTGGACAACATGCCATCTAAAAAGTGCAATATAGAAATGGTGAGAAAAGAATAAACCTCACAGTACAGCTATTTTCCACACATTCTCTATAGCCAGATGATCAATTCAGTATTAACAATGACTACTAAAACTGGTAATAGGTACCGTTGATACCATGTAATGAAAATACCACACTTTACCTCTGCTGGCCTCCTTCTTATAACACATAGCCCCACTCAAATCATGAGAAAAGCATTAGAAAGGGCCTAAATTAAGGGGCATTCTGCAAAACAGCTGATTAGTACTGTACTCCTCAAAACTGTAAAAATCATCAAAACCAAGGAGCGTTCCAGGAAGTTACAGTGAAAATGATTTTAAGAAGACATAAACACTAAATGTAATATGTCTAGATAGGCTCCTGTACCTTAAATAAAAGAAGTGAAAATTCAGAGAGTGTGGATAATTTATACATTTTATTAATAATATAATAAAGATACTGGTTCATTAACTACAAAACATGCTTCATGTTAGTATAATATAATAAGAGAACTAGTTGGGGAATCTCTTTGTACTGTCTTTACCATGTTTTTGTACATATGAAAGTTTTCTAAAATGAAAATTTTATTTAAAAAATCTTCTAGCAATGTATAGTAAAACTATCTGTAATTGATAATGTTTTCTGTACAAAAAATACTGATATTTCACATTGAGACGATACTCTTAAGTGAAATAAATACGGCACACATGTGTAAATACTGAATAGTTCCTCTGGTGTGAGAAACTGAAAGTGTAAATAAAGATAATGTATAATAGATAATGTGAAATAGGAATAAAAGGTCCAAAGAGGAAGGGGAAATGAAGCAGTAGGGGAAAGGAAAGAAGCGGGGGAAAGGAAAGAAGAAAAAGGAATAAATATGAGAAAAGGAAGAAATGGAAATAGTCTTTGTAAATAAGGAGGGGTGAAGGGGTTGAAGGGAGGGCAGGGGAATGAGGAAAAAAAAATAAGAACCAAGATATATTTTATAATATTATGTAAAGATACAAATTCCCAATAATGAATGTCAGTATATTGTATGCCTAAAATGTACCAATAAAATGAATGAATGAAAAAAAAAGCACATTAATAACACCAAAAAGGTAGAAAGGAAAAGTAAGTAGCAAAATTGGATAAAACATTCATGACTATAAATTTAAGTAAGTAAATTGTCGAAAAGAAAGCACAAAGATTTTAAAATTTACTCATTAAAATGTAAAACTCAACTTATAAAAGTTAAAAAATAACACCTAAGGAAAAGAAATTGTAGGTACTCATAAGCAAGTAGATAGCTCAAGCTCAATAGTGATATCATAGTATTAGAAGCTAAATAAATTCAAGAATATTATCTTCAACTCTGAGAAATAATGTCCCTCCCTCATTAACATAAGAAAGAAAGCACTTGAAATTGCAGGTAGCTTTCTTTATGTAAAAGTTTAAAATACTTTTCAAAGTTTCCCCTAACTGGTATTTCCAGTTGTTCTCATGTTGTTAATTGCAAATGAAGCTGGATATCTTCGATGTTTTTACCTATAAAAACGATTGATATTGAACAAGCTCCCCTTCTCTGGGCACTAGGATCCTTTCCTGCCACCTGGTCAGTGCAAAGACAGATGTTACTGTTATATCTTGATGTCCCCCAAAGCCTCACGTGATTATATGTAGAGCTTTTGGGGAGTGTTTGGATCATGGGGGCATGACTCTCAGCAGTGGATTAGTCCACTGAAAGGTTTGAGCCTAAATGTGATGTTGGGAGATGAAATCCGGTTGGAGGAGGTGGATAACTGGGGGAGTGAGCTGGAAAGGCGTCTCTCTCCTTCCTCCCTGAACTTCCTCTGCTTCCCTGCAACCATGCCATAAAGCCATTGTCCTTTGCCATGCCTTTCTGTCACTCCTTGGAGCCAGCCTACTATGGACTGAAACCTCTACAAACTGTGAGCCAAAATAAATCTCTTTTTTTAACTTTTAGGTATTGGGCATTTTGTCTCAGCTATGAGAAAAGTGACTAAGACAACAGCCTACTCTGGTCACAGCGGGCTGTGTGTGCTTTTGTCTTTCCATTTCCTCTCCCTTACCCCTTTGCCTTTTCACATTATTTTAAAAGCTATTGAGAATAATTCCTGTAAATATTTTGTGGAGATGTAATAGAAAAATGCAATACAATTATTGATTGTTAGAATTAAATGTTTAGTATTCTCACAATGGCTAGTCATACTGTAAAAACTGAAAGTTTAAAAAAACCCTGAAGAGTATATTAAAATATAAACATAAAAGATTGTATCAATATATAATAAAATTTTGAAAGTTTCTAAAAAATATTGTGAAATTTTAATAAGATAAACAAGTAGAAGTGTTAACAAACAAAAACATTTGGATTTCTCAGAAAGTTTTGTCTATGAGTTTGTCATTGATTGAAAAGTATACAATTCTGAGTGAAATTGGCACTGTTAAATCTAACTAGAAGAGTATATATTGTTTCAACTTCCAAGGAGGAATTATGTTGAGGAAGCAATCCTGTATAAGTGTATGAACAATATTGATATGATAATATGCAATATCAAGGTTTTTATAATTAGGACCATTCAGATTTCTTATAAAGCTTAAAAATTAGTAAATAACCAAGAAATTGTACAATGGAATTCTGTATGAAAATTTGCTTAATTTAATAGACAATATATAATGATGTAGAAAGCCATTTATAATATTTGAACACAAATATTCATAATTATTTGTTGTAAACAATATATAGTTATGATAAGCCTTTAAATTATGTATATACTTAAGAAATTTCTAGAAGACTATCCAATAAAAAGATGATGATAGTTATCTCTAAGTAGTGGAGTATTATGTGATTATTTTCAATTTTATTTTGTGTATAATGTATAATATTCATTTTAAGGAAATGAATAGCTACTGATGCACAGTTAAGACACTGTTATGTTTCATTAATTTTGGCTGTGATGAAACAAAAAATAAACTTAATCCATCAAATTTTGCCCTTAAATATAGTAGCACAAAATAAAATTACTTGTGTCAATAACTATTGATTTAATAACAGTTAATTATTTTCACACAGAGCATAATTTTGCTATCTAGCTAAAGTAAAATAAAATAATTTACTTAATTACAAAGTTTGGCAGTATTAAACATACTAATTTTAGAGTTTCATTTTTCACAAACTATGGAACACATTGACTCAGTTTTGGCATTAAAACTTTTTGTATGTTGGCAAAATATTAACGATATTCTGATGGATAGCATTCTATTAATGATGCTTGAATTTTCCTTCTACAGATGAGTTTTCCCAATGCATTAGTTTCCTAAATTGTCCTGTACCATGGCTTCCTATTTAATGTACCACAGCATAAAAAGCACAGAAATAACTAAAAAGTATCAGTCTGGGCTTTCAGTCCATTTTTCTCCCCAGTAAATATCATTTAGATATGAAGAGATATTTGTTCCTTTGTTTGTTTACAATTTTTATGGTTACAAAAGTAACATTCAATGAGGTCATGAATTACACCTTATAAACACATGCAGACAATCACTCAACAAAGTATATTTAACAAGAATAATTTTCTAGGACTTAAAACACTCTTTGGCGACAATGTCCTACTAGCTTTTTGTTGTTGTTGTTTTCTTTCATTTTTACTGTTTTTATACTAGCCTTTTTCAGCCTTAAGATAATATTGTACCCTTAAACATTTTAAACTTAAAAATAATATTTAGTCTTGACCAAGATAAAATTGAAATTGAGTTTTTGTTAAAATAATTGTTAATAATTCTTTGAGCTTAATCATTTTCCTTGAGTTGCAAATAATTTTTATCTTTACCATATTCTATAGATAAAATTAAAAATAATATGTAATTTGCTTCTCTTTGAGCAATATCAATCATTAAAATAATAGCATTTTTAATATCTACAGTTCAATGGGGATTTAGATACATTTAGATTCATTCATTTAGGTGTCTTACGTGAATTAATTTCATCCTAATTTATTTGCATTGGCTTCTCCACAAACAGGGCCTGAGAACAAGACTTACGAGTATGTGACTTACTAAAGCTTTTGCATGTCCAGTAAGGACATGAAAAGAGCAGTATGGGGATATGAAAGGACGTATACTTATGTAACAACATGGATTCAGTGAGGTCGAACCAAATCTCCCTGAAACAGAACTCTACGAGAGTTATACTGCTGCAAAAATTATATTCTGCTTTTGATCAAAGGATCAAAGTGTCAAAGGAATAAGAATTTTGTTCCTGTTTAGTTATTGACTGTGTCCCAAAAGGAGAGGATTTTAAAGTAGAGGTTGGCCACATAGACCAGGTATAATGCCCATTTTAGTGGTAGTGTCCTCAATTTCTCTATGGAAAACAATATCAAAATTCCTCCAAAGAAAAACCATGGCAATATCATTTGCCCCAGCTATATCACTCTTGGACATATTTCCCAAAGAATTAAGGGTGGCATACTATAGAGATGCATCAAAGCATGTTTGTAACCCTACAATTCACAAGAGCTAAGGTATAGAAACAACCTAGATGCAGGTCAACAGATGACGAATGCATATTATATACAGGAGTTCATCCAAAACATGTATACACATTTCAAAAGAAAAGCTCATATAAATATTTTAATACTAAATTTATTGAGACATCATGAGATTAATATAAGTTACCTTTGGCCTTTACAATTAATTCTTAAAGTAGTGGCCATTAGCTTCCAGACATTTATTAGTGTGGTGAACTCCTACTTGAGTAACTTTGGTCATTGAAATTGTGGCACATGCATTTTCAATTTCTTCTCTAAGGGCCAGCAGTGTAATGGATTTTCTGCAGTATACAACATCCTCTAGGGTCCCTCACATGAGGGTAACACCATCTGTTGACAAAACACCGTACTATACTACTTTTCTTTTCTTGAAGTGTGTATACATTTTGGGGTGGAATATATATATATATTATATAAATATATATAAATATATATATTTCCATCATAAGAATGAAATTGTGTCATATTACTTACAAGAAAATATATAGAACTAGAAAGCATCATGACAAGATTAGCTGGACTGAGATAGTTAAGTATCACATGATTTCTTTTATATGAGAAACCTAAAAATACACAAGAATTAAAGACAGAAATGTAATAAAGAAGAGAGGACAGGAAACCAAAAGTTAGACTTCTGGAGATGAGGAAAGGGTTAAGCAGAAGAGAAGGGGAAAAGGAGGGGGAAAATTGAATTAAAATTGAATAAAATAGGTTAAATACATGTACTAACACCCCCCCCAAAATACCCCATTATCGTGTAATATTACCACTGTCCAATTAAAATAAATTTCCTACAGACTTTCCTTAGGAAAATGTTCAAGTGTGAGCCATTAAGAAAAGTGCCAAGTGCCCCAGCCATAGAGGATGGTCACACCCAAAAAACTAAGTGGATTCCAGGAGATTGGACAGGTATTGCTAGTATGTGACAAAAAGTTCTATAATTTTTATCATTTTAGAATACAGGGACTCTGATGTCCAGAGAAATTATATTGATTTACACAAGTCATGTAAGTAGAAAAAATACAAAGTTAGGATGAAGGCCTTGTACGCCTGGTTTTAGAGATGTATTTTTTTCCACACATTAAAATGACTTAGGTTTCTAAATTAGCAATGTATTTGTAGAGGTTTTCAAAATATATTTTGGTAGTTATGCATTCACATAATTGCAGGGGCATTACATAAAACCAAAAGTACTGCAGATTTTGTAAAACTATTAGGAAAATTTTCTTATTAGGTAACTCAGGGCATTTAAAAAAATAATTACTTTTTTTTTTGAAATACATATTTTTAACATAATTGTTTTGCATTTCTTTCCACCTGGAGGTTCTTTTGTTTAAAACTTTAATTTATACTCTCACAATGTAGTTCACATTATATTTCATTATTTGTGAGATTTTCCAGGAGATCAAAATTAATCTTTATGGATTTGATTTCCTCTGTTCCAAAACCAAGAGTATGCCCAGCCAACTTGTTCAAGAAGCAATCCAAAATCAATATGTAATTAATGTACTCACATGTGAGCTTTAAAAATTACCATAGTGGGAAATGTGCAATGGGAAATAAATACTTTAAGTTGAGTGATAAGTGGTGATATTAACAGTAAAAAAGCTATAAGGTGCAGACTCAGATATCACACTGACTACAATGATAAACAATCAAGAATATAGTGTAATGAACACTCAATTATGAGTGTTAATATGGAATGCTACAATTAAAATTGGAAATACTTTTTGGGTAATGGACCTACATGATTTAAAGATAGGCAGTGAAATGCAGGCAGTAAAGTTCAATTACAGTGAATGTAAGATGCATTCAAACGTGCTTTGGTGAAGTACATGATTATCAACTTCATTTTGCCAATAATACTCTCTACAGTTATGGCTGGTCACAGCTTTATTCTGATCATTTAATTTATGAACATAACAGAGGAACTGAATGGCTAGAACAGGATTTTAAAATCTTAATATGTTATTAGTGATGAATTATATGTTTAGAAAAACATAGATATTTCAAAAGTATTTTAAAAAGGTAGTAGTTATAAACCAGGATCCTAAATATAATAGAAAATTAAAAGAAAAATATGTGTCCGTGGGAGAAAAAAATGTGTATGGGAGCTGGAAACATGAAGATTGACCATTATAGTTAGTATGTCATTTTGAGAATGAGGATATTCAGTTGGAACAATTAATTTTCAAGTCTGTCAGACAAATTCGGTGTGTGTGTGTGTGTGTGTGTGTGTGTGTGTGTGTGTGTGTATGAGGGGAGTTTTCTGATATTTTGTCTGAGGAATAGATAGCAAATTGGTAAAATTTTTATTTTATTATTTCAATATATGTATTTATATAATGCCTCTTAAAAGAGTGAGGTCTTGGTATAAATTTCTGTGTTCCATAAAAGTTAGTATAGCACATCTTTTACAAAGAAAGTAGTTGTCTTTAAGACTGCCTATTCTTCAGGATAATAAAATTGTTCAAAATATATGCAAATTGCTTGGGAAGTGTTGATCTGAATGATATGTTCATATCTTTAACTGACAGATTATTAAATAGTAAAAAGTGAATATTGTATATGGAATTACACTTAAGAAACAGTCCAAATGGAAAACACAAATTAAGACTGTTTATATGAAAACAGTAGGCTATTGAAAAAATACATATTAAATTGCACTATTTGTTTTACCAGGAAACATTAAATGAGTTTAAATATTTCCAAATTATGAATTATTGTCTATGTGTTATCTTTAAAAATCTGATTGTTACAAAATATTGCATCAGAATGTTAATCTTGTATTTTTTCATTATAACCACCTCAACTCACTAAAATGATAAAGTTATACAAATAATAGTTATGAATCATCTTAGTGACAGTGACTTCTATCATAGTGAATAGTAAGAAAAACAAAGATAAGGTTTTCATAATCTTGAAAAAGGTACTGAGCTAGTGTCTTTAGTTGTGATTACAATTGCATTTTATTAGTATTTTCTAGACAATGATGAAGTTCAAAAAATATACAAACAAACAGGTAAGGAGACTTTACCTTAGAAACTTAAAGCCTTTGATGGTCCTGTTTTATTTATTCCTTATCTCTTGGATTTTTAAATACACATTTATATTTAACGTTAGTAGACTTTATTTTCTGAGAAGTTTTGATTTACAGAGAATTTTGCATAAAGTACCAAGAGTTCCTATATATATCCTCTACCCCACATCCCAGTTTTCCCTAACATTGAAGTACTGCATCAGTGTGGTACATTTTTCAAATTTGATGAACCAATATCGATCCATTATTTATTACTTAAAGTCCACAGTTTGCACTAGAATTCACTCCCTATGTTGTTCATTTACCATGAGTTTGGGGAAATGCATACTGTAACAAATCCACCAACAGAGTATCAGAGACGATAATTCTCCCAATCTAAAAATATCTACTGCTCCACATAGTCATACTTTCTTTTCTTCATCTTTTCAATCATCTGGCAAACATTGCTATCTTACTGTCCAGAATTTTTTCTTTTTTTTTGGAAAATGTCACATTGCACTCCTTTCAAATAGATTCCTTAACTCACCAATTGTATTAATGTCTTCTATGCCTTTTTGAGGTAAGATAGCTAATTTTTTTTCATTTAGTCACATTTAACTATACAGATGTTCCTAAATTCATTTATACATTCACCTATTGATACATATGTTAGTTTTTCACAATTTGGGAAATTATGAATAAAGCTGCTATAAACATTTGTGTGTAGCTATATACGCATATATTTTTTCAGCTATTTCAGGTAAATACTTAAGAACATGATTGCACAATATACCTGTGCTTGGATTTAGAAGAAATTTTCAAGTTGTCTTTAAATGAATATAGCATTTTATATTTTTCCCAGCAATGAATAAGAGTTACTATTGCCCCACATACACCCTTATTAATATTTAACATTCTCAGTCTTTTGGGTTTTACCCATTCTATTGGGTACATATTGGATTGTCATTATTGCTGGCATTTGCAGTTCTGTCACATGCTTATTTGATATCTGGATATCTTATTTTCTGAAGCAACTGTGAGATCTTGTGTACATTTTTTAATTTTGCTGGTTCTTTTTCATATTAATACTTCCATGTACATTTTTAAAAATAATCTTTAATCAGGCATGTGTTTTACTAATATTTTTCTACCAGTTTATGATTTGCTTTTCACTCTCTGAACCTGTTTTTATAATGTAGATATTTCCTATTAATGAAGTCCAACTTATCAGTATTTTCTTTCATAGATCCTACTTTTGGTATTTTGTCTAAAAACTCACTGCCAAAACCAGGTCACCTTGATTTTCTCATGCTACATACTATAATTTTTAATAATTTTGTATTTCACATTTACATCTCACACATTTCCATACATTTTAGTTAATTTTCATGAACTGTGTATGCCCTGTTTCTAGACAAATGTTTCTACATTTGAATCACTACTTACCTAGAACCATCGCCCCAACTCCTTTTTTCAAAGATCAACTGATTTCAATTATGTACAAAAATTTTAGGTCCTTTTTAATGTGTCATTAATCTATTTGTCTATTGTTTTGATAATATCATATTATTGTTACTATTGTAACCTTATAGTAATTCTCAATGTCTGGCAACATCTGTCATCTAACTCTCTTTCTTAAATGTTATGTGATTTATTCTGGGTAATTTACCTTTCCATAAAAAGTATAAAATCAGTTTCTTAGAATGAAAAGATCAACTTGCAAAGATTTTGACATTTTACTGATTCTATAAAACAAGTTGGAAAAAACTAACATCTTAACAATATTATCTCTACCTTTCTCTGAATAGGAAGTATCTCTGCATTTGTTAGTCAAATCGTTTTTTTTTTTATCAGCATATTTATGTCTCTTATATACTTCATTAGATTTAACTTAAATATTATCATTTATTTTGTGCTAATGCAATTGATAACATATTTTTAGTTCTTAATTTAAAAATTTTAAAGATTGAATATACAAAATGTAAACCTTGCAACATGTAAACTTACTACAATTACTTTTAGTTCTATTGTTTACTAGCTTGTTGGAATTTTCTACATGGACTCCTGTCAGAGCATATGAAGAAAGCTTTAGTTTGTCATCATCATTAACTGCATGTATAAAGGGTTTGGTGTAGGTTTATTTTACTAAGTTGAGGATGCTGTTTTCTACTTCTTGTTTGCTGAGAGTTTTGTTAATTTTTAATATCATGAATGTATGTTGGATTTTGTCAAATATTTTTCTACACCTGTCTATATAATTTGATTTTTTCTTAGCCATTTGAAGTGATGAATTATATTAGTTGATATCAAATATGGAGTTATCCTTGCATATCTGATATAAAGTCATTTTGTTTTGATTTATAATTCATTTTTATATATTGTTCAATTTCTATTGATACTATTTTGTTGTTGAGTTCTCATCATATGTATGAGCCTATGGTTTTATCTTCTTCTAATATCATTAGTTTGAGCATTAAATTAATTTCTACAAAGTTATATCATTAAAATCATTTCATAAAATTATGACATTTGTTTATTAATTGGTTAATTTCATTTTTTTACATTTGGGAATTGGTTTAATTTTCTTTATATATATAGGTACATTCAGAAAATCTTTCCTGTTTTTGTTGTGAGTTTGTTAGAATGTATCTTCAAAGAGGGTCTATTTCATCAGTTGTACAATTTTGTACATAGCATTGTTGATAATACATTTATAACACCTTTATAATGGGTACATGATCAGTGCTGATAGTCTTATTTCTGATACTAATAATTTGTGTCTTCTTTCTTTATTTCTTGGTTAGTCTGGGTAGATATTATGAACTTATTTTATATTTAATGAATTTAATTTTCATTTATTTTTCTCTATTGATTTCAATTACTTTGATTTCTACTATTTCTTCTCTTGTTGCTCATATTGAATTTAATTTATTCTTGCTTCTCTAGTTCCCTAAGGCAGAAGCTTATATTATTGATTTTAGATATTTCATATATATGTTAAATATATATAAAATATTATATATAATACATACGAGTATAGAAACATACAGGTATTCAATGGTACAATATTTGAAACATTATTTGCTTTATATCTCACACATTTTGATAGTATTAAAATTTCAATTTTCTTATAAATAATTTTAATTTTTTTCTCAAGATTTCTTTCACCTACTTATTATTTTACAATCGTGCTATTTATCTCCAAATATTTTGAGATTTTTTTTTCAACTTATTCTCTATTAATGCTTTTTTTCATTATTTCCATTATAGTTTGAGGGCATATTTTGTACTATTTATATGTTTTTAACTTGGTAAAATTTGCTGTATTATCTGGACTGCAGCATTATATATTAGTAAGTTTTCCTAGTGCTGGACAAAATACTCAATACCATCAACTTAAAGGAGGAGAGAATTAATTCACATTATTGTTTCTGGGCTTTAGTTCCTGTTTGGCTGGCTTGATCATAGACACATCATGGTGGAATGGCAAGGAGGAGAAAAACCGCTCACCTATTTGTAGCTGGGAAGAGAAGGAAGGAAACAACAAAGAGGAAGGCATCAGGGACCTGATACAGACTCCAAAGTCGTGCCTTCATTATCCATTCAGACTTATCTAGAAGCATGTTTTACTACTTCCCTAAGTAGCTCTCAAGACAGTCAGGTTTACAACTAAGTTTAACTTACATTTCATTCTACTTCTTGTCAACTTGACAAGCAAATGCATCTCTTTGAACCATTTTTACCCTCCAAATAAACAGAAGGTCATAGTTTCACCTAATGTGATATAACTGTCCCACATACAATCCAAAACACACTAACTCAACCCAAATTCTCAATAGTTTCAGCACTGTTCAAAAGTCCAAATCCACAGTTTCTTCTAAGACTCAAGGCAAACTTGTAGTAAAAAATTCCAACAAAAAGTAAAAAAAACATGGCTCATTTTATTAATATACAGTATTATAGGATAAGCATTTCCATTCAAAAGGGAAGAAATGATAGAACAGAAAAGACCAGGATCAAGATAAGACCAAAACCCACCAGGGCAAGACTTAAGTCCTGTATGCCCAGGTCATGTTTATGAGGCACTTGGTGGTCAAAAGTGAGTTCCAGGGGGCTTAGATAGCCTCATTCCTAAGGCTTTACCCAGTGTAGACCACACGTCTTTTCTCTTAGGCTGGTTTTATTTGCTGCCTGCAGCTTTTCCTGGCAGATGTTGCTCACTTATGACATATTTAATACCATATCTCTATCAAAGCTTCGGCCTTAACTTCTGCAGCTTAACACATTTCCCTTTCAGGGCATTTTTGTAGCCTCCTAGGCTTTCACTGAAACATGTATGGACTCCTGCTTGATGCCGTCACTCTTGCTTCTGCATGCTAGTAAATTCAGCATCATATGGATGATTCCAAGGTCTGCTGTCAGCACAAGGAATATTTGGGTCCCTCTGGTGCATGAGTGGCTGAGCAGGATGAAATGAATCCAAGAGATCACTTCTCAAGCTGTTCCTTCTCATACTTCTGAACTTCATGGTCAAGTATAATCACACCTATTAAGATACATACAGAAGCATGCTTTACAAATTCCCTCGGTGGATCCCAAGCCAATCAGGTTGACAGTAAGCTTAACCCTCACACTGTAACTATGCTACTTGCACTTTAGAAGAATGTGTGTTCTGCTGCTGCTGCTGTTTCACGAGTATTCAAAATATGTCAATTAAATTCAGTTGAGCAATGGTGCTATGAAATTCAACTATGGATTTCCTAGTTTCCTGTCTATGTAATTATTGATATGGGTATATATAATTCTCCAGCTATAATACTGGATTTGTCTATTTCTCTTTTCAGGTACATCCATTATTACCTCAGATATTTTCATATTCTGTTTTTAGGTACATCCACATTAAGAGTCCTTTATTTTAGCAAATTGTCACTTTTATAATTATATATTGCCATATATTGAGTTTCAATAATTTTCTTGTGAAATTTTCTTTATCTGAAATTACTGTAGTGATTACAGCTCTTCATATTCATGGCAACATGATGTGTCTTTTCTCATCTCATTACTTTTAATTTACTGCTGACTATATATAAAGTGAGTTTCTTGGAGACAACTGAACCCTTTTTACTACTAATTTTTGAAACAAAATACAGAAATGGTTCATTTTTCTTTACAGCAAATAATTATCCTCCCCCTAGAAACTAATTTGTTGTTTTATAATTCACTTCAATTCTGAAGCAAATTTCCCAGTCTTTCTGCCAGAATCTACAGCACATATTGTTCTCATTGCAGAAAAAAAAAATGTTACAATTATCCACATTTCATTTTCTTTGGTAAAAATAGGAAATTTATAATTCTCTTATATACACAAACACTAGAAATTTTGCTAGACTACTTCACAGAACTCAGGAAATCTGCTTACTTTTATCATGTTATTTTAAAACCTGCAACTCATGAACAGAAAAAAATAGAAGACATGAATATAGGAAGATATGGAAAAATAATCACAGAAATGACATACCTCCTGTGAGGGGTTCATCAATATATTTTCCAAATCTTACTGTTTAAAGTCTTTAGTGGAAACTTCACAAGGTAAGCATGATTGATTACATCATCGTTATTGGCAATAAACTCAATTTTCAGGCCTGGACATCATGTGTGGGGTTGAAAATTCCAATTCTTTAATCGTGGTTTGGTTTTGCTAGGGTCCAGCTCCTATACTGAAGCCATCCAGTGGCTCTATCAAGGTGTCATCTCGTTAGCATGCAAAAGACAGTGGTTTCACTCTGGAAATTTCTAGGGTTTTAAAAGCTATGTGCCAGAACCTGAAGGCAAAAATCAAATATCCATTTTCTAGTTTGCCAAAATAGCATATAATTGACTCTTAAGTTTGCACTCATTTTGGCAGTTTCTGTCTTTTAACTTGTGTATTGCAATCATTTACATTTAAATTATTATGGATATTCTGGTTAATATTTAGTATTTGTGTTTTGTTTTATATTCATTGTTCCCCATCTTTTGTCTTCTGTCTCTTTTGGGTTTAATTAGGCAGTTTATATTATTTAATTTCAGATCACTTTGTGAATGTTTTTGATGGTTACAATATACATTTACAATTAACCTAAATATAATTTCAAATAATACTTATTACTTCATATGTAGTGCAGGCACAGATGTTTCCCAAAATTAGATGGCTCAATTTAGGTGGGTTTTTCTTTCTTTACAATGGAGCAAAACAAATACACATTCAATAGGAGATGAAACACAAATTTTGAATTTTCTTCTTTTCCCAGACTGGTGATATATGATATAACACTCATACAATGTAGGCAGTGGTAGAAAACTTCAGGTTCTGCTCAACTACAGAATCACAAGTGCAAAGAACCAGTATTTTAAAGCATACTGGGTGACACAGCTATGATTTTTTTTTTTTACAACTATGATTTTTGATAGGTCAGATATATTAATTGTATTTTTGACTTACTATATTTGAAATTATGATGGATTTATCAGTATTGAGGAAACATCTATACAATAAAATAGAGTATTCTCAGTTTACTCCCCCTGTCACTTATACTCTCCCTATTATTTCACCTTTCCAGAAGCTATAAACACCCAATATATAATTGATATTTTCAAAAAATTATCACTACATCAATTTGAATGACAAAGAATTATTTCATTTTGGTTTGTTTTTTTCTGTAATGCTTTTTTTCTTTTTGTACAGATTCAAATATCTGAGAAATATCATTTTGTGTCTAAATCTTTCAGCAATTCTTTGAAAAGTATGGTACTTGTCCTATATTCTGTTTTAGATCAAAATATTACTTATTTATACTTAAGGAACAAAGGATTACTGGATACAGAATTCCAGATTCATATAATTTTCTTTCAACATTTTTATTATTTCAGCCTATTCCTGGTTTAGTGTTTTCTCAAGTAAAGGTTGATGGAAGATTTATCCTTGATCCTCCATAGATTAAGGAAAGTTTTCCTCATAGCTCCTTGAAATATTTTGTAGATTTCCATTTCTTCTCCATTTAAAAGAATGATATCAAGACACATAATTATTGGTATCTGTTCAATTTGTTCACTGAGGTTCTAGGATTTGTAGTTTGTTTGCTATCATTAATTTTGGGAAATTTTCAGACATTACTTCAAATAATTTTTCTGTTCCTTTTTGTCTTTCTTTTCCTAGTATTTTCATTATATACAAGTTACAACTCTTTTAAATTTTGCAAGTTATTATGTACTCATTTCCTCTTTTTTTCTTCAATTTTTCAGATTCATAAGTTTGTATTAAATAAACTTTATAAACTGTTTCTTCAGCCTGTTCCAGTCTGGTTTAATAAGCCCATTAACTGCACTCATTTTGTTATGGTATCTTTTAATTACAGTTTTTCTTAATGTTACATCCTTTTACTTAACTACCTATTTGTTTTGTGTACTATTAAATTTGTCATTAAAATTCTTAGCACAGTAATCATAATTTTCTAGTTAGAAAATGCCAAAATTTCTGCCATTTTTAAATCTAATTCTAACAGTTGGTTAGCTCCTTCAGAGATTTTTTAAACTTTTATCATACTTTCAAATTATGTATTAAAACTTGAGAATGAGCTATTGGATAACAGAAACTTCAGACAATATTTCTTTACTCTTAGATTTCATGTTTACCTGATAAGGAGTTACAGATTGTTTACTGGTTGTCGTGGCCATAGATTTAAGAGTCTAAAATTTCCTCTAGTGACCTGTATATCTTATTGTCTTTAGATTTCCAGAGAGATTCCTTATTTGCTGTAGGCTGATCCTGAAGATGCCTCTTCTTCTCTTCCCTACTCCCTTTCTCCTCCATAGACTAGATAGTCAAACAGACTAGATTGTAGATCCTGGAAGGCACAGCCACAGGAGACAGTTTCATTATGTATCCTTGTTCCTTTTCTGTGCATGCCCCTGATCACAAGATAATCATGTTCAGCCTAGGCCAAGTGGGCCACATGGCACTAGTTATTCCACCTTCCTACACTGTAAATAAAGAGTGCACTGCACTCCGGGTGGCCATTAGCTCATCAGGCTATGGTTCCACCTGGTCCCAGCTATCAAGAATAATCTTGGTCTCTTCATCGTCTTTTCTTCATTTCCCACTGCTCTACCCAGCTTCAGACCCTACACTGTGCAGGTCATGAGACTTATTAAATATTATCTCTAAACTCCAGAAATGCAAGGGCCCTCTTGATATGGTAGGAAAGTGTAGAAAAAGAGGAGAGGTTCTATATTCCTATATTCTTGTGATTAAGTTGCAATCTTTTAGAGAGCATATATTCACCAACTGTGATCTTCACAAGTGTGTCTTAGATCTGTTCGTCCCGCCCCTCCATATCAGGTGAGATTTAAAGTCTAGAGCAGAATACAGGTGGTTATTTATCTTTCACTGTGTTTTCTATTCTCTGTTAAAATTGTTTTCCTTAATGTTAGACCTTTGTTTAATGAAAACAAAATGCTTGGGGCATATTTCAAATGCTTTATTTTCTCTTTTTCTCATAGAAATGGAATTGGTGAGGCATTTTCTCTGTAGTCTGAGGGCCTGTTATGTTTTCTACAGGTAATTAAAAGTCTGAGGGATTTCCTTAATTTGATCTCCCCAAAAGCTTTGTATTAATTATGAAAGTAAATGTAAAGTATTTCTAATAAGCTTCAAATGTGGTTCTCCACCAGTCAGCTTTGTTTCTCTGCATTCACATGCCTTCCTGAGTTGAAGTTAGTAGTTTTTCCTGTGACTATAATTCACAGACTAATCTACCATGTGATGTTGATTTTCAGGGGTTGATTTTGCTTTGTTTTGGGAGTTTGAGAATGACAGCATGTTAAATCAGAAACCAGTTGTCCTCTTGAATGTTTTCACCTTGTTGTGAAGGACATTGTTAACATTATTAACAAAATCCATTTTACAACTTAAACACTTTCCATATACACCTTAAAGATGTAGGTCATAAATATAAAAAAGTGCCTTTATAATACAAAATTACTTTACAAATTTTAATCTTAAAACCTTAGGGTGTGTGTATGTTAAAGCAGAAGCATGCAGTCCTCTTAGATATTTTAAGGATGCTGGTATCTTTCTTATATTATGAACGTACTGTCATTAATTGTCATGTATTCCAAGGTCTTCTAAATTATCCTTATGTTGTTCTTAATAATTCTGCTCTTTTTGTTTATATTACACTTTTGCTAATCCCCCATTAGTGCTAATGAATTGCCTTTAGCACTAAAAGAGAAGAGTACTTGGAGCCATCACAAATCACTAATAAATAAAATCAGAAATCACTACAAAAGAGTGATAAAAATTTTGAGTTGATTGTTACACATTACACTACATAGCGGAAAGAGTATTTAAGGTTAGAAAACCTGGCTCATATTAGAAGTTTCCATTTTTAAAGTAAGGTTGACCTTCAACAAAGAAATTGATAAAATTTTAATTACAAACATTATAGAAATGTGAAAACTCTATACTCAGTACAGCTCAATTCTAATGACAAGGGGATATTTTGAGAAATATTTACAATGTAAGTTTACTAACTTTTTTACATCTCACTGCAATATTCCTTCATCTTTAAAATATTTGGTAACCATGCCAATAATACTTCATAGAGCCAAATTTAACACAAACCCCTTTTGTTTTTTTTTCCTTCTTATTGGAAGAAATATGAAACTGTGTTGAGTAAGAACTTATGACATGCTAAAATTTCAAACAGAATATCTTTAGTAAACTTAAACTCCATTATTATTGTTTTATTTAAACTGACTTGTTGTCACACTAATTTGACCTTTATATTTATTTATTTTTCTGAAAATCATATTTTATTGCATATAATTAATGACATTTTGTAATATTTTCAAAAAGTGTGAGTAGCAATAAGCAGGTAAAATAACCATCAGAGAAAGGACAATCACTAACAGGAAAGTCAAATTGACCTTTTAAAGTACCTTGGACTACATGATAATTAATGGCACATGCAGAGTAGAGTATAACCCCTTAATGATGCTCTTGTGAGAATAGGGCCATTACTAAACTGGTATAACTCTAATTAAATTGTATAATATCACAATAAAATATTTGAGTAAGCATACTTTTTAAAATTCAGTTCCCCCAAGATATGAGAGCACTCTATAACATTATGTAATTATTTTTTATAAGATTTTAAAAACTAGCTTCATTTTCAAAGTCTTATATACTAAAATTAGAAAATATATTTTGATGCCTTTTTAAATACAATTATTATGAAATAGTATTCATGATTTTCACAAAATTAGAAAACATTATTGCCAAATGACATTAATTCTTTTTAGTGCATATTTATGTTTGTGAAATAACAAATTTGAGTATACTCCTTGATATTAATTGAGTTTTAGAGTCTGACAATTGAGACTTAGAAAACAATTTAATGGAGCTAGAAAATTATATATATAAATTAATAAAAAATTCTGTCTTTGACCTAAATCTGAGATGGTAGTTTAAAAAAGTTAAATATAACAAACATTCCAAGTTATGTCCTTACTATTTTTTTGATGCTTTCTCCTTTACTAGTTTTGTTTGTTTGTTTTATTTGGTTGTTTTTTTACAGAGACAGAGATGGAACCCAAGATTTCATATATGTGCTTTACCACAGCCTACAGTTCTTTGGAGGAACACATAAACTTCACTGTATCATTTTATACTTACATAAATTATATTAATTTTTAATCAAAATTTAAAAATGTATATTATTTTATGTGAAATACACCTTAATATCTTAAGCAGCTCAGTATTGAATAATAAGTGGATAATTAATTAATTATACCCAGTTTTTCTTTTCCTGTCAAAATCCTAATGAAAGGATTAGAAGAAAACATATTTGAGCTGAACTTACTGGTCTTTGGTATTGAAGTAGCTTCAAGACTAAAAAAGAAAAGTGCTAGGTGAGCTAGTCCCAGTACCTGGAAGGAAGCTCCCCCACCGCCATCTCACACTCCTAGGGCAGAGAAGCTGAGCCAGTCCGAGCACCTGGAAGGAAGCTACCCCACCACCATCCCATGCTCCTAGAGCAGAGAAGGTGAGCTGGTCCCAGAACCTGGAAGGAAGCTCCCCCACTGCCATCCCATGCTCCTAGGGCAGAGAAGCTGAGCCAGTCACAGCACCTAGAGGGAAGCTCCCCCACTGCGATCCCAGGCTCCTAGGGCAGAAAAGGTGAGCCACATGAGAACCAGAGCACACCCCCACACTGTAGAAATGAGAAGACATGTAAGCAATCCTCAAAAACAGACTTCTGGTTCACGTACAGCAACCCCAAAGAGAAATGAGATGGAACAATCTGATACTGAACTGCCTGGACTCTCTGAACTGGCAACAAAAGAGGATCTGGGAAAAAATGAAATCAGAAATAATAACTCAGATAACAGCAAAGATTATGCTCATGGTGCAAGACATGATTAATAAATCTAGAGAGGACACAGATAAAAGAATAGAGGATCTGAGGAACATGATGGAATCCCAACATAGGAAACAAATGGAATCCATAAAACAGATGCAAACAGATTTCTATGAGATTAAAAACTCCATTGAAAGTCTGTGCAGCAGAATGAAACAATGTGAGGATAGAATTTCACATATAGAAGATAAGATTGCAATTAGTGACCAGGAAAAGAAAAATTGCTTTAAAATTGTAAGGGAACATGAGAAATCAATCCAGCAGCTGCTAGAAGATGCAAAGAAGAATAACATAAGACTGATTGGAATCAATGAAGAAACAGGAGAGAGTGCAGATGACATAAAAAATTTGTTCAAAGAAGTGATGGTAGAAAACTTCCCAAGCAGGGGAAAAGAACTTGACATACAGATAAGTGAGGCATATAGGACTCCAGCTAGCTTTGATCAAAAAATATCTACACATAGGCATATAATAGTTAGGATTCCAGAAATCCAACAGAAGAACAAAATTCTATAAGCAGTGAGAGAAAAGAAACAAATTACATACAAAGGAAAGCCTATCAGAATCACAGCAGGCTTCTCAATGCAAACCTTCAAGGCAAGAAGAGCTTGGAGTGATGCATTTCAAGCCCTAAAAGAAAACAGCCTCCAACCCAAACTGATGTACCCGGCAAAACTATCTTTCAAAACTGATGGAGAAATAAGATGCTTTCATGATAAAGAGAACCTCAGGAACTTCATGAATACCAAACCAGCACTCCAAAATTTTTAGACAATACTCTAGGCAAAGACAATGAAGATCACAACCCCATGAAGCCCAGCAGAATGAATCCATTGGGCATGACAAATGAAACGCAAAAGGGGAAAATCCAACAAAAAGAAAAAGACATGGCAAGGCTTTTAAAACTTTTCATTTCATCTCCCTAATGAGTGTATAATTTGATCTTGTTATTGTACTGATTAGTATTTTTCTGATTCTAGAGTTGCACACCTTTCCTTGTGCTATACTGGCTATTTATCATCATCTTATGTCTACTTTTCAATTGGGTTGTCTATTAATGAGCTGTAAGAGTTCTTTATATATTCTGGTCATAGGTTATATGCATTGTAAATATGGTCTGTTTAAGGACTACTTTTCATGTTAATGATGTCATTTAAAGTTCTAAGTTTTGATGGAATCTCATTTATCAATTTTTTTCTTTTAGACATCATGGTTTTTGTATCCTAGGTAGTTCTTGCCTACGCTAAATTCATAAACATTTTCCTTTATAATTTCTTCTTAAAGTTTTATAGTTTTAGGCTTTCATATTTAGGTTCATAGATCCCTTCAAGTTGTTTTCATGTATGGAAATAAAGGATTGAGCTTAATTTTTTATATACGGTACCAGGTATTCTGGTGCCATTTGCTGAAAACACTATCTCTTCTTCAGCTCTTGAATTGAGTTTATATTCTATAAAATGCTAATGTTAAATAATCTTTCAAAACTCAGTTGGCCATATATGTGTGGTTCTATTTCTAGATTCTCTGTTTTATTCCAATGATCTATATGCCTTTCCTTACACCAACACTGCCTTGATTACTGTAGCTTTAGAACAAGTCTTAAAATTAGATATTAAATGTCTTCCAACACTGTTTTTTTGTCTTTTTTTTTTCACTTTTCTAGGTCCTTTGTACTCCTACATAACTTTTAAATTTCAATATTCAATTCTTCATTTATAGCAAGTATACACAGACCTGAATTTTTATATATACCTTGGTTTTCTAATCCTGCTAAATTCAAATGCAAGTTCTAGGGGCTCCTAGAGATTTCTTAGTATTTTTTCTGTAGATGATCATTTCATCTACATATAAAGATTTTGCATCTGCCCTGCCAATCCTATCCTAGTCGTGTCATTTTATTGCTAGACTATTTTGGTTGGGCCTAGGTTTCAAAGTTTAATGGACAGATAAAGAGTAAGCATATCTGCCCTTGTTCCCCACCTCTAGGAGAAAGCATTGTATCTTCTCCATTCATATAAGGCATTCTCACTACATGTCTTTAATATGTTGAGAAGGTTCTGTTCTACTTCTAGTCTCCTGATAGCTTTTACCATGAACAGCTGTAGAATTTAGTCCAATTCTTTTTTTCCAACTACTGATAGGATCATATGGCTTTTTCCTTTCCTCTGTTTAAATGATGACTTTTGGGGGTGGATCTTCCAATGCTGAACCAACACTGCCATCCCTATAACAAAACCGCTTTCTACATACTGCCAGATCTGACTTCTAATAGTTTGTTTTGTTAAACAAATTTCTATCTATGTTCATACTTTTTTCTTCTATTATCTTTATCCAGTTTTAGGATTAGCACAATGTTGATTTCCTAAAATGAGGGGAGAAGTGTTCCTTCTATTTTCTGCTTTAAATGTTTGATATAATTTATCAGTTAAAATGTATATGAGCCTGCTGTTTTCATATAGGTAGGTTTTCAAGCTAGAAATATACTTTCTTTAATAGGTGCTATTCAAATTTTATATTTCTTCCAGAGTTAGTTTCATTAGTTTGTTTTCCAAGGTACTTCTTAGAAGTTGTCAAATTTATTTCAAAAAAGGTTTTTGTAATATGCTTTCTATATCCTTTTAAATTCTGTAAAATCTGTGGTAATGTCTCCTGGACATTGATATTGTAATTTAAAAAAATATATAATTGATATTGTGCAATAGGAAGAAAGATCTAAAGGAGCAGGGGAAGCAGGAGGGGTAGGGGGAAGGAAAAAAGGGAAAAGAAAAAATATGAGAAAAGGAAAAAAGTGGAAACAAAATCTTTGCAAATAGGGAAGGGTGGAGGAGGTGAAGGGAGGGCAGTGTAAGGGGAAAAAATAAGAACCAATATACTCATGTAATGGTACAAGATCCCAATGATTAATGTAACTGTATATTATACCTAAAATGTACCAATAAACTTAATGGGGAAAAAAAAAAGAAAAGTGCTACTGAGAATCAGATATTCCTGACCATAAGATTTTGGAGGAATTTTTAAAAAGTTATTTATATAGCCTATACCACTAATTCAGGTACTGACAAAAGCTTCTATCCTTGCCTCACTCAGGAAATATGAAGTGTGATTTTAAAATATTGTGAATGTTAAAAAATTATTACAGTAAATGGCACATGGTCATGAATCCTGCTAGAGTATCCTCCTTTTCTTCAAACACACTCATCCTGTTGTTCATGCTACTTTCTGAAGCAGTTCTAGTAGCCATCTTTCACAAATGTCTTTATTTGTGCTGTTCTGTCTGACTCCATGTTTTGAATCAATTTAAAATGTTTACCTTTTATGCTTATTTTGGTGTGGGGGAATTACCAGACATCACTTTGTGCGATATCTGTGAATAAGGTTGTTGAGAATACAATTTTAGGAGCCTGCCTTTCTTTTTTCTTCTTCTTGTTCTTTTTTTTTTTTTGGTAACGGGGATGGAACTCGGGACCTTGTGCTTGCTACTCAGGCGGTGGCACCACTGAGCTAAATTCCCAGCCCATTAGCCTGGCTTTCTGATGAATGACACCTAGCAGCAGCATTCATGGCATACTTGTCCATAATTGTAAAGGCACTCATTAAATAGCACTTCAAGAATTACTTTAGAAATTGGCAAGAATGGGCAAGGGATTTAGCTTAGTGGTTCCGCTGCCTGCCTCACAAATGCAAGGTCCTGAGTTAAATCCCTGGTACTAAAAAAACAAAACAAAAACTAGTAAGAAATTGGCAAGAATGATGGAATATTTTTGTTTGAATCAAGAGGAAGTTAATACCATTGTATATTAATGTAATAAATTTTTTAAATTTAAAAATTTACCATTTATTTATCTACTTTTTATGGCTTGGCATTATTATTTCATTTATCGTTGGTTTTTTTATTTCACAGATCAGAGCACATATCATTCCATTAAGTGTACACATTTGCCTTCAGCAGAAATCCGAAAGATAGATGGCTTTTTCTTTTAGGGATAAATAAGAAATTACATTAATACACATTTTAAATATTTCAAAAGTTTGTTTATGTCCATTATGTAAATATGACTGTACAATAATTAGTTCATGATATAGAGTGAGTGACTGAGGGAGAAACTGACATTTGGCTTTATTTGAGACACAGCAAATATATGTAATTTATATGCATACAATATGTAATATTATATATATATTTCAATTGTACAACTTAGTATTTGGAAATACGTATATATTGTGAAATGATCACTATGGCAAGCTAATTAATATATCAACAAACATGTTTATTTTATTTCCATATTTTTTGTGAGAATACTTAAAATCTACCTTCTTAGTAAATTGAAAGTATACCATATAGTAACAATAACTTATTCCCAATGTGCACATATGATTTTCAGAGTTCATTCATCTGTGTAACTGAAATCTTAGAACCTAGTAATATCCCCATTATTACTACCCTGAAACTCTGGAAAATACTCTTCTTTTTTTGTATGATTTCAACTGTTGCATGTTCCACATAAAAATGAGATCTTATTTTTGGCCCCTTTGCCATAGGCTCTGCATTTGTTTCTGTGGCTCTCTTCAATTCTATGAATCTGCTTGTCTGCCCTCTACCAATATCATGCATTTTTATTACTATGTCATTGCAGCATAACTTGAAATCCAGAATTACTCTTTTGTTCAGGTTTTCTTTTGCTATTCTGGAACTTTTCCTAATTCAACATGAATTTTAGGATTGTGTTTTCAAAGGGGACAAAAACATACCTGGGTGGGGGGAACAGTTTATTTAACAAATAGTTTTGGGAAAAGTAAATGTCCACATCCAGAAGATTGAAACTAGATCTCTATCTCTCACCATGTATTAAAATCAAGTTCAAATGCATAAAGACCTGGATATAAAACCAGAAATTGTGAAACTGCAGGAAGTTAATCTAGGGTAATCCCTCAAAGCCATAGCTGCATGAAAAGACTTCCTGAACAGGACTCCAATAGCACAAAAAATAATATCAAGGATCAACAATTGGGAACACATAAAATTCAAATGTTTCTGCATAGCAAAGGAAACAAGAGTATGAAGAGACAAGTGACAGAATGGGAAGAAACCTGGGCTGGGTTCTGTTAGAGCATTAACATACAAAATATATGAACAACTCAAAATATTAACTCCTAAGAGGATAATAACCCAATCAAAAATGATTAAATGAACCTAATAGACATTTCTCAAAAGTAGAAGTACAAATGACCTATAAGTATATGAAAAAATGTTCAACATATTTATTTCAGCAATTAGAGAAAATCAAATTAAACGTGCATTGACCTTCCATCTCACTCCAGACAGAATGGCTATTGTCAAGAACACAAAAAAACAGCAAATGCTGCAAAGGATGCTGCAGTTGTGTGTGGGGGAGAAGGTGGGAATGCAATCTAGTAAAACTTCTAGGGAAATCAGTATGGAGATTCCTCAAAAATCTAAAGGAGAAATACAATTTGTTCTAGCTATACTGCTTATGGGTATATTCCTGAAAGATTTAAAGACATCATATTATAGTGTTACATGTATACCATGATTATAGCAGTGCACTTCACAATTGCAAATCTGTAGTGACACCTCGATGCCCACCAACAGATGAAAGATTAAAGAAAATGTGTTATATATACATAGTAAGGTATTATTTAGCCTGAAAGAATAATCACATCATTTACAAAAAAATGAATGGAACTGGAAACTTTCACTTTACATGAAATAAGCCACATTCAGAAACATAAATATTATATGTTCTCTCTTATGTAAAAAGTCTAAAATATGAGTGAATAAATAAATGAATAAGATAAATGAGATATTTCTTGAAGGTAGATGGTGTACTCTTGGAAAAGGGGAAATAAACAGGAGGACAGGGGAGGAAAAGAAGTAGGTTGGAAAGGGATTAAAAATTATCAAGTTATGTTATATGTATGGCAATGCTCCAAAATGAACATCACTATTCTATATTACTAACATGCACTAATAAAAATGCCTTTATGAATTATGTATCTTTTTGTATGTGGTTTGTTCAGTTAAGATAATGTCTTCCAATTCAATCCATATTGTCCCAAATAACAGGGTTTCCTTTTTTAAGGCTGAATAATATACCATCTATTTCCCCATTCATTCAAAGATAGACACAAGAGGAATTTCTGTATGTTAGATAATGGGAATAATACTGAAGTAAATCTTGAAGTGAAGATACCATTTCAAGATACTAAACTCACTTACTTTAGATACATTCCCCAAATTGGGATTGCTAGATCATAAGTTAGTTGTATTTTTAATTTTTTAAGGAATTTTATGATATCATCTGCAATAATTGTTCCAAATTAAATTTCCAACAACAATCTTCAAAGGTTTCCTTTACTTTACAACTTTTGTCAACATGTGTTATCTTCGTAGGTACAAAAGAAAGTTTCCTCATTACAATCATATTCATATATAAACTGCCCATAGCTAACATCATAATCATTAGGGAAACTTAAAGTTTTTCTCTAAGATTCAGTAAAATGCAAGGATGTTCTTTCTCAGCACATTATGACATAATAGTGTAAATCCTAGCCAGAGCAATTAAACAGATTATACACACATACATGCTTACATTCTTACACACTTGCCAAGTCAAACTTAAGAAGTATGATTTTCTCTGCTAATGCATTGTACATTCATAGAAAACCTTAAATACTTACCTAAAAGTTTGTTGGAACTATTTTTCAAGTTTCAAGAATAGGATTGATGTAGATTTAATTTATAGCATAACAATAACAAACAATTAGATGGAACAGATGGGGAAGTAGGCCACTGAAGTGGCCTTGACATGTTCTAGCACTGTTCTGACCTTGAGATATTCAAGCAATGTCCTAGAAGAGAAACAGGAAATACAGATGGGTAAAATGAGTGTAGCTTTCTATTTGAGGAAGAATCAGCAGAACTTGTTGAAGGATTAATAAAAAAGGTAAAAGACTTATAGTCCTAGTGTTTGGCAAAAGAAATTGAAATTATATTATATTGAGTCAAGAAAGAATGAATTAAATTTATACAGAAAAATTATGAGTTCTGTTTTGAACAAAGTTTCAGATGATTAAACCCATGCTTTCCAATACAAAAGTCACTAAGCACAGGAGGCTTTCAAATACTAAAAATACAGAGGGCCAAAATAAAAATGTCCACATGTAAGAAACACTGGAATTTGGGCATCATTTTAAAAAGAAATAATACTAAGGATCTCAAATATCTTAATAATTTAATATTGATTATAATTTAAATTGATAATATTTAAGTTAAATAAGATTAATATTAATCTTACTGGGGACTAAACCCAGAGTCTTTTCACAGGACTACAATCTTGGTATTTGCTTACTTTTTTATTTTGAGACAGGCTCTCCCTGCATCACTAAGTTGCCCAGGCAGGGCTTAAAGTTTTGATCTTCCTGCCTCTGCCTTCCAGAATGTAATGTACTATTAAGACTCACTCATTTGTCATATTATGAAAGAGTATTAGAAAATCAAAGGAGGGTGTGTAACAGAAACTGTATGTGTCCCACAAAGCCTGAAAGAATTGTTATTTGCTGTGTATAGAAACGGTCCCTGAATTCCACAGACGCATGAGGGTATGAGCTACGAAGTTCGTTAAAAGAACTCAGAAGTTAACAACAACAAGAAAAGGCATAGGTCTTGAATACATCAATTTGAAAGTTAATGTGCATGGAATAAAATCACTTAAAGAGTTTAGATAAATGTTGACATATTTACATATTGGCTTTATCCATAATATTAGTACCAAAATTAACCAGGCATAATGCTGGAAATATCAGCACTTTCTTCAAAATCTACAATATATAGGATCATGTTTAAATCACATGACGATTAGAAAAATTAACTGAATTGACGTTTCCATTTTATTAATTTTGCTAATATTCTTTTTCCATCTTCTCTTTCACTTACACCTGTTTCTATAGACTAAATGAAGAGATACACACTTCCTAATCCTGTATTTTTTGTAAGAAATGTTTTCTCAAGTTACAAAATGTATGTTGGAATTTTGAAATAGCACTTCTGATGTGAAATTCAAAACC
Source organism: Heterocephalus glaber (assembly GCF_053883595.1). Lineage (NCBI taxonomy): Eukaryota > Metazoa > Chordata > Mammalia > Rodentia > Bathyergidae > Heterocephalus > Heterocephalus glaber. The sequence continues at coordinate 25,041,136 of NW_028258145.1, read as the reverse complement.
ATGGTTATATCTTCCTATTTTCAAAAACACTAAAATTAATAAACTTCTTTATGAATTTTCTATTAAAATAATTTCTCTAAACATTATTTTTGTTATTTAAAGTGAATAAGCACTTTTTAAACATTTCTTTACTTCAATTATGAGAAATGGAAAAGTTCTTGATAATTATACTATTATATGGTGAAAGTTATGTATACATATATAACCATACACATAAACATAATGCCACAATTATGAAAATATTTGCATGTGAACAAACATGGTCGTAAGGTTCTAAAGTCAGCAGTCAGGAAGAACATATTTGTGTTTTTATCAAGATAATATTTCCACAAAGGAAGTCTTAAAACATATAGCATTGATATGCTTAAATATTGCAAGAAATTTAATTTTTGCTTATTGTTTTGCAGAAAAAATAGAGGCAATGTCATACAGAAGTAAAGATAAGTGAAAATAAAATTTGAAGTAGTTTGCATTGAAAGACTACAGTCCTAATCTCTGTTTGGTTATGATACACCCAACAGAAAATAGGAAAATAACTTTTCACATTCTTATTGTTCTCTCCTAAGGTGTAGCCCTGGATGGCTTCTGCAAATCCTTTTCATTCCATCCCAATTTGAAATTTACAAATTTCATTTTATACAGTTCTGAAATATACCAAGCCACAAGTACACAACTACAATATGACAATAATTTATAATATTCCATATAAAGCCATTATAATTCTAAACTATATACAAATTCCTCAAAACCCTAAATATACAAATTCCATTTGACCCAGCTATTTTGCTTCTAGATATCTTCCTGAAAGAGTTAAAGACATCATATCACGAGATACATGGTTACACGTGTTTCCAGCAGCACAATTTAAAACAGCTCGATTTTGGAAGAGGCCTATATACCCATCAACAGATTAATGGATAATGAAAATGCACTATTTATACACAATGGAGTACTGCTCTGCCATACAGAAGTGTAAAATTTGAGTCATTTACAGGAAAATGGATGCGCAATGAGATCATAATGCTAACCGCAATAAATTAGACACATAGACTTAAATATCACATGGTTTCTTTTATGTGAGAAACCAAAAATAATATAAATACCAAAAAGAGCTAAATTAAAGAGAATAGGAAATGGGGAGATAGATCTTTTAGAAAAGAGAAGAGGATCAAGAGACAGAGGGAAGGATGAGGAAGGAGAGGAGTGGAGGGTGAAAATATTAAGATACATTATAGGAATGTAATTATTATGTACTTAAAACATGTACTAATAAAAATTAAAAATATATGCTCTGATAATATGTAAATAAGATATGTATGTTTTTGCTAAATAAACTTTCAATTTCTAGTGATGATTGTGTTTATACTTAAATAAAAATATTGGCCAATGGTTCAATTGTTTTCTGTTTGATCACAATGAACAGCGATGAAGAAAATAAAATTGACCGATTTTTGTATGCACACTTTGATACAAAATTTATTACTTTCTTTGATCTCATAGTTTTTAAACTTTCTAAATGTTGGAATGATATATAATTAATAGTGAAGTAAGGAACATAAGTCTTCAGAAGAAATTATTGTCTATTTGAGCTTAATAAAATAATTTCAAGGGGGGGAGAAAATATTTGCCTGGAGTACAATTATGAAAATATATTCATGATTGTAGATTGAAAAGTTGTAAATTGAAGGAGCAATGGGTATGAATATACAAAATGAATCCTTAGAAAACACTTGTAAACATATCAGTACTTTCTTGGAAATACAGTCATAAATAAAAGCCAATGAACTAGAGAAAAATATAATAATTACTTGTAACTCAGAAGCATAATTTTTTTCAGATGTACTGATTTTGGATATTCATCATATTTTCTCAAAAAGAATAAATCCATCTTCCAGATACCTTCTTGCTAGGAAGCACAGTTCCACATCACATTGTGTCCTAACTGGCTCTGTTCTAGGATTATTTTTTCAATCTATTTGAATATCTCTATTAAATTAAAGTTAGGTAATATTACTTTAAAACTTTAGTGCTTTAATCATAGATACTTTAATAAACTCCTTTAGTTTTACATATTTTCATAATTAAGGGCTTACAGTCTGGCCTCCACCTTTCTTTCTATAACATATCAAGAAAAAAAAGCATGCATAAGTTTTAATTTTTTTCATTGTTCTCCCTACTCCTTTCTTTTAAGGCATATTAAATGGGAATGGGGGAACAATAGACTGTAGATCACAGAGACAAAATTAGCCTATGATGCAAAACTTAGAATTGAAATAAAAAATAATTTCAGAGAGATTGTGCCTCTCCGAAGAAGTAAATAAATCTCATGGTGGAAGACCACCTCAAGTAAGAAGATCTACAAGGGACAGAACAGAGGCAAAAATCAAGAAGGGTTTCTTGATCCTGCAGAACAGGACAGGTACCTTTTGTTGAGTTTTTCCAGGTAGATTGTATAGACAGTATAGGAGAAGGCTTTTAAGTTGTGAAGATGACTTAAATGCTGAGAGAGGAGAGAGAGAGAGAGAGAGAGAGAGGGGAAGAAGGAGGAGGAGGGGAGGGGAGGGTGGAGGGGACAAGAGGGGAGGGGAGAGAGAGACAGAGAGACAGACAGACAGACAATGAATGAATGAATATGGAGATTTTGTTGGCTTTCTTGGCCACAGTATTCCTGAGCCCAGAAGTGACCATAATGCAAATTCCAGTCATACGCATTTAAATATGCTTAACAAATGCTGGCTCCTTCAGAATTATAAGAATATTAGAACTAGATGAAAGATAATTTTTCATCATATTGTAGATGTCAGGTTCCTTTGAGCAATTTGCAACATGCAAAACTTATATTGACAAATCATCAGATATGTGTTTTTTTTGGTACCGGGGATCAAACTCGGGTCCTTGTGCTTGTGCAGCGGGCGGCAAAACCACTGAGCTAAATGAAAGGGCATTTTCATCACCTTTAGAAACGGTGATCAAAAGAAGTATGCTAAGCAATTAAATCATGATCAATGCCTCTATTTTCTTCTGTTGCTGTTATAAGCTGTGGCTAAAAAAATATATATGTTTTATTTTTTTCAAAGACAACCTCATTTTGATAATGTCAGAGTGGGGTGTTCACATTAAAAATGTGATTTGGATAACGAGAGTTTAAATGTACCATTGATGAATTACATTGATACAATTTTATGAAGAAAATTCTAATCATGTTTCAAATACATGAGAGCCTGACTAGTAGTTTAATTCAATTCAAAGCAAATAAATTGACATTGACTCAAAATTCTTTTGTGCTTTTGTAGACATATAAGTAAAAACAAAATTTGATGTTTTACCAGCTTAAAGAACCATTGCCTTTTCCCTAGTTAAAGGCAATTATACCAAAGTACATTTTCTTTCACAATGTACTCATTTCCTTATCTCAGGAGAAGACCTGCTTTCAGTCTGCTTGGTAATTTGGGTAAATAAAACTCAGGAGCACATTTTCTCTGTCTGCTCTACTGCATATATTTAATTTAGGATTTTGATTTATGGATGCTGGTTAGGTTGGGAAGACAGATATAGGTTTGGCACTTACTCAAGGGACAAAATATCAGGAGCCTGGATACATATGGAAATTTTACAGTCCTAAGACTATTGATTATAAACTGTCAAAATTTCACCAAGAGGACAAGGGTCCAAAAGAGACTTTGAAGGATAAATGTCTTAAAGTGACAGTGTGTGTGCATGTTTGCTCCTTGCATTCTGGTCCAGAGGCATCAGCTAGTCTCTTCCTGTCTGAAGTGTACACAACAACCAGAGACAGTCACAACCCAGAAGCTGTTAGCATGATGTACTTACAAAACTTCACCTCAAGGTGAAGTACGCTTTTCTAATGAGCCTGTTCTAGTATAATCATGAAATTAGTTCCCTAACACAGTACATGGTTAGCATATTTAGAGTAAGCCATGTTTCACCTGATATCTATTTAACCAACTATAGAGGATCAATCAGAGCGGGTTAGCATTAGGAAGATCTTTATAGAAATCCTTTGGAGAGATAATGGTGGTGGAGGTCATGTTGGAAGGAGTCTAAATACTTTTCCCTCAGCCTCTGCTGAAGAAGATAACAAGGGCATGAAGACTGAAAAAGATATGCTAGGGTAAAAGAATAGAGAGAAGGGTCAGAAATAGTCTTTGAGAAAGATAGAAAGAAATTGCGAGTGGAGGAGAGTTGTACAGTATGACTTCCCAGAGGCATTAAGAGGAAACTTCTGTGTTAATCATTGAGTTTGAGAGTGTATTCACAGTCATTTCAGCAGCAGAAAGATAATCAGAAAGGTAACGATTTTGATTGTAGAAATTTTCTTTAGGGGAAGGTTGGGTATACAGAAAGATTTAATTTAAAATTAGTCTTCACCTTGTCTTATTATTGTACTGCTTTAAGTTTCCTCTAGCATTATAAACTTTTCCTCCGCCATACACTTTATAACTAAATATTTTGTAGTTAGCTAATTTATGTACTTTCATCATTAATTAGTTATGGTACTCAGAAGGCATTTTCATTAAAAAATTAGAATGTTATACAATACAGAAAAATTCACAGTAGATGAAAGTTGGCCTACAAACAATCCTAAAATTACACTAAATTTTTTAAATATCTGTAATCTTATTGAGTATTTGATAAAACAAAAATAATAATTATGGTTAACAGACAAAAAGCACCGTAAGGAAAGATTTGTCTATATACAGGAAATCTCTAGTCCTTACATTGTGAAGAATATTAACATATTCTTGTATTGTCTCCATATGTTTTATCTGCTGAAGCCAACTAGAAATTTTAGCTTCAAGGAAAAGGGAGGATGCAGTTTCCTGTGAAGTGGTGAGATGCATAAGTAGCTGGGGATGGAGAGAGGTGGGGAGGAGAGAGGAGAGAAGAGAACGGAAAAAAGAAATATTCATCCACATTCTTTCAAACAAGAAGAATGGTTCCAAAACAAAGATGCACAGACACATTTTCCAAAGTCTCACAAAAGAAAATCCCTTCCTGGATTAAAGATAGTATAACAAAGATGCTAAATGTTAAGCAAATCTAACAATGTTTCTAGTAGTAAAATGAAAGAGAACTAAAAAGTAAAGAATATATAAATAGAATTTAAACTGAAAATTTAAAAACTTCTAAGTTGTCATTTTGGTTTCTCCTAATTGTTGAGACATCTATAAAAAACAATTCATTATATTCATAAAATATAATATAAAATATATAATCAACTTAAAACACAAAACAGATATTTGTAAAATAAAAATATATACTAATGTCTTTATGGAAAATGAAAAAGGAACATTTCTTTGTAATAATGATATATATATTTTAAAATAATAAATAATTTAGGGACAAAGTATTATAAATTGTGTTTCAACTAAAAATAATGTCTATGTTACTCTTGATATTGTTATGGAAGGGTAGCTCATGCAATAAGAGAAAAAAATTAGTAGAATACCACAACTACTTAGAAATTTTTATGAAACAAAACACTTTTTAAATTGGTTTTGAAAGTCTTTTGTTTTGGATATATGGTAACTTAGAATACAGTTTCACAAGAAACCCTTTTTTTCTATGTGTAATAATATGTTCTGCTTAATCTTATATACTTGATATTCTGAAGGGCTATTTAATTCTCTTTACTGGTATTTAATATTTTGCATATAAATTTAGAGTATGTTGTTCATTAACTTTTTATTGTAGTTATCTTAGTATATAAGCGTAAATTAGGTATAGAATATGCATTAGGATGTGGAATATCATTCATGAGTATTTTGTGAATTTTTAGAATAATCAGTTTTCTAAAGTTTGCTTGAAACAATAAGTGAAAGTGTTAACTGAAGAGTTTCAGTATTTTATAAAAATTTTTTAACTGTTTTCAATTCCTTCTTTCCTTGTTTAATTTTTCTTTGTATTTCATACCTTGAAAAAAATCTTAACTGTGATAAAGTTACTGCATGCTGTGGACATGTTGGAAAATATATAAAAGCAATAATGAACTTTAAGAAAAATACCACAGTAACTCCACAAACAGTAAGTAAACTCGGTGAACGTTTTCGTCCACAAGAAACATTGCTTGTCTCATCATTCTCCATTTAGACACCATCATTTTGTCTTGGTAGTTTATCTTTCTTTTCATTTCACCCTTTCTCCCCATGGCTGTCTGAACCCCTTTTATGGAGTTAGTTTCATTTTGTACATGCAAGACCCATTGATGATACTTAAATCATCTTCTGGAAAGTGAAATGGATTAATTTAAGCAACTTAAAGTCTTCTGGATACAATACTGATGATACCCTCCTTTCCCATCAGGTTTCTGCAGAACGCGGATATACTACTTTCAAATTTCTGTATTTGAACATGAGGAAATAGGTCTGGACCAAGTGCTGCCAAATAGGTGTGTGACTTACACTTTGACTTATTTCTGTCCATTTGACTGACAGCACTGCTATCGCTATATGAAATTTTTTAGTAAGGGAAGGAAAATAACTTGTAACAATCAGTTATTTGATTTTGCAGAATGATTGAAGGACAAAATTATAGCTTTGTTAGCAACTTGGTTCTATTAATGATTATGGAATTCATAGTATTTTGTATTTGAGAAAATACATTGCAATAAGTAGAAATCCTGCATGTTTTAGTCCAGGTGATTACAAATATTTCTCTCGCTAAAATTAAGGCAAAGATCTGCTTTCTTAAGAACATGAGGGATTGGTGGGATGGTTTCCATGCCCTAATCACAGTCACACATGCACATTCAATCATATCTATTTATCACAGCTACTAAGAGAAGTGAATCCAGCTAAACCCCTAATAAGGGCTCTCTACTCTGTAGAGAGACAGGGAATGATTTTTATCCTCTTTTGTGCCAAAGAATTTCTCACTCCAGAACTTCACTAGGATTAAACTTCAAAGTTGCCTATTACATATTCCATTTCATACCTCTTTGTACCTATTCTTCACGCATTTTTCTCTAATATCTGAGGGTGTTGGCATTGCTGAACAATAGTTGCTGAAGAAGGGTTGCTGAAAAAGAAAACAGAATAGTGGTCTAATATGTTCCTCCAAGCTCTATGTTACCTTTACAGAAATCCCTCCCTTTATATGACTTCTATTTGCAAAATTTTTAATGTACTTCCAGCCAATAGTATATGTACAAAGATAATTACCTAGTAATACTTGTAATGCACAAGAAAGGTCTTTCATCAAATAATCAACTTAATCTTATTCTTATAATTTTGCAAAGGAATGCTGTGTGACTACCAAAAAGATATTTCTGGTTTTTAAAATTTTGTTTCAGGTAGTATTTTTTATGCAAAGGAAGAATGATGAGGGAAATTATGTTTCATTTTCCTTTTGAAAAAAAATATATTCCTCAGGATTAAGATATCTTCATTCTCATGTTGAAAAATTATTCCATTTTTTATCAGGGTTGTCATAGAAATAAAAATAAAACAAATTTTAGAATTTGTACCATTTTTTGCGCATTCAGTGTGCTCAAGAATATAAGATATTATCTTAACTTTTTATTGACCACTTACATTATAATGCTACAGTTTTGCAATTTATTTTAAAATCATAATATTGTAGATACAATAGTTTGAATAAATATATTATTGAAATTAATTTCACCTGAGTTTTACTATTTTCAATTTGCTCACTGGAAAGTACGGATTGCTAGGTGTCACACATTTGTAGTTTGCATTATATTTCTATGACAGCCTGTCCTAGATATATACATATACATATACATATAGGTAAGTATAGATATTCATATAGATATAAATGACAAATCATTGATATAGATTTAGGCGTGCATATATAAAGAGATATATGCAACATATACTTATGTGCATTTGCATAGAACACAAAGTCTGAAGTTTTACCTTCTAAATTATGATTATCTCTGATATGTGACAGTCTTAGACACTAAATCTGGTAAAAGCATAGAGAGATCTCTGCTGGGCTTGCTTGTTTTCTCTTCCTTCTTTTCTTATCATCTTTTATAACTTCTTTGAGAGAGAGGGTCATATTCATGCTACTTATATAACCCTAAACTTCCGCATTTCCTGTGGTTTATTTTAGCTTTGATCTGAATTTCAAAGGTGTTAACTCCTTTTTCTTCATTCTGAACTTGACTTTGTGAAGCTTCTGGCAGTCCTCAGCTACCCAAACTGGCATCCCAGGAATTGCTACCCAGGAAGATGTCGTAACTTCTGATACTAGCTTTGGTGTTCTCCTGTACGGAGTTTTAATTTGTGAGCCAAATTCTTCCTGAATCTGCCAAGACTCAGACTCTCCTTTGTGAATAAGAGTTAAATCTTGAAATACGCAAAATTTTATTTTCAAAGAAAATGTATTTAATAAAATTATATACTGCATCACTATTTATGAACAAAGTCCTGGGTATCTTGTTGAAACATTTCCCCTCAAATAATTAAAGTTGTATAATAAAGGTAAAATATGTTTTTTTTCATAATACTTAAACTCTCCTTCATAAAAATGTTTTACTTATTACCTTATAAATATTCCCTCTGTATCACAGAGGTCTTAGTTTAGGAAAGGCAACTTCTTTTAGCAATATTAAGATATTGCCTTTGGAATCAGTCAGGGAATGAAAAATGAAGTTATGCATATTTAATCTACTCAACAAGGATTTGGGGCTGCCTCTGAGAATAAGAGAGAAAATTAATAACCCCCCACCCTTCTTCACAAGGATATTTATGAGGACAAAATTATATCAAAACATATGGGAAAGCATTTAGAAAGCATAATAGGATATAAATGTAGGAAATTTTGTGACGGTTTTTATGATTGATAATTATATTACTTAAACTTTGGAAGAACATTCATCTGACTTTTGTGAGTTTAACATTCCCTTTGAGCCCTAAGGGCCAATTCCTTTTTTTTCAAATAAAAATATCTACTTTCACATCAATAATAGAATGTATGTATTCCTATGTCCTTTCTTTAACCTTTAAAGAACTCTACCTTGAACAGTGTTTAGCCTTAACCACATTTTCTTAACAGACTGTATCAGGGGAACTCTTATATGTCATTCCTTTCAGCAAAATAAATAATGTAGAGAACACTGCTTTTTTTCACAGGTATAAAAGAAAAGAGCCAAATAGAAAAAAAAAAGAAATGCTTTTTAATTTTTCCAAATTAACTATTATGTACAGTTGTGTAAAATAGAATGTTATATTCATCAAGTAATTTATTTTACTATTGTCAAATTTCTTTGGAATGATCTAATTATTTTTAAACTAAATAAAATACAACACAATTAAAAATAGTAGAAAGAAAGAAAAAAAGAAGGAAAATCAGGCTGTGAGTTGAAGTGGCACTTACCAAGGATTAAAACAAAACTTTCTTTACACTTGGAAAGTAGATTGCTTTAATGTAGGCAGAGAGTCTCATTTCTAAGTTGGAGAATGAAATCACTTTGAAGAAATATTTCTGATTTGCTGAAAGAAAGTTCACGTGAAGGTGGACCTTCTAAATCATGGGTATTATTGACAAGTCCCATCCAAAGTTGGTGAAGCTAAGAAGACTGGAACAACATAAAGATAGCTATTTCAGGTAGAAATGATACCTATATTTCTAATTCAAATTTAGGTCTACTACACGATCGCTGATAATATTTTCCCTCCTAATGCTGCCATGTGGGTAAAAGTAATTGTTTATTTTGTGCCATTACCCCGTATGTGTGATATGACATGTAAAGTTGCCCAGGAAGAAATGATGAGCTCAGAAGGGGCTGGTGTCTCTCAGAAAACTATTTCCAACAACCGTGATCATTTAGCCGCTGTACTGAACTTTTCCTTATGCAATGATTTTACTAAGATTTTAAGAGCTTAGATGGATTATGGTCAAATATCCACAGCATTTGATCATTTCCAAAGGGGGAAAAAAATGCACGCACGCACACACACACTCGCACACACTCATATTAAAATGAGGTCTTGGTATATTGCTTGTGCTATCAAACTCCTGTGAAGAGGAGTCATAGTCCCCATCAGCTGAGACTACAGGCTCATATCACCGAGCCTTGCCTCCCTCCCTGCCCCTCTCTTCCCTGGCCTCCCCACGGCCTGCCCTGGGCCATGCCACCCACTTCTCCTTGCAGCCTCCTCCTCCCTCGCTTACTTTTCCCCCTCTCCTTACCGCCCCCTCCATCTTATTAGCTTCCATTCTTTTGTGCAGCAAGGTCATATAAACTTGCTAATTAACAATCTTCTTTTATCTAATATAACCAGGTGAGTCTTAGTTTGTTTTGCTTTATTAGTACTAAAATTAAACCCAGGGCCTGTGCACTGAGCTACATGCCTTCCCTTTTTATTTACTGATTTTTTTAAATTTTTGTGATAAAGTGCCAATAAGTCACTAAATTGCCCAGGATGGGTGAAAATTTGCAACTCTTCTGCTTCAGCCTCCCAGAGTTCTGAATTTACAGGTGTGGACCACTTAAACAGGCTAATCAGTTTCATTTCCATTTATTTGTTTATTTATTTTTTTCCTTCTTTGTTTATTTTTGAGACAGGATCTCTTTATGTAGTTGAGGCTGACCTTGAACTCACTTTGCAGCCCAGCCTGGATTGGAACTCGAAGTGATCCTGCTGCCTCAGCCTCCTGAGAGCTGGGATTACAGGTGTGCACCACTAGGCCTGGCATTTTTATTTACATTTGTATATGAAGTAGTTCTTTTTAGAATGTTTAAAATGATGCCTTTTGATAACTTCTGTCCTCACAATTTTCAGGTTTAAACACTTTGAACTCTTTTTCCTTCCATTCCATATTTCAGTCATCATATTTTAGATGGTGGCTTTGGGATAAGTTCTTACTGAATGCTCATTGCTATGGTCAAAGAGGTGATGTGCTGGTGCTCGGTATCACCTGTGCATTCTGTCTTCCCTGCAGTGGGGAAGTCTGACTGTTCCTTGGACCAGTGGCTTCTTTGTACAGCTCACCTCTCCATCCATTTATGGGAGAGTTTCTGTCAACTGAGGTTGGGATCCATATGGTCATAGTACAGATTTTGTCCAACAGAATAACTCTATTTAAGAGGACTAGAAATATCACAGGGATACATAGTATTTTCTTTATTTGAAAGTGCCTAGCATGGTTGCTAAAGAATGAGAATCTCATTATTTCCTTAAGAAAAACTGGCTAGGTTAGCAGAATATTCTCATATCTTTATCCTTTGTTAAGGTATTGATTTATTGTCATATTTGTTTAATTTCTCCCATTCTCCTCTTCTGTTTTACTCTCTTCTTCTCACTGCTTACACACATGCATACACACACATGCACACACATGAACACATGCACACATATGCAGATATAATTAGATCCTTGAGATGAGGGAAATGACTTTTCTTTTTTGGTACTGGGGATCGAACTTGGGTCTTTCCGCTTGCACAGCAGGTGGCAAAACCACTGAGCTAAATCCCTGGCCCCAGGAAATGACTTATTAATGGCTGTATACAACACATGGAAAAATGTCTAGTACCTACCAAAGAATCAATATATACAATGCATGTGTGCATGTACTCGTGCATGAACCTTCATTTATATATGCCCAAAACACTTCTCATTGAGAAATGGTATAGAATTGATTACATAAAATTTGTCTCATTCTCACTCAAAGTGCAGCTTGTGGGTTAGCATCATCCATATCACTTATTTGGTTGTTAAAGTTGTATAATCTTGGGTTCCACTGCAGACTTTAGAAGAGAGAATCTGTATTTCATCAAGTTTTGTAAGTGCCTCATACTGCACATGACAGTTTGAGATGCCTAGTCTTTTGTTCAGTAATCATTCATGTTATCACAACCTTACCTACAATTTAATCAAGGGAAACTTTCTTACTGAATCTCATTCAATAAAAATTCAAAAATTTTCTTATGATCAAACTCCTAATAGTTTTGATCACCCAACAGTGATTGACACAGGGAGATAATAGAATTGTGGATGTTTACTTAGTAAAGTGAGTTTCTTCCTTCTTGTCTTTTAAATCCAAAGAATTAGTAAAGCTATGGAAGATGAATATTTTAGACAAAACTATTAATTAATGAAGGGGTACATTAGAACATTAAATAAATTATAATCTTTGAATTAAGCTTTTTAGAAGACAAAATTTTAATATATGATCTCTTCATAGTTTACAAACTTGTATATAAGACAAAAACTGAAAAAAAGAGAAAAGAATGAAAGAATTAGCAATAAATCACTGGACACTACTGATTAATTTAAAAATTGTGAAAACTGATTTTTAAGCCTTAAAACATAACTGGTATCATAGGAAACATCTAATGTAAAATCCTGAAATAACTTAATAGGAAATGAGAGTCTCATTTTAAACACATTAAATGGATGCTCAAGGAAAATAATATACTTAGCCATGAGGTTAGGGAAAATGATGATTGAGCAATTTGGGCTTACCTATTTATAAAGGTCAATAAACTACTCAAGTAAATAGATAAGAATGACTAGTAGCCTTGCTCTAAGAGAAATTACATTCTACTGTTTGATGATCATCATACTTTTGATGTTGTAAGTTACCTAGTATACTTCTAATACAATCCTTATTTTTTTTCAGTGACTGGATTGGTTACTTAAAAAATAAAGCTATTTTATAATGAAAGAGAGATGCAACAAGACTCTAAATGAAATGGGGGATAATTTGCAATTATTTCAAAGAATGATACACAGCATGAATAGCATATATATTGTAAATGGAATACCACCATAAAGAACATAGATATATAAATATATAGATATTCAAATACTGAACCAGAATTTAAAACCCACATACTAATTAAGAATGAAGCTCTGATTAATGGGTCACTCCTGGGATAAATCAGTTTAAAGATGAATGATTCTATTATGATAAAGACTAATATTTGCTTCCCTTTATCCATTTTGCACCTATTCTTTTATATAGAAAACTAAACATGTTTCTCCAGTCATCAGCTGCAAACTACATTATGCTTCCTTGATCTGCAGCTAAGTATTGTCATGCGCTTGAGGTACAGCCAATGATATGAAAGCTAAGGTATTTATAAAGCTTCTGAATCTTGTTATTAGACTCAGAGGCATGTGCTTCACTTCCTCTTCCAGTATTTCACTGCTTAGAAAATAGTCTCATAACAAGGAACTGAAGCAGCAATTTTAGACCACAGTATGGATTCTAAGAGTGTAGGATGTCACGGCTATACTGAGAAACATTCACAACAGCCCTAGGCTACTAATATTTGGATGACGCTGTGAGAGAACATTAAAATTCCATCTTGCTCTGTCATTGCTATTTTGGCCTTTGTTAGGAAACTTGATCATTATTCTCCTGTTACATCAATGGAGAAAGCTCATAGCAATGTTAAAAGTGAGAGAGCTACAAGCACAAACTTAAATTCTTGCCTCAAGGCATGGAAGAAAATGCAAAAACTTTAAGCAGAAAAGTATCTTAAGTTTTAAACCTATATAGAAACATTTACTAATTAACTCAGCATCTGATGTCACAGAATTGGGCATGTATAGTGACAATTGAATATACCATAATTAATGGCTTTTTTCCCCTATTGTTTGGTGAGTGTGTGTGTGTGCGTGCAAAACTTAGTAGAGAAAAATTGGAATATTAACAAGAGAAAAAGCAGTATCTTTGATAATTCAGAGATCTTGAATAATTTTAAATTCTCAAAACTTTTGGGAAAAAAAATAAAGACATGGAATCTCCTTTGCCTGAGGAAATTTTACATTGAAAATAAAAACCAATGACAAACAAAAGAAAAAAAAACTAGGTAAATAAAACTTTCCTTTAAATATTCCCTTTCTGTCAGTAAATGTTAATTATCAGCTTACTGAATTAAGAAACTCTTAGGGAGGTAATTGGAATATGGGTGCACTATACTCAGCAGGGTACATTTTATAGCTGCATGTACTGTTAGGAGGTGAAATCCAGTTGGAGTGTGTGGGTCACTGAGTATGTAACTTTGAAGATATTATCTCTCACTATAGCTGTCTGCCTGCTCTTTTCTTCTTACAACCATGAGATGAATAGCATTGCTATGACTTATACTTCCACCATGTTGTCTGTGACTTTCAGCCCCCTGACCTTGCACTGAAAGCTCTAAAATAATGAGCCAAAAATAAAACTCTTTTTCTTGAGGTTTGCAAATGTCTAGTATTTTGATAGGAAAGTTGATCATTTCACCATTCCTTTTTTGTTGTTAATTAAAAAATGGCTTGATATATTTCTCACTAAGGACCCAGCCATTTGTTTTTACAGCCAAGTGAATCTCTCGTTGTTGAGGACAAAGCTGTGTGAGGAATTATTGGGAGCCAGATTGTGTGACTTAAGTGCTATAGTTCTGAGGCCATTGTAACCTGCCTTGCAAAACAGAAAAGTATCCCAAAGGTTACATGCTTTCTGGCTGCGTGGAGAATGCTCATAATCACATACTCACATGGCAAGATAACATCTACTGAAGACTATATAAAGAATGCTAGCTCCTTATTAATTTGGGCAGGCATCCAGGTATAGAGAAGAACCTGTTTCCTTTTCACACACTCCCCTTGTAAAAGGTTATCCTGTTCCCTATTTTTCAAAATATCTTTTCAACTTTTACTGTTCCACATGATCCCTTCACCCTATACTACCTGTTAGACCCTCTAAACAAGGTTAAAGAAGTCATTCCAACCTGTCATGAAGTCAGTCCTCTCCAACATCCTCTTGTAGTTCAAGGAGTTAAGAGGTAACTTTGCCTGTTCCCATTCTTACTGTATGAGCATAGGTAGAGGAGTACCTTGAATTTCATTTCAAAATACATACATACATATATATACATATATATATATATATGCTTGTCTTGTGTATTTAAATACATAAATGATTTTTATAATGAATGACATTTTTCTTAAAGCTGATCTGAACTATGTTGAACTGCTTTCATTTTCTTTTCTAATGTATGAACAATTTTATGTAACTAAAATAATGATTTACAGTCAACATGACCTACTGGCAAAACTCAGAAATAGCAAAACAAACTATTAGTCACAAGCTATTTAAGTAAATTAAGAAAAAATAAAACTACAAACATTTTTCAGAATTATTTACATGAATAGTAAAAGAATAGCCATGACAAAGGACATATTAATTTTTCTTTTAATGAAACTCAATTTGTTTAGATGAGTACACCTTACCAAAGAAGCTGCTTCAAAACTCAATACCAGTGTGTGTATTTTCTCTCTGTTGAGTTCTACTGCATGGCATTAGATGCACAAGAATTTCTGTAATAGAAAAAAAAAAGTGTGCTATTATTTTGAAAAAAAAAAAAAGATTTATTATGCTTGTATCACTAATCTTGATTAATTTTTTTAAAGATCCATGGTGTAAAATTTCATGTATCATTAAAATAAAAAAGAACCAGAGATCAGTTATAGAATTGGAAAAAAAACCAATGACAAATATTAAGAATTCAATACATGGGTCTTTCATCAATGACTATAAAAATAATGATGAATAAATTTATAAATTAGAATAAGAAGCCATGTATTTTAATGGTACTTAATGAAATGTGATTTTAAAAAATGGCTAGATGTAAAACAAAATACTAGTGCTATTTTTTTCTTTCTTACTAGGCTGTTTACTATGGGTATCAGAAATCTCAGCGCATTCACTTTGTGTAATATGTACACAACAAATGTTAGCATATAATCAATGAAGCTATATTCAAAACATGGACATGAAATTTGGATAACAAAACAGAAAGAAAACTCTTTGATAAAAGGGAATAAAACTTGAAGTATCATTTAATAAACAAAGAAATAAACATTGCTTGGAACTTTGGGAATGATTCTCAACCTCACTTACTGTGAAAAAATGTGTACAATGATATAATTATGCATATACATACAAATAGACAAACAGTCTTGGGCCACATGACAAAGTTTTGACCAGTGATGCACCACATATAAGATGGTGACTCCTTAAATTTCTATTGTCTAGTGACATGGTAGCCATTGCTGTTTGTCTAAGCACATTTCATGCTGTCCACATAATGTTCAAAGCACCCACCAAAGGCATTTATCAGAATGCATCCCTATTGCTAAATGACACATGACGGTATGTTTTTATCTCAAAGGTTAAAAATGAAGAAACAGGGTGATAGGAAGTACTGGCAAGGACATTGAGCAATGTGAACTTTTATTCATTAATGACTGGTGTACAAAACAATGAAACAATATCGGAAAACAGTTTGGTACTGATAGTAAAGCTAAATATGGATCAACTCATAAACTAGATTTTAAACTTTTAGGGAAAATTTGGCCTAACAGAAGCTTTTGGTGGAAGAGCAGAGATGAAGAAGGATAATTAGAAGTATTAATTACTTTCTCTGATTTTAAATGTGATCATTAAATACCACAGTACTGTTTCATTTCTTTTATAGTAAGATGGTTAGGGAGTTGAAATCTCATGCCTTATATTTTCAAAATAATTTAATATTCACAGTCATTTACAAAAAATGGAAGGTGACTTTAAACAGAGAAGAAGTGGTAGAAATTGTCATTTTCAGGCAATATAAACACTTCCCTTGAGAAAAATATAGTGCTAGCACTGAATAGGACCAAAGGGAAGACTTGAGATAAAATTTGAAATATAACCACTTAAAACATTTGAGAATTTTCTATTGCAAAATATTCCTTCTTTCAAATCAATGCATAAAATATAGATTGTAGTACATTAAAATATTTTTAGAAAAAAATACATTTGGAAAATTGAAATTGCCTCATTAAAATTTAAGAATATATTTTTTCTGTCAAGTAACAGGATTATCTAATATCAATTTTTAATTTAGTACCTATTCTCAGAAAATATGCATTTATTGTTAATTTAAATTGCTTTAAATTTGTTGATAGTTTTTCTATTGTTTAGAATAGTTCCTTCATCCTTGGAGATTAGAATGAATGTTGTCCAGCTTCTGTTAGATTATAAATGTGAAAATATGGTTGAAATGATTATTTACTATGGATTGTAAATGATTTTTTTTCTTTATATATCCTTATATTGGTACATTTTAGGTATACAATATAATGACATTCATCATTGGAAATTTGCACCTTTACATACTCTCTTGGTTCTTGTATTTTCCCCCTTCCCCTGCCCTCCCTTCAACCCCTCCATCCTCCCTATTTACAGACTTTATTTGCTTTTTTACATTTTCTCATAGTAATTCCATTCCCTTCTTTCCTTTCCCTTACCCCTCCCACGTCCCCTTTCCCTGTGCTTTTTTTCTTCCTATTTCACATTATCTATTATACCTTTTAGTCATTATTTACACTTTCAGTTTCTCGCACTAGAGAAACTATTTGGTATTTACACGTGTGCTCTACTTATTTCACTTAAGAGTATCACCTCAATGTGCATGAATTTAGCAATAAATTTCTAATTTCTCATTTTTTATGGCTGAGTAGTACTCCATTTTATTAAAAAAAAACCTCCACAGTTTCTTTATCCATTCTCCAGTTGATAGGCATTTTGGCGTTTCCAAGTTTTAGCTATTACAAACTGGGCTGCTATGAACCTGGGTGCACATATATCACTGTGGTATGATTCTTTTAATTCTTCGGGAAAGATAACCAGCAGGGAAACAGCTGGGTTAAATGGGACGTTCAGTCCTAGTTCTTTGAGGTATCTCCATATTGATTTCCACAGAGGTTGCACCAGTCGACACTCCCGCGAGCAGTGGAGCAGTGTTCCTCTTTCCCCACGGCATTTGTTATTGCATGATTTCTTTATAACAGCCATTTTTCTGGGGTGAGGTAGAATCTCAGCATTGTTTTCATTTGCATCTCTCGAATGAGCAGAGATGTTGAACTTTGTGTTACATGTTTATTTGCCATTTCTACTTCTTTGTCTGGGAAATGTCTGTTCATTTCAGGTGCCCATTTTGGATTGGGTCTTTAAATTTGAGAGGTCTGATTTTTTAAAATTCTTTATAGATTTGAGATAGTAGACCTTTTTCTGAGGGACCTCTGGTGAAAACTTTTTCCCACATTCTGGGTTGCCTCTTCACACTGCTTGTGGTTTCTCTTGCTGTGCAGAAGATTTTTAGTAAGAAGAGATCCCACTTGTTGATTGTTTGTGCTAGTTCATGGGCAACTGAGGTTTTGCTCATAAAATCTTTTCCTACACCAATGTGTTCAAGAGTTCTATCTAACCTCTGTTCCAGCTGGTTCAGCATTTCTGTTTTAGTATTTAGATCTTTAATACATTTGGATTTTAGTTTAGTGCATAGTGACAGATATAGGTCTAGTTTTAGTCTTTGGCAAGTTGAAATCCAATTTCTCCAGCACCATTAATTAAAGAGGCTATCTTTCCTCCAGTGAGGGTGTTTGGCACCTTTATCAAAGACGAGATGGCTGAGTGTGTCTGGAGTTGTTTTGGCATCTTCTGATCTGTTCCACTGGTCCTCAGGTCTGTTTCTTTGCCAGTACCATGCTGTTTTATCACAGTAGTTTTGTAGTATAGTTTCAAGTTGGGGATTGTAATACCCACTGCCATGTCTCTGTTACCTAGAATTGCTTTTGCTATTCTGGGTCTCTTCTTGTTCCAAATGAATTTTTGGATTGTTTTCTCAAGGTCCATGAAGTATGCTGCTGGGATTTCATTTGGGATTGCATTGTATCTATATAGCAGTTTTGGAAGTATCATCATTTTCACTATGTTGATCCTTCCTACCCAAGAGCAAGGGATGTCTTTCCATGTTCTGATATTGCCTTCAATCTCACATTTCAAAGCACTATAGTTTTCAGAGAAGAGGTTTTTGATTTCTTTAGTTAGGTTAATTCCTATGTATTTCAGATTTTGGGATGCTATTGTGAAAGGAATTGTTTGCCCTATTTCTCTCTCAGTGAGTCTGTTGTTCATGTAGAGAAAAGCTATTGGTTTTTTTTTGTGTTGACCTTGTATCCAGCTACTCTACTGAATTTGGTTATTAAGTGTAGAAGACTTTTGGTGGAGTTCTTGGGGTCTTCTATATAGAGTATCATGTCATCTGCTAATAGTGACAATTGGAGTTCTTCATTTTCTATTTTTGTTCATTTTATATCTTTCTCTTGTCAAATTGTCGTGGCTAATGTTTCCAAAACTATATTGAACAGGAGTGGTGATGGCGCCATCCTTGTCTTGTTCCTGATTTTAGTGTGAAGGAGTTCAGCTTTTGACCATTTAGTATGATACTGGCTGTTGGTTTTTCATAGATGGCTTTGATCAGATTGAGGGAGAGACTGTCTATTCCAATTTTTTGTAGGGTTTTTATCATAAATGCATGTTGGATTTTGTCAAATGCTTTTTCTGCATGTATTGGGTTGATCATATGGTTTTTATCCTTGGCTCTATTGATATAATGTACTACATTGATTAATTTGGGTATGTTGAGCCATCCTTGCATCCCTGGGATGAATCCCACTTGGTCAGGGTATATGATCTTCTTGATGATCTTCTGCATTCTATTTGCCAGTATCTTAGTAAGGAATTTTGCATCTATGCTAATTAGTGAAATTGGCCTTTAGTTCTCTTTTTCAGTTGGGTCCTTCTCTGCTTTGGGGATCAAGGTGATGCTTGTTTCCAGGAATAATTTTGGGAGTATTGCTTCCCTTTCAATTTTGTTGAAGAGTTCAAAGAGTAGTGGGAGTAGTTCCTCTCTCAATGTCTTGTAGAATTCAGAAGTGAAGCTATCAGGACCTGGGTTCTTCTTAGTTGGTAAGTTTTTAATTATGTTTTTAATTTCATTGATTCATTTTGGGTTGTTTAGGATTTTTAGGTCTTATTCGTTCAACTTTGGTAATTCATATGTATCTAGGAATCTGTCCATTTCTTCTGTGTTTTCCATCTTATTGATGTGTAGTTTCTCAAAGTAGGTATTGGTAATCCTGTGGATTTCTGCTGGGTCCATTGTAATTTCATCCTGTTCATTTCTAATTGCATGGATTTGGGCCTTTTCTTTCCCTTTTCTGATAAGTTTGACTAAGTATTTGTCAATTTTGCTTATTCTTTTGAAGAACCAACTCTTGGCTTCATTGATTTTTTTGTATCATTCTCTTAGTCTCCATTGTATTGATTTCTGCCCTGATCTTTATAATTTCCTCCTTTCTATGGGCTTTGGGTTTGTCCTGCTCTTCTTTTTCTAGAAGCCTGAGGTTCAGCATCAGGTTGTTTAATTTGGCTCTCTCTGTTTTCCTATTATGAGTATTCACTACTATGAACTTCCCTCATAAGACTGCTTTCATTGTTTCCCATAGATTCTGATATGTTGTATTGTCATTGTCATTGAAGGAACAATGTCATTGTCATTGAAGGAACTGTCTGATTTCTTCAATTTCCATTAAAGAAAGAAATCTTTCTTCGTGACCCATTGGTTATTCAGAAGTGTGTAGTTTAATTTCCATGTGTTTATGAAATTTTTGAGGTTTCTTTTGCTATGGATCTCCAATTTCATCGCACTATGTTCTGATAATATATAGGGGATTACTTCAATTCCTTTGCACTTACCTAAATATGTTCTATGAGTCAGTATGTGGTCTATTTTGGAGAACAACACATGTGCAGCTGAAAAGAATGTGTATACTGATTTTGTGGGGTGGAATGCTCTGTAAATATCTGTTAAGTTCATTTGTTCAAGAGTTTGATTGCGTTCTAGTATTTTGTTGCTTGTTTTTTGTCTAATTGATCCCTCTATTTGTGACAATGGGGTCATGAGGTCCCCCACTACTATTGTATTAGTGCTTATGATTTTTCATGTCTGTAGGTATTAGTTTTATATAGTTGGGTGCATTATTGTATGGTGCATAGATATTTATGATTGTAATCTCTTCCCCTTGGATTGTTCCCTTTACCAGGATGTAATGCTCTTCTTTGCCTCTCTGAATCAGTGTCAATTTAAAATCCACTTGTTCTGCAAAGAGAATAGCTAGTCCTGCTTTTCACTGGGTTCCTGTCTCATGGAGTATTGTTTTCCACCCTTTAACTTTCAGTCTATGTGTTTCTTTTTGAATTAAGTGTGTTTCTTGTATGCAGCATATTATTGGCTCTTGCTTCTTGACCCATTCTGCCAGTCTATTTCTTTTGATTGGTGAGTTGAGACCATTAACTTTTATGGTTATAGCTGATACTTACTGAGTTATCATTGTCATGACTTTTTCTTTTTGTTGGATTCTCCCCCTTTGCATGTAATTTCTTGTCATGCCCAGTGGATTCATTCTGCTGTGCTTCCTGGGGTTGTGATCCTCGTTGTTTGCCTAGGGTATTGTCTCAAATTTTTTGGAGTGCTGGTTTGGTATTCATGAAGTTTCTAAGGTACTCTTTGTAATGAAAGTATCTTATTTCTCCATCAATTTTGAAAGATAGTTTTGCAGAGTACATCAGTTTGGGTTGGAGATTGTTTTCCTTTAGGGCTTGGAATACAGCACTCCAAGCTCTTCTTGCCTTGAGGGTTTGTGTTGAGAAGTCTGCTCTGATTCTGATGGTCTTTCCTTTGTATGTGATTTGTTTCTTTTCTCTCACTGCTTGTAGAATTTTGTTCTTCTGTTGGGTTCCTGGAATCTTAACAATTGTATGCCTTTGTGTAGATTTTTTTTTTTTTTTGATTAAGGCTATTTGGAGTCCTATATGCCTCACTTATCTGTATGTCAAGTTCTTTTCCCCTGCTTGGGAAGTTTTCTGCCATCACTTCTGTGAACAGTTTTTTATGTCATCTGCACTCTCTCCTGTTTCTTCATTACCTCCAAGCACTCTTATGTTATTCTTCTTTGCATTGTCTAGCAACTGCTGCATTGCTTTCTCATGTTCCCTTACAATTTTAAAGCAATTTTTCTTTTCCTGGTCACTAATTGCAATCTTATCTTCTATATCTGAAATTCTGCCTTCCTATTGGCTCATTCTGCTGCATACATCTTCAATGGAGTTTTTAATCTTGTGGAAATCTGTTTGCATTTTTTTTATAGATTCCATTTTTTTCCTATGTTGGGATTCCATCATGTTCCTAAGCACCTCTATTTTTTATCTGTGTCCTCTATAGATTTTTAATCATGTCTTGCACTTATGGCACTATCTTTGCAGTTATCTGAGAAGTTATTTCTGATTTCATTTTTTCCAGATCCTCTTTCATTGCTAGTTCAGGGAGTCCAGGTGGTTGAGTATCAGAGTGTTCAATCTCGTTTCCCTTTGGGTTTGCTGTAGGTGATCTGGAAGTCTGGTTCTGAGGGTTGTTTACATGTTTTCTCATTTCAATGGGGTGGTGCTTCTGGCACCTCCTCTGGACTGGGAGCTGTGGCACATTGACCTGGAAGCCTCCTCTCACTGGGAGCTGTGGCAGGCCTACCCAGAAGCCTCCTCTCTGCTGGGAGCTCTAAATGATATTTTCGTGCTTTGGTTACAAAAGGGGAAGAAGTGTGTTAACACTTTAATAGATTTTCTATTTTTTATTTTTTCATGATAAGTTTGTTTAATCACTGTTTATATTTGTGGTGGTCTTGAATCCTACAGTTGAGCTAGTTATAATAACTCTACTGTAAAAATAAAAAAAAATACATGTTAATAAAATTGGCAGGTAAAAAAGCTGAAGTTAATATTTCACTGCTGTTCAGTGAAATGATTTTCTTTCTATCACATGAAGCTTAAAGACATTACCCATGATCATATAAAATTAAAAATATCAAATACAGATTAAAAATTAATAATTATATTTCCCCAAGACAATGGTACTTAATTATTCCTTTGTATAAATTCCAAACATATATTTAGCTATAGAAATTTAGTAGGAAAGGTTGAAGGTGATATTTTATTATAAAGGAGAAAAAGATGGAATATCTAATACATATTATTTCATCATTTTGGAGGGAATAAAAAATGACAAATTGTTTTTTCATAGGTTTTGTTATGTAGCCCAGGCTGGCCTCCTACACAGATTCCTCCTGCTTCAGCCTCTGGTGTGCTGGGGTTACAGGCATGCATCACCACATCTAGGAAAAGATAACAGACATCGTTTTAAAGAATATAGTCATCACTTCATATCTACAGGGAATTGGTTCTAGGATCCCTCAAGATACCAAAATCAGAAGATGCTCAAAACCCTAATATAAAATGAGATACTATTTTCCTATAATCTATATTTCTTCCTATATACTTTATTTTTTTATGAGTACATGTTTTCCAAATATAATGATCACATTCATCATTGAGAATTTGTACCTGTACGTAATATATCATAATTCTTTGTTTTTCCCAATTTCCTTTCCCTCCCTTCAAAGTTTTCTCCTGCCTGATTTATAAACACTCTGTTTCCATTTTCTTCTTCAATGTTCTTCTTTTAAAATGCCTTCTCCCTTCATTCCCTTCCTGTCCTGTGTTCTCCTTCCCACTTTAACAAGTTCTTCCTACTTCCCAAAATCTATCCTTTATTTTACTCCATGTTTACGTTTTGCCTTTTCTGAGATAGAGAAACAATCTGATATTTAGACTTTGTGTCTGATTTATTTCACTTAAGATTATAACAACAAGGCAGATCCATTTACCAAAACCATCCCATTTATCCTTCTTTATGGCACAGTAGTTTTCCATTGTATATATATACCACATTTTCGTTATTCATTCATCTGTTGATGGGTATATGTGGTGTTTGTAATATTTAGGTTTTATAAATTTTGCTGCTGTAAACATGGGTGTGCATGAATCATTGTAGTATGATTACTCTTTACACTTTTGGGAAAATGCCTAAAAGAGAATAGCTGGGTTTAATGGAAATTCTAGTTTTAGTTTCTGAGGAATTGTCATACTGATTTCCTAGCAGTTGTACCAGTTTATACTTCCACCAACAGTGCAGAAGGGGTCCTTTATCCCCACAGCCTTACTAGCATTTGTTACTGGTTGATATTTTGATGATATCCTTTCTTTCTGGAGTGAGATAGAATCTCAGTATTGTTTGAATTTGCATTTCTAGAATGACCAGTGATGATGAACACTTTTAAATGTATTTATTTCTTGTTTGCAACTTCTTCATTTCAGAAGCATCTATTCATTTCAAATACCTATTTTTGGAATTGGTCTGAAAATTTGGTGGGTCTAATTTCTTTGAGTTCTTTGTATATTCTACATGTTAATCCTCTGAGAAGTAGATGGCAAAATTTTTTTCCCATTCTTATAGGTTGTCTCTTCACTTTGTTGGTGGTTTATTTTGCTTTCCAAATTCTTTTAATTTGACGTCATCCCATTTGTTGTTTCTTTGTAATACATCCTGTGCAATTGGGGTCTTGTTCATAAAGTCTTTGCCTATACCCATGTCTTCAAGAGTTTCACCTATTCTACTGACCAGCAGATTAAGTGCTTCTTTTTTAATATTTAGATCTTTAACTCATTTAAGTTATATTTTAGTGCATGGTGAGAGATGTGGGTCAAGGTTCAGTCTTCAGCATGTGGAAAGCCAGTCTTCCCAGTACCATTTATTAAAGAGGCTGTCTCTCTTCCAGTGTTTGACCTCTTTGTCTAAGATAAAGTGTTTGCATGAATTCCTGGATGTAAAGTCAGCTGTACATTCTAAAGGTTTTAAGGAGAGATTTGTAGTACCAAAGAAAATATTTTCTTTTGTCAATATATTTATAGTCTTCACAGCATGGAAGTCCATATTAAGTAAAGCAGCAAACTCAGAAAACAGAATTCATAATAATAAATACCACAAATACGAAGCAGTTTCTATTATTACTTTTTTACTATTACTTTCTATTAATTACATTACCATTATTTCTCTTTCTATATATTAAATAGCTGATTGCAGATAGTAAATTTCCCAGTATCCAGTCATACATAATTAGAGCTGCTAAGTGGAAGACTCATTATTAAAACTCATTTAGTTTACCTTCAGAATTACAGTTTTATTTAAATCACATAGAATTTTCTGATTATAATTTTTAAAATCTTATACTATTCTTGGATATCAAAAATGCTAGGGACTAGTTATTCTCATACAATGTTGTAGGTATTATGCTTTGATACATACTTTTTGAAGAAAACTTTTAATTTCAAATATGCTTACTGCTGGACTCAGTCTTTACACTTAGGGGCAATTATTATTGATTAACTCTACTTGATATTTTCTATTTTATTACATAAAAAAGCAATGCTTCTATGACTTTTGAGAGACTAACGTGTTTTGAAACTAGAATTTTAAACAAAATTGAATAAATATGAATAAATACTAATAAATCACTGGAATAAAGTACAGGTATTATCTAGACTATCTTTTAATGTGATTATTTGCCAATGGTGATAGCTAGTGAGGTTAAATTTTTACTTATAAATATATAGCTACTTTATATTGGTTTTGTAGAATATGACTTTCTTTTTTCTTTTTTTGGTACCAGAGATTGAACTCAGGTCCTTGTGCAGAATACGACATTCTGTTCACTATTGCAGTTATGAAGCTTTCCATTCCAGTTTTTTTTTTTTTAAATTTATGGAAAATAATCATGCAACTTCAGAGTCCATGGATTCTTATTTCTTTCAAAATTCCAGCTCCTCTAAATACACACATGCCAGTTTATCCTACTGTAATGAACATGAAGAGGCAAAAATTTTTGCCTCAGGAAGCTAAAGATATATTTGAAATTATAGTTGCTGAGTAAACGATAGAAGCGGATTAAATAAGTACCATTTATAACCCCCACCAGTGAATATTAAACCTCATAATAAATTGCCATAGGCTTACAGTAGACCAATCCATTAAAGGAAGAATTTTTTATTAAAAAGTAAACTAATATTATAATTAGTATTGATAAATTATTGAAATAGTACCAAAGTTTATATATTACGTTAAAATGTTTGCACAACCAGTAGTGACAAACCTGAGAGGCAACTTTCCTCCTACATAATTCTGTGTATAACATACTTATAATTATTTCCTAGATTTTGAGATTATGTAAATGAAATTATATTTTGGAGATCTTTCCCTGTGTGAAAAATAGACAAATCATTTTCCTTTTAAGTGCATGAAAATATTCTAAAAAATTTTCCCTAATAACAAACATTACTGTGTTCCAAAATTTCTGTATTATATAAAATGTTGCAACAGATGTCCCTAAGTACACAACTTTGCATTCTGTTGCCAGGATTTCTGAAAAATACAAGAAATAAAACTGATGGATGAAATTGTATGTATTTT
This sequence comes from Heterocephalus glaber, assembly GCF_053883595.1. Lineage (NCBI taxonomy): Eukaryota > Metazoa > Chordata > Mammalia > Rodentia > Bathyergidae > Heterocephalus > Heterocephalus glaber. The sequence continues at coordinate 25,014,915 of NW_028258145.1, read as the reverse complement.
ATATGTGATTGCTCAATCATTCAAAAGAGCTCCTCCAACTTATTTAACCTTACAATGTATGTATGAAATGAATGTTTCCATATAACCTTTTTCATTATCAGCTGATTTATAATTGCTCTATACAATACTTCACAGATGTTTCATTTTAAATCTCATAGATTGTTTTAGATGTTGAACACTTTTAATGTGTTTATTTAGATTGAGGGTCATTTTATTCCTTCTTAGGTTAAATAATTCATATCCATAATAAGGACAGTTCATAAACTTTGATTATTTTTTCTTCCGTGTTTAACTGATTCCTTTATTTTTGCTCTGAAAGAAATCTGTATATAATCATGTTCTAATATATTGATTTTCTGATGTATCATAAAGAAATTATTCCAGTTTTCTTCAGAATATATCCATATTCATATCACCAAAACTTTATTTCATATTATCAAAGTCCATCTAAATCTTTCTTTTTAGATTTTCAAAGATGTATCTTCTTGCCTGTTAAAACCAAAAATATTGTTCAAATATTTTTAAGTATCATTGCATATTTAGTCCTTTATCTGTATAATTTATACATCTTTAAATAAAGAATAAATATATTTAGTTATTGTAAGTGTATGTGCAGTTGTGTGTACTTCACTGTTGAACTTATTCATTTGGTAGTTATTGTATGAGAAAACATAAATTAAAAAATTTATTTTTCCCAAATGTGTGTAGTTATTATTTCAATATCATTAAATATTTTTTAATACTCACATAAGTGTTACATATACCTACAAGATATATATACACACATATATAATGTATATACATAATATATGTGTATATATACATTATTTACATAATACCTGTGTATATGTATGTGTCTTCTAGTATATGCATGGATTTTCTATTCAGTCAACACCTTGATTCATTTATTGATGTGAACTGGAATCAGGACACTGCAATAAAAGCATCTAGCTAAAAAGTATGTATGGGTTTTATTGGCCTACTATCCTCTGGTTCATTTTACAAGCTTCACAGTACAGGTTAATTTATCACAAATATAGCTGAAGATGAAGTTCAGTGGCACTCTACCTGCCTGGCAAGTACAAGGTCCTGAGTATGAGTCCCAGTATTAGAAAAAAAAAATTATCACAAATATTCTTGGGCCAGGATTCCTTGGCATTACTTGGTAGCAGGCAGTAACAATTCTGTCACTGTCATATAGCTAATTGGAGCCATATTGTTTTGTTAATGTTTTTTAGATGTACAATTTATAAAAAACTATAAGAATATCATCTTGTCATTTCATTACAACAGTAAACAACCATGTTATTATCCAAACTTTCCATGTAAACATAAAATAACATATATATCACTTAGAAAAATAATATCCTTAAACTTTAGTAGATCACATAGATTTAGACTGTAAGTCCTTTGAAATCATTTGTTTATGTTTTTGTTTTTTTGAGGCAGGATTTCCCTATGTAGTTCAGGCTGGCCATAAACTCACTATGTAGCCCAGGCTGTCCTTGAACTTGTGGGGATCCTCCTGCCTCAGCCTCGCAAGTGGTAGGATTACAGGTGTGTGCCACCATGCCTGGCAAGATCATTTCATTCAAATTCTTTATTGCAGATAACTACAACAAATTTGAGCCTTTGAGATTTCCATCATTAAACCTTGTATCACATAGGAATCATGGCAAAACTGGCCCAATATTGGATCTTTGTATCCTTAAATAAGTTTGAGTTCACATAATGTACTCTGCTTAATACTTTCCAATTTATTTCTTTTGAGGCAATAAATGAAGTTCTGAGAATTAAAATTTTATGGTCAGCCAATGACAGGAGCAAAATTTAAGAATGAACCCTAGATCTTCAATTAACATGCAGAAAATGCACAATCATATTTGTAATTTTAAAACCCTGTCCAAAAGCCCAATGTTTGAAGAGGCTATGCCCTTTTCAGGATAGAAAATATGGATTATCAACTAGACAACACTGTTCAACTTTACTGTCCATATTCACTGCCAGCACCTTAGAGCAGTGAGGGTGAATTTATGGCAGGTGTGCCACAGCCGGCTGTTTGTTCTCACTGAAACCTCTAAAAGCTTTACCCTGGCCATAACTGCCCTAGAGCTACATTGTGTTTAATCAGTTTATGAAAAAGGTTAAATAGAACCACGAAAATAGAAATTATCCTGTTACAAAGAAAACAAAAGTTGCAGTTGAATAGTGTTTTGAAATTGTTCATTTAAAAGGAGATTGGCCACAGAATATTGTTGTCTAAGAATAAAAGAAAGTCTTTGGCATCAAGATCCAATTTATTATTTACCTTTACAGTACACAGTTATGTCCTGTCATGATCTTGCTTAAAAGGCTTTAATTAATAGCTCTCAGATAAGATAGTTCTACCCTTCTAAGAGAGATAATTTTAAGTCAAAACATGTATCTTATTCCATTCTTATAAATAATATTATCCCACCATTTCACAGAATTAGCCATGGATAAAGTTTCTTCTTGTTCTTAATAGAGTGAACTAACAATTCAGGGATGTAAGAAAAAGGAGGCAGAGGAGAGAAAGAAAAGTAGAAAGAAAGGAAAAAAAGGAAGGAAAGAAGGAAAGTATGAAAAGAAAAAGAAGGGAAATGGGATAAAAAAAGGCCACAAGGAAAAAAGGAAGAAAAGAGGGAAGAAAAAAGGAAAGAAGAAAGAAAAGAAAGAACATCATATAATCTAATCTGGGGGTTTTACCAATTACAAACAGAAATATTACACTTTTACTCTATAAGAAATTAAAATTCACAATAAGTAGTATTTGCTTTATTGTAGTTTTTATGATGTAATTATTGCAGAAAAGTGCATTATGTGATTTTTTTTCTTAATGTGGCTAAAATTACTGCAAATAAAAATAAAAGCATTATTTCTTATTTTAACAAAATACAAACAAGCCCTTTTTTTTCAGTACTGGGAATCGGACTCAGGACCTTGGACTTGCCAGGCAGGCATGCTGCCACTGAACTAAATCCCTGGCCCCCCAAAAAAGCACATTTTTAAAAGATTTGTTAGTAAACATTGAACAAGAAACTCCTGCCATCACATATGTACTCACCAAATGCATTTTCAGTTAATGAAGGAAGAAGCAAACACTAAAATAGTCTACTGGTTTTTCAGCCCACTGATTTTTCAGGCATTCAAGAATTGCAGTTGAAATTGTAGTGTTTAGATCTGGTGTGAATGGTTCAGAAAATATTCATAGCTTTATAGAAATCCGTGTGCTTCTTCAAACACCGTCAGCTCATGGTTCACATGTCAATCAACTGGAGTCAGAGATAAAGACAGAATTCACAAAGGCCCCACTGAGAATTGTTAGCAGCCACAAACATAACTAAAAGGAGCATCAGGAACCGTTCTGTTTACAGCAATTAACTGAACCCAAAGACCTGTCAGCGGTTTCAGTAGTATGGTCCTTCTTTGTGTATTTTCTTTAATATTCAAAACTTGCTCAAATAGTGTGAAAAATTGAATACATCTCCCTGCTGCAACTGACACATATAGTAAAGTTAGAAGCTAAGCTACAATGATGCATTTTAACACATCCAGGAGCTACTGCCAAAAGCAGTGTGTGACAGATAGCAGTGGCTGTGTCAAAGACTGTAGCAGACTTAATCCTCACCAAAACATATATATTTTAATGAACATCCTCAAATCAATCAGCAAATTACTGGATATCCATTTGACATTATTTGACTGAAATTTTCTTAATCATTCATGACACTGACTCAGTTTTAACATTAAATAGTGCAAAGACTGAACATACATTTTAAACATTTTAAGAGCTAGTTAAATATATGAACAGAACAGGGCTAGTTTTAGTTACATATGATGATATGGAATACTGAAGTTTATTTTTAACAAGCAGAATACTCCATAGCTCTCTCTGGATAATGTGAGTTAGTGGATGTTCTTCATTTACAGAAAAGAAATCCCAAAGGTTATCCTCCTTGTGCATGCGTCTGTGTCCCTCCCTGCAGTCTAAACCCAACAACTACCATCTCAAACGTTACCATGGGCCAGCCACACTGTTTTCTGACATTACCATATTTATTTTCCATAATATTCTGCTCTTTGTTTAGTCTGAAAAATCTACATTGGGTACCTAACCTACCTACAAAATAATTATTTTACTTATGTATAGAACCAAACACATGTATAGCTGAGTCAGTGTTTCAGAGCAGATATGTGTCACAGAGCTAGAATTGATAGACCACTGAGGAAAATGGGCTTATTGTACACTGGCATACACAATGACAACTTTCTGACCCAAACTGAACTGTGATTCTTGCCTCGTTATTTATTTTTTTATTTTTAAGTGTTGAATTTATAGGCTTACACTATGTTCAAATGTTTTGCAAACATCACTACTATCTAATTCTTCACCATTGCATCGGCTAGGATTCCCTTCTTTCCACAGCCTCTGAAACCACTAATCTACTTTCTATCTCTATGAGTTTGAGTTTGGACATTTCATATAAATAGAAACAGACCCTGTGTTAGTTCATGTCTGAATTGACTTAATTAGGTAAAATTTTTGTAGCTCATTTATGTTAGAGTGTGCATTAGTACTTTAATTTTATAGTGAAGAGTATTCCATTGTATGAAGAGACAATATTTGTGTAGTTTCTTCATTATTATAGGCATGTGTGTTACCTCCACCCATTTTACTATTATATTGCCATAATAATCATGTAATGCATGTATTTATAAAATTTTTGTAAATATGCATTTACATTTATCTTGGGTATATACTTGTGAGTAGAATTGCTGAGTCACATTACAGTTCTATGGTTAAATATAGGAAGAAATACCAAACTATTTACCAAAGAGGCTTTACTATTTAAATAATCATCAGTAACATGAGTATTTCAATTTCTTCACATACTTTCATTTTCTCCTTAAAAAATTAGTCATTTTGTGGATTTTAAATAGTATTTCATCATGGTTTTGATTTGCCTTTTAATACAAATATATTTAAATTTATTTGTATATTTATTTGTATTAGTTGTATTTGTATATCACCGACTATACCTATCTACATACTTACCTATTTCTATATATACATATACAATACATAAATATTAATGGGCTATCTCTGTAACAAAGAAAACATTTATATGGAAACTATCCAGGACTATAAATTAGATGAATCAGGGAGGAGTGCCTGTGTCTAAGTTATTGAAAGTTGTTAGCAATTAAAATTATCTGATAAATAGATTTAAAATGAATTTAATCAAAGTCTAATAATTTTAGAAATAGCCAGGAAATTATCCAAATACTGACTGTGATGACATTGAAGTTTTTAAATAGCTACTAAATGTTAAATTATTCAGCAAGTGAATTTACTTCACCTCTTTACAAAAATGGTGGCTGCACTACTTGCAAAACGTAATTTCAAGATGAATGAAATTTATAAATGGAAATAGATATTAAGCACTACCTTCACTGTGATACCATTTTGCAACTTCTTTGAGTTGCTGAGTCTTAGTGATTCCTAAACTTTTAGTTAAAGATTAAGTTACTTTCAAAATTAGTTTTGAAAAAACTAACAATAATAAAATTCGTAAGTATATCCTAGGAATAATGGAAAGTATGAAAAGGAAGATATACTTTATTCTATGGGATTGTAAGGAAGATATATTTTAGAAAAATCAAGTTTTCTGTATGGGATAGAATACATTAAATTTAATGAGATAGTGTTGAAAGAGTTTAAGTATTATAAATCCCTATAAAATGTTACTTATTAGTTGCATTACCATATTAATGGGTCAGGTAGAGAATTCACAAAATCAGTTAGTAATGTTCATATGAATATTAAAGCAAACCAGGTAAAGGTAAGCCAAATATGAGGCAAAGAAATTGTGAAAATATTATAAAATATCAAGGCCTTTGTTAACTATGATTGGGCAGGATGGATAAAAGCCATCAGAAATGATATAAGGTCATCCACCCTGTATTGTATCCACATCCTCACATTGCTTTCATTTAAACAACCTTCATATTCATTCACTTTCAACAAGAACACAGTCGCTGTGTCTGGGGTGCCTGGATAAGCAGATAACTTACAAAAGAACAATCTAATTACAAAATGATAGACCAGGAAGTTTATATTATTAACCCAGACTCATAGCAATTCACACAATAATGATAATAATAATAATAATTGTTGGGCATATTCTTAAATGCATCATAAGCTCTAATTCATTTTTTTCTCACAACAACTTTGTGATTTGAGACAATGTTTTGTCTCATTGTATAGATAGTGAAAATAGATACATAGGTTAATCTAAATTATTCAAGATAACATAGTTATTATATGCCGTAATCAGGTTGACTCTAGTGTCAGGTACTCTATGACTGGATTATTTTTATGGACATTAACACCTTTGCTGAAAAGACAATTTTTTCCTGACAGATTCCAAACAGACTGAACCAACATCATGTAATTTCCAAATTTAATTTTATTTAGACATAATTTTCCCTCTTCTTGTCTTCCCTGAACTCCTCCCTCATAATCTAATTTTTTTATTAGATGTCCTTAGATGATGAATATTGATATTTAAAATTTTTCCTGAATATCTGAGTTAATAATGATTTCTTTAAAATGCTATATTTTTTTCCTATCTCAACACTTAGAAGACTGAAGGAAAAAAAAACTGGCTGGAGCATTCTTGGAATAGGAAAACTAAATTAGCTGAGTCAAGCCTATTTACATCCAAAACTAACTACTGAAATAGTTAAAGGTGATATCTATTATAAGATCCATAAAGTTACTTCGAATTAGAACAGTGTTTGGTATAATAAGTCATTATTTCATTTCTCCATTAAATCCCACAACTTACATCAAGAACCAACTTGTAAGGGCCGGGGATTTAGCTCAGTGATTTCTCCGCCTGCCACGCAAGCGTAAGGACCCGAGTTCGATCCCCAGTACCAAAAAAAAAAAACAACTTGTAGCCTATTGATCTCATTGGTTTAACACCTTGTAGGAATGAAATTCAGTCATTCACAATATATGTTCTGTTCCAGAACAAGATGGAAAAGTGATTGTATCAGGGCATAGTAATAAACATTCGTAAAACTTATCAATAGATAAATGATTGAAAATTTACAGCCTAAGATAATAGGTCTATTTCAATGTTTGTAGTAGTCAATTTGAAATTGTTTGAAAGGTAGGTAGAGAGAAACATGAAAAGTGGAAGAAAGATCAGTTCACAATTTGTTTTAGAGCTGAAAGCCTTGTGTAAATTTTGACTATTTTAAAAATATTTTTTCTTGAAGTCATTTTTAATAATTTTAGTTTTATATAATTTAAAATTATCTTAAAGTTAGTAATTTGATAAGATAAATAATTTTCTCAACATATTTAATATTACTGTGTTCATACTTAGTGAATACACTATTTTATAAGTTATCTTACAAAGCATTTGCAGAAGGCATATAAATATTTTCTATGAATTTTAACATACAAGTATAAGAATGAGTTTCCACTATGTAGAAAAGAACCTCTATAACAATTCTTGGTAATTCAGAGTTACCAAGATGGAAAATCTGTTCATTTGGAAAAAACAAACCAAACCAACCCAAAACCAACAAAACTGTACCAGTAATTTAAATTGTAAACACAGGTTTAATGTATTTATAACACAACTATAGTTAAATTAAAAATATTACAATTCAAATATTTCATAATAGGAATAGGTTTCTAATTTTATCTAGAAATATATGGAAAAGATAGCAGTCTAATCACTTCAGGACATATTTATAATTTGGCTGGTTGAAATTTATAACCAATATTTGATATTTGAATTTTATTATCCAACCTAATTTCTCAGATTCAAATGTGTATGCAGTAAATTGTATGAGAATATTAATGCTTTTTTTGGAAGAGAAATTTCTATTATACATCTTTAAATATTCCACAGTTTAGCACACTGGTAATAAAAAAACTTCATACAGAGTTAAAATAATGTTAACCAAGGTAATATGCAAATAAACTTACTCTGTTAAAGGCCCAATTCATCTTCTCCGTAAACAGAAATAATTTTCCCATACAATGAATCATGAAAAAGCATGTCAGAAAGAGAGGAATAAATATTACTAATTTATGATATTCATATGATGAGTGGATGACTTAACTTTCCTTGGTCCAGTACCTGCTTTACCGATCTTTTAATTAGTTTATGCTTAGCAGGTTGAGAAGAACATGCGTTCTTACTGACATTGAAAAATCTGGTTAATTAGCTAATTTCTTAATTGTAAAATTAACATCTTACTTGACTAAAATAACTCATTTCAAAGTAAAGTAATTCATTTAAAGAAGAAAAATTATCCATGGAAAAGCTTAGAGGAACAATTGATATATGATGTTTTGTTTTTCTTTCCTTTGCCTCCATTTAAAAAGTGGTTCTTAAGAAAACTTTGGCTCAGAGGAATCTCTTCACATGAAAACTTTGTGGACAAGAATGATGTCATTCATTTTATAGGGAAAAAAAACATCCTAACCCATTCTGACAATCCTTTCTATTTTTCCAGAGGGCTACTTTCATAAAACTTTCATGTCTATGATTCAGTGCAATTATATCAACATATAACCTTTGAAAATGGACAGTACAGTGTGCTCACAATGGTAATAACTCCATGTGTCATCCACTTGTTCAAACTTCTGCTATTGATTTATCATTTTTACACCATCCCTTCACTGTTCCCAGAAGGTATGGAGCTTTATCCCAGCTTTATCTGGAAAAGTACTTCTCAAATTAGCAAACTTCTTGGCCAAGTCAGCAAAATGACCCTTGTCCAAATCTCCACCATCTCTTGTCTAAATTACTAAAATTATTTTTAATTGTGCAAATTCTTACAATCTTATGCTTCTTACAGTCTTTCCCTTATATTTCAGCCAAATTAAACCTTCTAATATTCAAACATGAGAGTCATCTCTCCTTTCTTTCTCATGCTACTTTGAAGACTTAATTGCTACAACATGTGAACTTATCAAAAGATCAGTTAACCTCATTGCTCATATTGCTGTGAACCCCAGGCCTTGAAAATGCATATCTACTTTGTAGAACTAACTTACATGAATGTCCCAGAGTCATAAGAAAGTTTGAAGACATTGGGTTTTAGCTGGGTAAGGTGGATGCTATTTCAAAAGGAAAGCAATTATTTAAAATGACATCAAATAGTGCATTTGGTATGGGACAGCTAAGCTGTGAACTCAAGGGCGTGCATTATTTTCTATAAATAAAATACCTCCAACTCCATCACTGCCAAGACATCAGCACTATCTTGTCTAGAATATTGCAGTAATTCCCACAGTAAACGATTTTCTCTTGTCTCATTAGTTACTATTTCCATCATCAAGTCCAAAATCAATGGATGTTGTTCACTCCCTTTCTGACTCTCAGAATATTAACTTAATATTCTATAATTTAGAAGGCATACTTGATTTTTGTGATCTACAATGCTTAAAAAAATTAGATAAGAAAAAGAGGAAAATAATATGCATATATTACATAATAGTTTAATATATATTTATATAAGTTAGACTATATATGTCTACATATGTTTATGTATATTCACTACACACATGAAAACACATGATAAAGAAAATGTTATAATGGTAGCTCCATTGGTTCCTATTTATGCAAACATTATGAGACCATCATTGGTTTCTACCCATCATTGATTTCATTTTACCCATTTTATTTTCCTCACCTTCTACAGAATTAGCTCAATGGGATAATTTATCTACTGAGTATAAGCCAAATTTCTTTTTTCTTAGATCTAAATTTTGGTGCTATTGTTTTACTCTGTACAGCCAACAAATTTCATTAGTAGATTGTAGTGGAAGGACATACCCTAGTTATGTTCTGGGCCTTATTGATAATCTTTGCCCTATCTGTGAGGGTGTTATGCTTTTTTGCCTTTAGTAGTAAAAATAAAATACCCAAGGTACATAGTAATCCCCTGTTGCCTATTCTATTAGTGACAAGAGCAGACTTGAGTGACCAGGGACAGCTTTAGCTTCCAGTTAGAGGAAGTGATATAGAGATTATGATGGAAATAGAATCACCACCCATTTTTAACTTTTTTGTTGTTGTTTCAGTTATACAAGTAACATTTCAGTTTAATTTCTTTCCCTGGGTTCCTCTTATCCTATCCTCCATTCTTCAGAAAAGTTAAATGATTCAAGAGAAAATGATAAAAAAAATTAATGGTAATTTAGCACTATCTACATGCCAGATATTTCTAACAAAAAAAAAATCTAACTAATTTAAGCCTCCAAAGGATACCAAGAAATAGATACTGTTGCTATCCTTATTTCACATTGAGCAAACTGGGGCATACATAGATTAATAAATCCCATGGGTGGTGGTGAGACTGAAATTCAGGCAGGCTGGTTCCAAGGTCAAGAATCTTAATGCCATGCTTTGAATTTGAACACAAAATAGCTCTAATTTGGACTCTTCAGAGGTGCCCTACTTCCTTCTGGAAAACATCAAAATGCTTTAACATGAGTTACATGATATTTCTTCAGTTATATCTTTTAATATCCTCCAAGTATTTCACCTGTGCACCCATTGAATTATTTTTATTTTCATGAAGGGTCTGGGAGTCTGAAAGGATTCAGAGTCTTTTTATAACTACTTCTCTTCTATCTCTTTTGAGGATAAACCTTCAAAATTTAATTCCAATGTCTCTCTTGAAGAGATAATCAGCCTCATATACAGGATGTAAATTCTAGGTTAAGAAGGATCTGATAGGTTAAAAGAATCTGATACATCTATTGTGATGCATACCAAGTTCTGTTGGAGTTGTACAATTGTCTCCCTATATAACAGAAAAGATTGTAAATATAGGTATCACATGTCACATTTTATTTCCAAAAATCTATCATAGACCTTGATATATAATTAATAATTAGCTCAATGAATAAAGGGCTGAATAAATGAATGTATACACAGAATATCAAAGGATACAACTGAAATGATATCATAGAAGTAATATGAAAATTTATTTACAATCAAATTCACAATACACTATAAATGAAAAAAATAGAATTACAAATTCATTCGCAGTTTTATCATAGTTCACTCAGCTTTGTACAAAGATGTTGATTTTCAGAAAGCAAAGCAGTTGGTAATTAAATCTTGTTTATGTAATTATTACAAATATGAGAAGAAAATAAAGCTTTCTATTATATTTTTGCAGAAGTGTATAGTAGTGACATTTATAAATGTTACTTATTTATAGTAGTAAAGATACCAGATTTTATAAATTAAGCCAATTGTGTGAGTACTAGGGTACAATGTTGAATGAAAAGTATTTGTTTCAATTCTTACAAAGCTACATATATTTTGTTTCATAAACCTTGCTCTCCATGTCTCTCTCTGTCTCTCTGTCTCTCCCTGTCCCTCTCTCTCACTATATATATATATATATATATATATATATATATATATATATATATATATGGAAAATCCTTCATGGATAAAGTTGGGTAGAAATAGAGTGGTGCGAATGTGTATAGATAGTATAAAAGGAGTTGCATAAATTAATTATGGAGGACATGTAGCCTAGCAAGTCTTCCCAATATTCTGAAAATTGATGGAATATTTTAAACTAGAAATAAATACATGTGATGTAGACTGCATGGAGAAAGAAAGTCAATAAAAAATGGTGATGGAGTCACGCAACAGACACTCAAAATCTTACTAATTTTCTCACCACAAAGATCACCAAGGCATCTCCCAATGAACTCTACCAATTTAATAATTCCATCTTGAAACAAAATTGCTATTATTAATAAGAGACAACCACAAAGTCAATTGATAAAATTGACCACTGCAAGGGCTTCACTTTACTAATATACAATAAATAGCTGCATTTCCCTTTTTAATCACAGATAAGCATAACAGGGATTGTTGTGGCATTTCCTTCAAATCTTTGTGAGTACATGGCATTAACTGAAGTAATTGAATATCATGAACAGAAGTAAATATGTTTCATAACAACAATGAAACTGTCAATTTTCATAATTTATTAACTAACCATTTATCATTTCTAACTCAGGAAAATTTAGAGTACCTTTGGGCTATAATCTGATTTAGACTAACTGTGCTACCCACTTTCTGGTAGACTATAATGTGTTTCTTCTTGTGCACATATAAAATGGAACAACAATGAATTGCCTGGCTATTTTCAGTGAGAACAATCCAATTTTACAAATATTGACCATAAAATTTTTTATCCTCTCTGTCCCTTAGATTGTATTTCTCAGAAAATTTTTAAATTCAGGCCAGAGATTTAGCTTAGTGGTTCCACTGCCTGCCTCACAAGAGCAAGGTCCCAAGTTCGATCCCCATCCCCAGTATATAAAAGAAAAGAAAAGAAAAGAAAAGAAAAGAAAAGAAAAGAAAAGAAAAGAAAAGAAAAATTTTAAATTAAATGATACAGGTGGAATGAGTTGAAACAATGTCTACATTGAAACCATTCTCTTTCTGCTTTAGTGAATAAGTTTAAGACTTTTCACTTTAATGAATAAAGTTTGTTATATTTAATTGTAGAATCAAAATTAAAAATATAGACATCTGTTCCATTGTTTGCAAGCCATTCAAGCAAATTTCATGAGAAATATGTTTTTATATGTTATCATTCTTAATATTTCCCAGACAGAAAAAAATTTAAAACAGATTCTTTGTTAATTTCTTTGTTAAATTCTTTGTTAATTGGTTGAAAATATCACTAAATTATGATCAAAACTAGTAGAAGGAATAAAACGAAACAGTTCATATTATTCAGTAACTAAGCACAATCCTGCTTTCCACTCACTATGCATATACCTAAACAAAAATAAAGTTCACTGGCCATAATTTCCTACCAACACATGTCCCACATCTGAATTCTAATGCAAACACAAATTAAGACATCTCAACACACATAGATTTAATTTCAACATGGAAGTTGAACTCATGCCTCAACCTCCAATGATTACACCAACCACTTGTAAAAGAATGCAAAGGGAGATAATGCATATGAAAAAGAAGAAGTGGAAGTGAACAATAATGAAAGAATTTCAGGATATTTCTGAAAAGAGTGAGCAGACAGAAGAATGTTGACAAATGGTACATTCATTTGTCACTTTCCAGTTGTTGGGACAAAATATCCACACTTACAAATTGAAAGAGGAAAATTTTATCTGGGCTCACAGTTTCAATGGATTTATCCCATTGTCTTTGGGCTCCAAAGGATGAACAGTGTGGTATAAGGTCATGGTGAAGGAACACTGCTCACCTATAACATCTAGGAATTAGAAAAAGGTAAGATCCATGACAGAAGTGATGTACACTCTTACAGTTTGTGCACCCATGAGTTGCTTCTAAACAAGCACTACCTCCCAGCCATAAGTCATTTGTAAACTCATCAACAGGCCAATTCACTGGTGAATACATTATCTCTGAGATGCAATCCCCTTATGAATGCAAGGGATTTTTAGAGATATTTCCAATCCAAATGGTAACAGCACAAAATGGAGGGAGTTCCAGGCTGAAATTTGTTAGGTACTGCAGTTGAGGAGGAAACCAAGAAATGAACAAATCATGAAGTTTAGTTAAAAAGCAGAAAGGAAGTTACATGTATGGGACAACTCAGTGTATCATCATTAACATTTCCTATACTTAGATATTTCAAAATAAAATTAACTTTATAATCTCAAATTTGATTATCCATGGAATTTGACAAGATGTGAATTATGAAAAGCAACTGAAGAGAATTTTAATGAAAAAGAATAGTAATGGTTAATTTACACTGATAAGTTTTAAACCACTGTAGATACATGATAATTAAATCAGTTTGATGCTATTTCAGAAATGAGCAAATCAGTCACTGGAACAGAATATGAAGCAAGAAATAATTTTAAGTGTGTTAGGAGTGTATTATACGATAATGATATTCATTTAATTTGTAGTTTCAATCACAAAATTCTAAATATATTAAGGTATACCTATATATTCTTTTACTCTTCTTAATTTCCAAAGTGTTCTGACTTTACTAGATTTACTTAATCTACCTTTTTTTGAAGTAGAATTTTAAAACATCTCACTGACATTATCTATTTTTACTATGTAGTAGATACACTATCATGGTTTATTGATTTTATTAAAGGTGCATATTTTGTTTTTAATCTTTTATTATACTTTAAATTCTATTAAAATTATATTATCATTTCAATTTAATATTCTTAAATACAAGTTTGTTTTTCTATTTTAATATTGTAGATTTTGCTTTATTGGTGTTAAAATTTTCCTGAAATATCCTTGTGCAAAGGTTTTACTAAATTTCCTTTACCGTTTGTCATTCTTCTGTTTGTGTATTTCATACTTTAAGTGCAAAAAGGAGAGAGAGAGAGAGAGAGAGAGAGAGAGAGAGAATGTTCATTATTGTCTTTCTATTTTTGGAATCTTTAATAAAAGCGCTAAGTTTCTGAACTGGATCATCTACAATTATTTAAACCTAATTATATGTTTTTGTACTGGCACCTATACATTGTTCTTACACACATGTCTTCTCTTTTCTTAAATATATTTAGGTATTTTTTTCAGAATTGATATATGAGTTATAAATATTTTGAATCCTCAATTTTCAAAAATATATTTATTTGCCTAATAATTCATCAAAAATTTGGCCTGATGTGGAATACTGTTTAAAACTTTTACCTTTTGAATATGAAGACAATTGAAGGCAATGATCCACTCTTTTCATTATAGTGCATTTCAAGTAAGTGGTCTGAAAATATCCATTGCTTTCCTACATAAAAATCTTCCCTTTTTTCTCTCAAATGATGGATACTGAATATTTGATATTTATCTGTTCAGTTTAACATTTTTGTGTTCATTAATGTGTTTATCTTATAGTAATGCTCATAATTTTAAAAATACTTTGGTCAATTTTCATGAATTTTTAGTAAGTGAAGCATATATTCTTTATGTTTTTATATTTATTTGTACATGTATCTTGTTTCAAACATTGCCTTTTGGATATCCGAATAAATAACAAATGAGTATTGGAAACATTGTATCAATTGGTGATCTTTCAAGTATTCTTTCTTAATTTTATCTTTTTGTTGTATTGGACTACTTTTGGGGTGATCTCAGAGTCTTCCATATGATTTTTCTCTTACCTATCTCTGCTGTTATACTTGTCAATCCTGATCCACTTACTTAAAAAAACAATAACCTTCTCCAATGATCTCTTGTTTCTGTCTCTTTCTTTCTCTCTCTGTCTCTCTTATCACTTTTTCTTCTTATTTGAAATATTGAAAATCAGTCTTCTTCAAGGTTAGTAATGTAGTGCATAATTAGAACTAAATGACCACTAAATAAGCATATACTAAGATTTCCCAGGTAAATGTTAACATGTTACTTGAAAATAAGAATAAACACTGGAATGGAGATTCTTGGTGTGTAATACATAATTCTGTACTATGTATGATGTAGAACACATAATATTATATTTTTGAACTCATCTACACTACTGCATGCTGTAGGACTTAGTTTGTTGTATTGCTGTATAATAATCCATTTTATAAACATATCACATTGTTTATACCCTTGTAACGTGCATAGTCCTGTGGATTAATTCCAGTTTTAACCACGAAAGAATAGCGTTGGCAAAAGCAAGATTGCACATGTCTTCAGGGAGTTTTATGGCTATTCATGAACCAGAAAAACATCTGAAGGTATTGACCTACTTCTCTCACTGATTGAGCCTGCAAGCATATTTATCAAATGCTTATCCTCATAAAAGGATAAGAGTTTCTGGATTTAATCTCCTTCAAAAGTCACAAACTGTAAAAAGTGGAAGATAATTTTTTCAAATTGTGTAATTAATTATCCTTCTAGTACTTCTACCCCACTGCTTCATTTTTTTTTTCTCAAACTGAATTGGAAATTAGAGTTACTATGTTCATAACAAAAATTCACTGTTAGTTGAGGGTTGTATGGCATTGAAACTTTATTAGCTGTTAAGGGCATTTTATTCATCTCAAGAAATGTTACAAAATTTATATTATTCAGTAGCACTCTACATAGTATTTTATACATAGTGGGCTTTAATACTCAAAAGAAAGATGTATATGTGTACATATAGGTATGCATATATGTATATACTTGCACATGTGATTGAGTCACCCAGCCCCATACACCATGGCATACAGAGAGAACAGAATCATTTAAAATATTTTCTCCAGTGTTGTAGAATGAATTTTCTGTTGAAACTAAGACAATGAAAATGAAGAACACATGAATTGATTAGGTTCTTTAAAACCTAACACATGAAAGGTTAAGATTATAGCATGGCTTCATGAATGATTAGAGGACAAAGAGTTTGAATAACTCCTTTAAAAACAAATATTTTAACTGGACATGGTGACACACACCTGTAATCCCAGCACTCTGGAGCCTGAGGCAGGAGGATCAGTATGAGTTCCTGGCCAACTCGGGCTACATAGTGAGTTCAAGGCCATAATGAGACCCTGTCTCAATAAACAAATAAACAAACAAACAAATAAATCTCTTATTTTAAAGGCATGGGAAGCAAATGGCATAAAACAGATCAAATTAAAGCTTGTGAGTTTTTTAATTACTATGAAGAATTGACAACCTTTTAAGATTTCTCATGTAAACATTAAAATGCTGCTTCAAAATAAGAATCTAAAATCTGGAATGAAGACCCTTGATACATTTATGTAACTTAAGAACTTGAAATTATCACCACTACTCAAAAGGAACTATATGCAAAATGAAATTTAAAGATGATGGATTAAAATTTTTAAAACATATAGATCATGTCAACGTTATTGAGATGTTACATTTATCAGAAAGAATGCATGATATGTTTCTGATCAACCAGCTGGGAATAATCTTGTGTCGTTGCTCAATTGGAAAAATGCAACCTAAATTCAAAAATGACCAACATTAAAGGAAATTTAGTTGCTATAAATTCAATTTCATGTTGAGGAAAGAAGCCAAAATCTTCAGAGAAGTTGAATTTATCCTTTGGATCCATCAAGTTGACCTCAGCTCAGCCTGGTCAAGGGCATGACAAGCAATACATTCATGAAGATTCAGGGAGGAAAAACTTTTTAGCAGTTACAATTTGCAAGCTGTAGAGAAAATTCAGGATTCTGTAATTTTAATAGATTTCCTCAGGAACAATGTGATCTTAGAATTTCAGAAATTAAGGGTCAAGACTAGCAGTTATCATACAGTACAAAGGGACTCAAAAGCAAACTGATTTGACCTAAGCATCCACTTTTGGTTGTTAATTGTGCCTTGTGTTCCTAGGACAGAAAATACATGAAAAGACCTTAAGATCTAATCTTATGTCTAGAATTGTAAAAAACAAATAATAACAATAGTTACAAAACAGTTCTTGCAAGAGAATCTGAGTGGGAAATTTTAATCTGAGTGGGAAATTTTGTATTCATCATCTTTCATTAAATTCCAAGCCTGACTCAGTTCACAGGCTCAGATAACCTCAAATGAAGAAGGAAGTTAATCGTAATGAGGAATTTTTTTTCTTCAACACCACTTAATGTGAATCTTCCTTGCATGCCTCAAATTGGACAGAGGTTATTTACAAGGCAACTCAGGTCTGAGAGGAAACAGGACAGCCAGATCTTTTGAAAAGTATTGAAGAGTAACTATGTGTCAACTCTGTATTTGGAAAATTTAAAATATATCTTTCGCATATGAATTAAAGTAGGAAGTTAAGGGGGTTGAACAGTAAAAGCGCTTTTTATTTGCTTCGGGTCACAGAGCCTCTGGTGAATTTATAAACAATCTGTAGTTGTTTTCTCCAAAACGAAATATTCAACCATCATACAAACAACTACTATTCTTCCTACACAAAAATATTTTTCGAGTTTTGGTAAATGAATTATGTTACATGCACTTTTGTGGGCCCTAATTAGATTTAGTCAGAGGCTCGCTAATTAAATCAAGTGTAAAATTCTTACCTCCTTAAGTCTTCGGACGACTTCTTCTACATTACATGTAGGAGATTCAGGAACTGCAACTCTAATGTTGACCAGCTCACCATGGGAGAGAATGTTCATAATGGCTCCTTGTTTTCTGTAGTAAGAATTATTACGATAAACACTGCCAACTTGAAGACAAGGAACTCAATTTTCTTCATAGTTAATTCAAAGTAATTCTGTAGCCCACAGATAGCTGCAGAGATTAATGGAAAATCTCTAAAATGTTGAGAGAAAAATGTATGGTGATTGCTGTATCTCTAGTCAGTTGTGCTATTTTTATAATGTGAAGAAATCTTTTAGGAGAATTTTTTTGATTATTTGAAATCTTTATTGATGACAAGTAAATCACCAATGTACAACCAGTTCAGAGGAAACACCCTGAAGTGACAGTACCAAAAATAGTACATTTATGAAGTCAGCGATCCAAAGAGAAGGCTGTGCAATTAAGAATAAGGCTCTGTAATAAAATGGAGTACTACTCATCCATAAAGAACGAGAAACTAGAGACATTTATAGCTAAATGGATGCACATTGAGGCCATACTCTTAAGTGAAATAAATAAGACACACATGTGTAAATACCGAATAGTTTCCCTGGTGTGAGAAACTGAAAGTGCAAATAAAGATCAAAATATATAATAGATAATGTGAAATAGGAAGAAAAGGTCCAAAAGGGAAGGGGAAGTAGGAGGAGTAGGGGAAAGAAAAGAAGGAAAAGGAAAAAATATGAGAAAAGGAAAAAATGGAAACAAAGTCTTTGTAAATAGGGAGGGGTGGAGGGGTTGAAGGGAGTGCAGGGGAATGGGCAAAAATAAGAACCAAGATACATTATGTAAAAGTACAGATTCCTAATAATGAATGTCAGCATATTGTATACATAAAATGTACGAACAAAATTAATGAATGATAAAAAAGAATAAGGCTCTATAGATCATCACTCCCAATAATTAATATGGGATTGAACATTTCCTATCCCCACAACTATAGACTTTAGAGAAATAATGGCTCTGGTATTGAAAAAATGAAATGATGAAAGCATAAATGATTTTGCTGCTGATTAGGCAAAAGACAAAGATGCCTAAATGTCTTTTCTTATGAGATTTTTTCCATGGAGGACAGATTAAATGGAAGGAAATAAAATACTGAACTTGAAGAAAAATAATAGGAAATCAATCAGAAGAGCAAAATGACACCAGAAAAAAATGGAAATATCATGAAGAAAACCTAAAGGACTTGTGAAGCAACATTTACTAGATATGCATATTATAGAAATTCCAGGAGAGAAGAACCTTGAAATAACAGCAGTTGAATTATTAAATAGGGAAAGGAAATAAATATCCAGATTGAAGAAGACAAACTGTCCAGAATCAGAGTGTACACAAGGAAGTACACATGGGCATAAATTATATTCAGATTGTGAAAATGAGACAAATAATCCTGAAAGTCATTAGAGGAAATGATTGTATGACTGTCACCTGAATTCTAAGTAGAAATGTTCTAGATGAGAAGGGAATGCAATGGTATAATCCAAGTATACAAAGAAAAATTCTGCTAATCAGTAAATATAAATTCAGCAAATTATTCCTCCAAAATGTACACAGACTTTCACAGGTAAATAAAACTAAATTTATTACAATCAGGCCTGACTGACAGTAATGTTAAGTGGAGGCTTTTAAGTTGAAACAAAAGCATGTTAGGAAGTGACATGATAGCACATGACAGAGGAAATTGTTGGTAAACTAAGTATACAAATAAATACAAAATATAGTAACACAAGAACAGCAGTATGTAAGGCAGATTTAATACTGGTAAAAAATTAAAAGACAGTAGTATTTAAATAAATATAAAATGTTATTGGAGTCAATATAAATTTTGACATCAATAGCAAACTGAGGGAGGGAAGAAGTAAAATTAAGTTTTTGGGTGCAATGGAAGTTACATTATCAATTTAAATATTAGAAGTATAAGATATTTTAATTAAGATCGGTGGTAATTGTAATGAATATACCAATAAAATTATATAACATGATAAAATAAGTCATATAACTACACTTTATTAGTGCAACATAAAGGGAGATGATAAGGTTAGCTACAAGGAACAAAGCTACAAAAATGGCTGAAAATAATGAACAAAATGACAAGAGTAATACATTCCCTATCAGTAATTACTTTAAGTACAAGTTGATGAAACTTGCCGATTAAGTCATAGAATGCCTAATTGCATAAAGTGCGTACTTCTAAATATATGTTATCTATACCAGCGATTCATTTTTAAAAACATGCTTATCCTGAAAGTGAAAAGATGAAAAAGATATTTCCTACAAGTGAGAAACAAAACGAAGTGAAAGATGGAAAAAATATTCTATGGAAATAGAAAACGTTATATTAGGCAAAATAAGATCTAAACTAAAATCTGTAACAAGAGTGAAGAACATGGTACAAGTACAAAAATATAAATTCAAGAAGTTATAACAAATATAAATATACACAACATTAGAGCACACATATATGTAAGGCAAATAATGACAGAACTTAAGAAATAGCAAGATTGTAATAGTAGGATACTTCAGTCCCTCACTGTAATTAAGGATATAAAACACCAAAAAAGAATCAAAAAGTAATAATGGACTTGAACAAAAATACTATTGTTTAACTGGACATAGCATGGTAATAAACACAACATTCTTCCTAACACTGGTAAGTGATACATTCTTCTTAAATGCACACAGTAAATTCTTTAGGTTAAATCATGTTAGGCCATAAGAATGTATCTTAATGAAAGATAGTAGTTATAACAGTATCTTTTGTGATTAATGTAGAATGCAACTAGAAATTGATAGCAGAAGGAAGACTAAAAAATTCACAATTATGTGAAAACTAAGTAACGATTTTGAACAATAAATAGGTAAAGGAAGTAAAAAAAGTTATTAGAAAATATATTGAAACAAGTTAAATAAAAGCATAACACACCAAAATTTATGAGATGTAGGAATACTAGTACTCAGAGTAGAAGAATACACTAACCCAAAATTAGAATAAAGAAAATAATAAAAATTGGAGCAGGAGAAATGAAATAAAGAGAAAAAATATCCGCAAAATGATTTGGTATTTTCAAAAGATCAACAAAATTGACAAACTTCTGGCTTGACTAATAAAAAAGAAAATATAAATTAAAATTTCAATAAAAAGGAACCACAAAAGACACAATTAAAAAAAGTATAAGATTATTATAAACAACTTCATGTCAACTAATTGGATAACCAGAGAGATAGAAAAAATACTATAAAATATAACGATATTAATAATTGCAGAGAGAACATATAAAACATTTATTAAAACATTGTAAAAGATCCCTATTAGAAACTGTATAACGTTGCTAAAAGAAATAAAGAACTAAATAAATGGGAATACATCATACTTCTGGATTAAAAAACAGAATAATGTTAAGATTTCACTTCTCTCATATGTTGAGCTATATTTCTAAAGAAATCCTCATAAATATTTAGGTATACTTTTAAATATAAACCGAGAATCCAATATAAAGTTTTATGAAAATAAAAATAATTTAAATGGTTTTCTCAGTCTGCTTTGGGTTGCTTTAACAATATACACAGCAGAGGGAAATTTATAGCTGTTTATTTGATTCAAGCTTCTAGAGGCTGAAAAATAAGAGGAGCACATCACTAGAATTTGGTGAGACCCTCCTGGCTTCATTAGACATGGAAGAAAAACTGAAGGAGAAGCAGCCTTCTGCAAGCGGGGGGGGGGGGATCTTTCCTGTGGTGGATTTGCTTTACAACACTTTGCTTTCTAGAGAAGTAATCCAGTCACAGAGCTCTAACAGTCATGTAAAGGAGGTGCACAGGGTAAAGGAATGTATATGAATAAAGATATTTATACATAGCATGTCAAGTCTTAACCATATATTTACATTCATAATGTATGAATTATATCATTCATAAATCATATATAAATGAATGTATGTATTTAAAGAAATCATTAGTCTTCCTATTTTCAGACCTTGATAGGTTAAACAACCTGAAATTGAATATAGTAATAAATAATGCATTATGTATTTCAGCAAAAGTATGATATTTTAATTATTCTCACCCAAGAAACAATAAATACCAAGTGTACGTTTTAATAATTTAATTCTAATGAGAGAAACTATTTGGCATTTACACATGTAGGTGCTATTTATTTCACTTAAGAGAATGGCCTCAATATGCACTCATTTATCTGTAAATGTCCCGAGTTTCTCTTTCTTTACAGCTGAGTAGTACTCCATTTTATTAAAAAAACCACATCTTCTTTATCCAGTTTCCAGCTGATGGGCACTGGGGCTGTTTTCAAGCTTTTGCTATCATAAAATGTGCTGCTATAAACATGGGTGCACATATATCGCTGTGGTATGTTTCTTTTTTTATCAACTTATGAAACTTTTATTTTTATAAGCATAAAATCATCCATAACTTTATATTTTAATTCTTTTATTGGTACATTTTAGATATACAATATGTTTACATTTATCATTGGGTGCTTGTACGTGACCATGATGTATCTTAGTTCTTATTTTTTCCTCCATTAACTGTGCACCCTTCACCCCCTCCACACTTCCCTATTTATATAGATCTCAAAATTTTTCTTTTCTCATAATTTTTCCTTTCCCTTTTTCCCTTTCCCCTTCCCCTCCCACCACCTCTACACCTTTGGACCTTTTCCTATTTTAAATTATCAATTATTCATTTTAATCATTCTAATCCTTATTTACACTTTCAGTTTCTCACACTAGAGAAACTATTCGGTATTGACACAAGTGTGTCCTATTTATTTCATTTAAGAGATGGCCTCAGTATGCATCCATTTAGCTATAAATGTCTCTGGTTTCTCATTCTTTATGGCTGAGTAGTACTCCATTTTATAAAAAACAAACACATCTTTTTTATCCAGTTTCCGGTTGATGGACACTTGGGCTGATCCCAAGCTTTAGCTATTACAAATGGTGCCACTATAAACATGGGTGCACATATATCTCTGTGGTATGATTCTTTTAATTCTTTGAGGAAGATACCCAGCAGGGCAATAGCCAGGTCAAATGGAACCTCCAGTCCTAGTTCCTTGAGGTATCTCCATACTGATTTCCACAGTGGTTGCACCAGTCTGCACTTATACCAAAAATGAAGAAGGATTCCTTTCTCCCCACAACCCCGCCAGCATGTGTTATTGGTTGATTTCTTTATAGAAGCCATTCTTTCTGGGGTGAGGTGGAATCTCAGCATTGTTTTCATCTGCATCTCTCAAATGAACAGTGATGTTGAAAATTTTTACATATGTTTATTTGGTGCTTTTACTTCCTTATCTAAGAAATATCTGTTCATTTCAGATGCTCATTTTTGAATTGGGTCTTTGAATTTGGGGGATTGGATTTTTTTCACTTCTTTATATATACTAGATAGGAGACCTTTCTCTGAAGCACAGCTGCTAAAAATCTTTTCACACATTGTAGGTTGTCTCTTAGCTCTGTTGATGGCTTCTCTTGCAGTGTAGAAGCCTTTGAATGAGATGACATCCCAGTTGTTGATTCTTTTTGCTAGTTCCCGTCCTACTGAGGTTTTTTTCATAGTCTTTTTTTCTATATCTTTTTATTGATACGTTTTAGGTGTACAATATAATGACATGCATCATTGTAGATATGCACCTTTCCATACTTTCTTGGTTCTTATTTTTTAGCCCTAACCCTGTCCTCCCTTCAACCCCTCAATCCCTCCCTATTTACAAAGACTTTGTTCCCATTTTTTCATGTTCTCATATTAATTCTATTCCCTTCTTTCCTTTCCCCTGAATTTTTTTCCTACGCCAATGTCTTTGAGAGTTCTACTTAACTTACCTTACATTAAGTTTAGTGTATCTGTTTTAATATTTAGATTTAAAATCCACTTTGATCTTACTTTAGTGCCTGGTGATAGATATGGGTCTAGTTTTAATCTTTGGCAAGCTGAAATCCAGTTTTTTCAACACCATTTATTAAATAGGCTATCTTTCCCTCAATGAGGGCGGTTGGCTCCTTTGTCAAAGATGAGGTGGCTGAGTATGTCTAGAGTTGTTTCTGCATGTTCTAATCCATTCCACTCATCCTCAGGTCTGTTTCCTTGCCAGTACCATGCTATTTTTGTCACAGTAGCTTTGTAGTATAGTTTCAAGTTGGGAATTGTGATACCCCCAGCCATGTCTCTGTTGCCTAGTATTGCTTTGGCTATTCTAGGTGTCTTCTGGTTCCAAATGAAATTTTGGATTGTTTTCTCTAGTTCTGTGAAATATATTATTGGAATTTCAATCAGCATTGCATTAAATCGATATAACAGTTTTGGAAGTAGGGCCATTTTCACTATGTCGGTTCTTCCTACCCAGGAGCAAGGGATATCTTTCCATTTTCTTATATCCTCTTCAATCTCTTTTTTCAGAATGCTGTAGTTTTCAGTGTAGAGGTCTTTTGCTTCCTTTGATAGATTGATTCCTAGATATTTCATTTTCTGGATGCTATTGTAAAAGGAATTGTTTCCCTAATTTCTCTCTCAGTGAGTCTGTTATTTGTGTATATGAAGACTATTGTTTTTTGAGTGTTGACCTTGTATCCAGCTACTCTACTGAATCTCTCAATTAAATATAAAAGTCTTGGCGGAGTTTTTTTGTGTCTTCTATGTAAAGTATCATATCATCAGCAAATAATGACAGTTTAACTTCTTCCTTTCCTACCTTCATGTCTTTTATTTCTTTCTCTTTTATAATTGTTTTGGCTAATGTTACAAAACTATATTGACCAGGAGTAGTGATACTGGGCATCCTTGTCTTGTTCCTGATTTTAGCGTGAAAGTTTTCAGTATTTGACCATTTAGTATGATGTTAGCTGTTGGTTTTTCATAGGTAGCCTTTATCAAGTTGAGATAAAGAACTGCTATTCCAATTTTCTGTAGAGTTTTTTCTCAAGATTGGGTGTTGGATTTTGTTGAATGCTTTTTCAGCAACTATTGATATGATCATAAGGTTTTTGTCCTTGACTCTGCTAATATAGTGTATTGCATTTATTGATTTACACATGTTGAGCCATCCTTGCATCCCTGGGATACATCCAACTTGGTCAGGGTGTGCGATCTTCTTGAAGATCTTCTGTATTCTGTTTGCCAGTATCTTATTGAGGATTTTTGCATCTACGTTCATTAGGGAGATTGGCCTGTAGTTCTATTTTTCATTTGAGTCTTTCCCTGGTTTTGGAATCAAAGTAACACTTGCTTCCAGGAATGAATTTGGAAGTATTGCTTCCCTTTCAATTTCAGTGATGAGTTTAAAGAGTAATGGCAATAGTTCTTTAAATGTCTTGTAGAAATCAGTAGTGAAGCCATCAGGACCTGGGTTTTTGTTTGTTGGTAAATTATTTTTTTCCATTTTCAATTTCACTGATTGTAATTGGGGTGTTTAGAATTTCTCTATCTTCCTCAATTTAAGTTTGGCAATTCATGTGTATCTAAGAATCTTCTCATTTCTTCTGTGTTTTTCATTTTATTAAGAGTACAGATTCTCAAAGTAGGTATTCATGATCCTCTGGATTTCTGCTGGATCTGTTGTGACTTCACCTTTTTCAATTTTAGTTGCATGGATCTGAGCCTTTTCTTTCCTTTTTTTGATAAGGTTGGCGAAAGGTTTATCAATTTTATTTATTCTTCAAAAAACCAAGTCTGCAATTCATTAATATTTTCTATTGTTCTCTTAGTCTTCATTGCATTGATTTCTGCTCTGATCTTTATAATTTCTATTCTTTATGAGCTTTGGGTTTGTAGTGCTCTTCTTTTTCTAGGAGCTTGAGGTACAGCATTAAGTTGTTTATTTGAGCTCTCTCTGTTTTCCTAATATAGGCATTCACTGCTATGAATTTCCCTCCAGGAACTGCTTTCATTGTGTCCCATAGATTACTGCATGTTTTAGTGACATTATAATTTATTGTAGAAACTGTCTAATTTCTTCTTTAATTTCCTCTGTGACCCATTGGTTATTCAGGAGGGTGTTATTCAATTTCCATGTGTTTGTGTGGATTTTGTGGTTTATATTATTGATCTCCAATTTTATTGCACTATGGTCTGATAATATACAGGGGGTAACGTCAATTCTTTTACATTTACTTAAACATGTCCTATGAGCTAGCATGTAGTCTATTTTGGAGAATGACACATGTGCATCCCAAAAGAATGTCTATTTTGTATTTGTGGGGTGCGACACTCTGTAAACATCTCTTAAGCCCATTTGCTCAATAGCTTGGTTCAATTCTAGAATTTCGTTGTTTATTTTTTGTCTGGATGATCTGTCTATTTGTGATAGTGGGTTATTGAGGTTCCCCACTACAATTGTATTAGTGGTTATTTGATTTTTTCATGTCCATTAATTTTTGTTTTGTATAGTTGGGGGCATTTGTATTTAGTGCATATATAATTATGATTCTCATCCCTTCCCCTTGGATTGTTCCCTTCACAAGGATGTGGTGACCCTCTTTGTCTCTCTGAATTACTTTTGGTTTGAAATCTACTTTGTCTGCAAATAAGATTGCTACCCTTTCTTTTTTCCAGGTTCCTGTAGTGTGGAGAACTGTTTTCCATCATTTTATTTTCAGTCTATGAATTTCCTTTTGAGTTAGGTGTGTTTCTTGTATACAGCATATTGTTGGATTTTGCTTCTTTATTCTGCCAGTCTATTTCTTTTAATTGGTGAATTGATGCCATTAACAATGATGGTTATAACTGATAGATATTGACTCATCCTTGTCATGATATTTTAGTGCTGTTGACACTTTTATTTTTTTTTTATTTTTCATGCTTTCCTTTTAGTTCTTTCCTTGCCTGGAGGCTTCCCTCTGTTGGGCCTTATGGATTTGTAACCTTCAATGTCTTTTTCCAGGATATTGTTTAGAATTGTTTGGAGTGCTGTTTTGGTATCATGGAATACCTCAGGTGTTCTTTTTCACGGAATTATGTAATTTCCCCTTTGATTTTGAAAGATAATTTTACAGGATACAACAGTCTAGGTTGCAAGTTATTTTCTTTTAGGGCTTGAAACACTTCACTACAGGCTCTCCTTGGCTTGAGGGTTTGTGTTGAGAAGTCTGCTGTGATTCTGAAGGGCTTTCCTTTGTAGGTGATTTGTTTCTTTTCTCTAACTGCTTGTAGGATTTTGTTTTCTGTTGAGTTTCTGGGATCTTTACCATTATATGACTAGGTGTAGGTGTTTTTGATCATGGTGAGTTGGAGTTCTATATGCCTCACTTACGTGTATGTCCAATTCTCTAACTCTTCCTGGGAAGTTTTCTACTATTACTTCTGTGAACAATTTTTTTACACTTGATCTTAGCCAAAGGGCCGAGAAGCGATAACAATTTTTTTTTAATGTCACTTGTATTTTCTTCTGCTTTTTTGTTCACTTCTATCTGTTGTATGTTATTTTTCTTTGCATCATCTAGCAGCTGCTGGATTGATTTCTCATGGTCCCTTACTATTTTTAAGAAATTTCTGTTTTTATGGTCAATAACCACAATCCCGTCTTCTAAATCTGAAATTCTATCTTCACATTCCCTTAATCTCTTGTGCATACTTTAAGTGGAGTTTTTAGTCTCCTGAATATCTATTTGAATCTGTTTCTTGGATTCCATTTCTTTCTTATGTTGGGCAATCAATCATGGTTTTCATTTCTTTCTTATGCTGGGCATTCATGGCTTCCAGCATGTTTCTGAGCTCATCTATTTTTTTTTACCTGTTTCTGTTCTAGAGCCTCTAATCATGACTTTCACTGTGCCCACCATTTCTGTAGTTATCTGGAAAATTATTTCTGGTTTGAATTTTTCTAGGGCCTTATTAATTTGTTTTCTTACTTCCTGTGCTATCAGTTCAGGGTGTCCAGATGGGTGATTGTCAGACTTTTCTACCTTGTTTCCCCCAGAATTTACCTTTGCGAGAGTGGAAGTGTGAGTTTTTGCCTTGCTTAAATGTGTTCTCATTTTTGTTTTTGGTACTGCCCTTGGTTTAACTCCTGGGTTGATACTTCAAAATTGCTCATTGTAAGTATCTTTGTTGTTTATATTTAGAACCCTTATGGAATGATTGCTTCTCAGAGGTGTCTTCCAGATATAGCTGGTCTTTAGTTTTTGAGTCTCTAATGACTGTGAGGCCATCTCATTTTCATTACACCAGGAAGGACAACTGATTAGATCAATCACAACACCTTAGCCCAAGTTATACAAACAGCAACACCATAGCATCAACCACAGTGTAGAAAATGACAATTTGTGGTAGTTATTAATCTATCACCTTTAACTGTGTGAATTAAATCAAAATTGAGGATCAACCCAACATATGTTTATAGTGAATAAACTCTTCAATATAGCAACTTTACCCTTCAGGATGGGAGGATAGAAGAACTTGGGAAGGGAGGCATAGATAGGTAGAAGGATAGGTGAATGTTAGTAGTGAGGCCAGAGGACACAGAAGAGAGAAGGAGAAAGAGAAGAAAAGGAAAATAAAGAAGAAATCCAAATTAGGAGCAGAACAGGAACAAAAAAGGACATGAAAAACAATATGAGACAACAGGAGAGCAAGTTGGAGAGAGAAAGAAAAGAGAAAATAAATTTTTAAAAGAACAGAAAAATAAAAATTTGAAAAAAGTAGAAAAAGAAAAAAAAGAAAATTTAAAATAAGAACAAAAATACAATAATTTTGAAAATAGCAAATAAAAACAAAAATGAATGGCCTCCTTCAGGGTTTGTCTCTGCTGTAACAATAGACAATGTGGGTAGCTGTGTGCAGATATAAGTCAATGAGTCGCAGGAGGCCAGTCACTGACTCATAAGTTTCAGGCAGATTTCTGGCTGCAAGACCCAAGTTGAGCTCCCTGTACTCCTGCAAGGTTGAACTCTGCAAAGTTCTACTGCAGGTTCCAGCTGCTCTTCCCCTGAAGATAGTCCAGTTTCCAGTGGGAGGTGATGATCCCTCTAACTTATGAAGGACAGTGGTCTGGTGTGCTTTTATTGTAGAGGTTCTCTTCACTTTTCCAGTGGACTTCAGTTTTCATCAAGGTGCCTGAGAGAGGCTCTCTATCTATTGTTCACGTTTGCTCTATCTTCTGGAGCTCAGGACAATGGCCTTTATGCCGCCCTGTGCCTTTGTAGTATGGAACCAAGTAGCAGGGCAGCCAGGAGGCCAGAGGTAGGGTGGGGGAGAGGGGCTGCAGGCACCCTTGCAGCTAAACTGGTTGATGTGGGCATGGCGAGTGGCCTAATTAGCTGTTCTTAAGATAGATTTATTTCATGAATACTTCAACTTATTGAAATTCTGGTGAAATCTTTTGTATAAATATTGCATATTGAAAAATTTATTGACTGCCTTGACAGTGACTAAAATTCAATAATATTTATATAAAGATGCATTTATCACTCAAGTATTTAGCTTATGATTAGGCTTCTTTTTCAATTTTTAATGAGAGAACATGAATTTTGAAAGCATAACAATGATTTGACTTGAGTTTTTGTTAATTCTAACAACTGCAATGAGAAAGAAAAATAAGATTATTGAAAGAAGAGAAAAAAGTAACTTTGATACTCAATGGTTATTCTTTTGAGCAGAACCCAAATAATAAAAATGTAATTGGTTAATAAGAATTTCATACAAAATAGTCTTATATTTTAGATCAGCAAACAAAATTACCAAAAGTTTCCTGATGA
The DNA here is from genome assembly GCF_053883595.1 of Heterocephalus glaber. Lineage (NCBI taxonomy): Eukaryota > Metazoa > Chordata > Mammalia > Rodentia > Bathyergidae > Heterocephalus > Heterocephalus glaber. Next base: position 24,985,094 of record NW_028258145.1, on the reverse strand, counting down.
TATTTTTACTGGAAGGAAGTCTACTAATCTACTCACTGAAGAAAATTGTTATCAAAATCCTAACATACATTTTGCTTGACAAATTCAAACAAAGTACCTGATCATAATTAATAAGAACACATTATTCAAAAAAAAAAAAGAATACATTATTCAATGAATGGCTTTGATACAAGTTTCTAATGATTAAGGAAAAATTTTAAATTAGATTCATATCCCATAGATATCAAAAAGTAAATTTATTGTTAAATAAGTATATAAATGTGGTATGAGAAGTATCATTAAAACTTTAGAAATAATGTGTGAATATACACAGACTTTTTATCTGGAGAGGAACCAAGCATGATACTGAAAGTGAATACAGCCAGGGAACATGTTTCAGTATCTAATGATTAATATTAAAATGAAAGGAAAAACTTTGTAATTATTTGCATTATGTCTGAAAAATCAAAGGTCAGGTTTTTATTTTATAAAGAAATCTTACACACCGGTAGTATTAACTGATAGGAAAGAAAAAAAAATAGAAAGTAATTAAAAAAGAATATAAATGAATAATAAACATTTGAAAGAGTGTTCCATTTCAATAAATCATTTAATTAATAAGATTTTAAATGACAAAATGTCATAATTTCCAGCTCAATAATCAAAACTAAATATTTTGTATTTTTCAGCACTGTCTATAATGAACTGATACACTGTCATACATATTTGAAAGAAATAAAAACTGACAAATTTACAGATGCCTATTTGATAGCTTATAAAAATATTTAGAAAAAGTGCATTCTGTTTCTTTAAAATAATTAATCCTAAATAAATAATAAAAAGATGACATGTAGTGGTAATTTTTAAAAGGTTTTTTCATAGGACCAAATAATGGAACCATGGATGATGGTAACCACATCTGTATCATTTCTCCTTCATACAATGGAGTATTTTGAAGACACTAAAATATGATAAAATGTTATATAATTTATATTTAAATGTAAGAATGTGTAGCAGATGAAAATCATGTTATCCCAGTGTAAGTGGATATTGATATACTCATCATGCATATGAACATCAATTTAATTGGAGAATACACTATGACATATCTGGCTGATGTTATTAAAATATTAACTATACTATTAAAAACATTAACTATTAACTAGATAGTTTTTACAATTTAATGATAATGTCAGTAAAACATACAGGAATATATGGGAAACACTGAAAGCAGTTCTACGAGGGAAATTCATAGCAGTGAATGCCTATATTAGGAAAACAGAGAGAGCTCAAATAAACAACTTAACGGTAAATGTTAGGCACCTAGAAAAAGAAGAGGAAGGCAAACTCAAAGCTCATTTGAGGGAGGAAATTGTAAAGATCAGAGCAGAAACCAATGCAATACAGACTAAGAGAACAATACAAAAAATCAACAAATGAAAGAGTTGCTTTTTTGAAGAATAAATAAAATTGATAAACCTTTCGCCAACCTTATCAAAAAAAGGAAAGAAAAGGCTCAGATCCATGCAACTAAAATTGAAAAAGGTGAAGTCACAACAGATCCAGCAGAAATCCAGAGGATCATGAATACCTACTTTGAGAATCTGTACTCTTAATAAAATGAAAAACACAGAAGAAATGAGAAGATTCTTAGATACACATGAATTGCCAAACTTAAATTGAGGAAGATAGAGAAATTCTAAACACCCCAATTACAATCAGTGAAATTGAAAATGGAAAAAAATAATTTACCAACAAACAAAAACCCAGGTCCTGATGGCTTCACTACTGATTTCTACAAGACATTTAAAGAACTATTGCCATTACTCTTTAAACTCATCACTGAAATTGAAAGGGAAGCAATACTTCCAAATTCATTCCTGGAAGCAAGTGTTACTTTGATTCCAAAACCAGGGAAAGACTCAAATGAAAAATAGAACTACAGGCCAATCTCCCTAATGAACGTAGATGCAAAAATCCTCAATAAGATACTGGCAAACAGAATACAGAAGATCTTCAAGAAGATCGCACACCCTGACCAAGTTGGATGTATCCCAGGGATGCAAGGATGGCTCAACATGTGTAAATCAATAAATGCAATACACTATATTAGCAGAGTCAAGGACAAAAACCTTATGATCATATCAATAGTTGCTGAAAAAGCATTCAACAAAATCCAACACCCAATCTTGAGAAAAAACTCTACAGAAAATTGGAATAGCAGTTCTTTATCTCAACTTGATAAAGGCTACCTATGAAAAACCAACAGCTAACATCATACTAAATGGTCAAATACTGAAAACTTTCACGCTAAAATCAGGAACAAGACAAGGATGCCCAGTATCACTACTCCTGGTCAATATAGTTTTGTAACATTAGCCAAAACAATTATAAAAGAGAAAGAAATAAAAGACATGAAGGTAGGAAAGGAAGAAGTTAAACTGTCATTATTTGCTGATGATATGATACTTTACATAGAAGACACAAAAAAACTCCGCCAAGACTTTTATATTTAATTGAGAGATTCAGTAGAGTAGCTGGATACAAGGTCAACACTCAAAAAACAATAGTCTTCATATACACAAATAACAGACTCACTGAGAGAGAAATTAGGGAAACAATTCCTTTTACAATAGCATCCAGAAAATGAAATATCTAGGAATCAATCTATCAAAGGAAGCAAAAGACCTCTACACTGAAAACTACAGCATTCTGAAAAAAGAGATTGAAGAGGATATAAGAAAATGGAAAGATATCCCTTGCTCCTGGGTAGGAAGAACCGACATAGTGAAAATGGCCCTACTTCCAAAACTGTTATATCGATTTAATGCAATGCTGATTGAAATTCCAATAATATATTTCACAGAACTAGAGAAAACAATCCAAAATTTCATTTGGAACCAGAAGACACCTAGAATAGCCAAAGCAATACTAGGCAACAGAGACATGGCTGGGGGTATCACAATTCCCAACTTGAAACTATACTACAAAGCTACTGTGACAAAAATAGCATGGTACTGGCAAGGAAACAGACCTGAGGATGAGTGGAATGGATTAGAACATGCAGAAACAACTCTAGACATACTCAGCCACCTCATCTTTGACAAAGGAGCCAACCGCCCTCATTGAGGGAAAGATAGCCTATTTAATAAATGGTGTTGAAAAAACTGGATTTCAGCTTGCCAAAGATTAAAACTAGACCCATATCTATCACCAGGCACTAAAGTAAGATCAAAGTGGATTTTAAATCTAAATATTAAAACAGATACACTAAACTTGCTGGAAGATAAGTTAGGTAGAACTCTTGAAGACTTTGATATAGGAAAAGACTTTATGAACAAATCCTTAGCAGCACTGAAACTAGGACAAAGAATCAACAACTGGGATCTCATCTGTTTAAAAAGCTTCTGCACTCCAAGAGAAAGCATCAACAGAACTAATAGTCAACCTATAATTTGGGAAAAATTTTTAGCAGCTGTACCTCAGACAAAGGTCTACTATCTAGAATATATAAAGAACTGAAGAAAAATCAGACTACTCATATATAAAGACCCAATTCAAAAGTGGGCATCTGAAATGAACAGACTTTTCTCAGATAAAGAAGTAAAAGCAGTCAACAAACATATGAAAAAATGTTTAACATCACTTGAGAGATGCAGATGAAAATAGCACTGAGGTTCCACCTCCCCCCAGAAAGAATGGCTGCTATTAAGAAATCAATCAATAACAATGCTGGTGAGGTTTTGAGGAGAAAGGAACCCTTCTTCATTGTTGGTAGGAGTGGAGACTGGTGCACCCACTGTGGAAATCAGTATGGAGATACCTTAAAGAACTAGGAATAGAAGTCCCATTTGACCCACCTATTCCTCTGTTGGGTATCTTCCCCAAAGAATTAAACGTATCATACCACAGTGATATTATGCTCACCCATGTTTATAGCAGCACAGTTTGTAATAGCTAAAACTTGAAAAGAGTGCAAGTGCCCATCAACTGGCGACTGGATAAAGAAGATTTTTTTTTCATATATAAAATGGAGTATTCTTCAGCCATAAAGTACAAGAAACCAGAGACATTTATAGCTAAGTGGATGCACATTGAGGCCATACTCTTAAGTGAAATAAACAGGATACATATGTGTAAATACCGAATAGTTTCTCTGGTATGAAAAACTAAAAGTGTAAATAAGGATCAAAATATGTAACTGATATTGTATAATAGTAAGAAAACCTCTAAAGTAGTAGGAGAAATGGGAGGGGAAGGGGAAAGAAAAGAAGGGAAAAGAAAATATATGAGAATAGAAAAAAATGAAAACAAAGTTTTTCTAAATAGAGAAGTGTAGAGGGGCTGAAGGGAGGACAGGGAAATGGGGAAAAAATAAGAACCAAGATTCATCATGTAAATGTACAAGATCCCAATGACGAATGTAACTGTATTGTATACCTAAAATATACTAATAAACGATGCAAAAAAGTAAAATAATATATTAACTGTGGCTTTATATGATCAGGGAAATCATGCTTATGTTTTCTCTAGTGTTTTGTTACAATAGATTTGATTTAATAAGAAAAGAAAAATAGGTAAGGATATTAATAATGAAATACCTACCACCAAGGATAAGAAATGTGGACTAAGGAAAATTATAAAAGTAGAATCCTCAGTGTTACAAAGAATAGAGGCAATAATATCTATTGTATTCTGTAAGAATGTTCATAAGTCAGATACATTCAGAAGTCTGACAAAGTGAGTCTTATGCACCTTTGACACAAATATACAATGTATATTGCTTTGCATTTTTTGTCCCCCCACCCCTATTAACACTGCTTCTCCTCTTGCTTCCGGATGGCTTGGGGTATAATTGAGCCCTGTCCTACTGTACATTATGGCAGTATACAACAACCACACAGTGGCACAGCTGTGGAAATGAGCTACTTCTGTGATTTGTTTGCATCTGTGAATATTTGTAATGTGAGGTCTGTTGTAATCTGTGAAAGCTCTCAACTGGATGTTTGTAAATCGGAGAGTTACTGTAATTTCTTACACTGATTATTTTTACAGTTTCCTTTTAAAGCATACTTGCTTTTTGTTGGGTTAACTGAGATAAAAATACATGCTCAATAACTTGTTCCATTTGTATTCTGGGATTTCTTTGTTCAGACCAACATTAGATCATTTATTTTCTTTGCATTACATAGGTGATTAATAATTGTTCTAATTTTCTTCATCCATTTTGAGAAATTTGTAAGAAACTAACATCTGGTAATAACTAAGCCAAGTACTTTTAATATGCAGAAAAATTCCCATTATTCTTTTTAATATCATTTAGTTTTATCATGGCTACCCAAATACAGGCCAAAATTGTCTTCTAACACATAGTGAATTTTTGAAAACAGTAATTTAAGTATAGATGCTATAAGCTACATTAATTAATATTTAATAGCTGATGATAATATTGACCCACAATGATTCCTTTCAAGTATTTCTACTGAAGAATTTCTGAAACAGTCTTGGAACTATCTAGGGCAGGAAAAGTAGCAACTATTAAATTTGAAATGTATGTGTAAAGTTACATTTAAATATTTAACTCATGTATTATTTCAGTCATACTGAGGAAATTTTGTTTCTTCTAATGCTATTTATGATTTTCTACCTATTGCATAATGATACATTAAATTCTTGTTAAGTTTTTTAATTATAAACAGTAGTCTAAGCCATCATCCACTTAACAAAGTTGATACAAATTTGGTATATAAATTCAAAATGTAATCCGAGGAATTATTATATCTTAAGCCACTTCTTTTTATGACTTTGCTTAATTGTAGCGTGGAACCTCTTGAGAGCTCTAGTAACTTAAAAAGGGTTATTAAAATTCACTTAAAGTGAATGTGTCACTCATAAATTAGACAGCTAATACAACTGACCTCTATGTAAAGAAGTTAACATCTGTACTAACCTCATGTACTGAAATTATTTTTTACTATGACAGATATCCGTTTAATTTTTCAATGAAAAATAGTTTTGTTCCCTTTGAGATTAGGCTTCATAATTATTAATACAATATAGAAATAGTTTAAGGACTTCAGTTATAAAAATTTTAATGTGAGACAAATAAGACCTAGGATTTAGAATATAGCAATTAAGCCATAAAAATATAATTCAATCATCTAATTGTAAATGCTATAGTCATTTTTGAAATCAAATGTAAAAGGTACTGGATGCTTCATGTAACTCTGGAGCCTCTTTCATCTTATTTCTTCTTCATAGCTAAATTTCAGTTTCTTGGCTTCTAGGGAGTCTTCTTAAATGCTTAGAAATACTGTTATATCCCTTCTCAATAGGAAAAAATTTTAATTTCTTTTCCATAATATACTAATTTTATTCCTTTCTTATAATATTTAACTTTCAATATCTTAGTCATTATAAGTACTTTAAGTCTTACCTTCACTGTGAATATTCTATGAAAGGTGTCCCATGATTCTTTATAGTACAAATATTGAGAATCATAATGCCCTGCATATGGTTAGTACTTAGTTTACATTTTTAAAATAAAAAGTAAAAGTTGCATGACTAAATATTATCACGTTACATTTATTTTAGCATTTATGCTTCACAGTACTGATAAAATCATGCATTGGCATTAAACTGGCTTCAAAACTAATTCTTAAATGTAGAGAACTAATAATATGTTACATCCACAGTTTCACAATACTAAGACTATCTCTGTGTAATTGCTATTATAATTTTTTTAAGAGGAAAATGATAGTCATACCACTTGATTTTTGCCACTATAATGTCCAGTTTGAATCACATCAGCAATCATTTAAACAGATTGGCAAATTATGTCATTAAATGTTATATCGTGTGAGAATATTTTGGAGGGCTATGGGAGAAAGATTAAGAGACTAAGAGAAAATTGTGTTGGGAGCATATGATACATGAAAGAATAGATTTGAGTTTGAGATCCAGAATAGATATTATTAAATGATCATATGTCCTTGTGAAAAGCTGAAAAATTATATACCCACAAAATATAAACAGATCTTGATCTCCTTGTGTTTTATAGAAATTAATTGAAAAAGTCAATGTTGATGACTTCTCAGATGTAGTTCTAGTTACTCAATAATTCTACTCAAGGAATGTGGTTTGCTCTGGAGAGATTAACTAAAAAAGATAAAGCCCTTTTCAAAGGCTGAAATCAATTGTTTTTCTGTGAAGTGTGTTATACACAAATATTCCTTCCTATTCTCTTCAAGTCACAGAACTAAACTAAGGGGGAATATCCTTAAAAATGTTGTTGAAATAAAATATTGAGCACATATAATAAACTTTTAAAATGAAGGTATAAAAGCTAAACTTTAATAGCATTATTAGGATTAATTTCTATCCAGTTTTATACCTTATGAACTTTTGAAAGAATTATGATTATAAAAAGTTATGAGAAATTAAACTCACTTTTCTGCAACACTTGGTTTTACCTTGATTTATTCTTTCATTCTTTTTCTGTTGTCAAGCATATCTAAGTTATTGACACCAGAAGAGATAAACCCCAACAAGTACAGGTATCATAGTCACTCTTTTCTAAGAGAGATTACATGTCATTTCTCAAACAGAAGTCTAGATTGATTGAGTTTTTGATTCATACTAAAATTGAAGGCTAAGTCAATTTGTAATACTTTGAAGTAATTGTACCTTCTATTATACAGTGAAAAAATGACATTTTTTTTGTGTTTTGAACACATAAAATATTTTTTATCTTAACATTTTTGTGATATTTTGCATTTATGAAGAATTCTAACTTAAATTATGGCATATTTAAAAAATATTTTTGAAGAATCTGTGATAAAATATTTGATTTTGATTATTGATTGAAAAGAGTGATTAAATTGTTTTTAAAATTTGCCTTTTCATTGAATGCAACACTTTTTTTAGTTTGGGGTTTGTATTCTTCTAGATAAAACAATATATTAAAATAATAAATAAGCTGTTATGTTAAGAAATGCACATCTGCAGTTTATCACTTGATTACCTTCATGTTTTCATGTGTCATATTTGATTTTTCCTACCTAAGACATTTGAAGATTATGATGATTGTTATTAAGAAAAACCTTAAGTGAGCAAAGACAGAAAGAAAAGTGTCTGCTCGTTTCCAGGGTAGATGAGAGAATCATGACCTAAGGACTTGTTCCACATCCCAACAGCCTGCTGACAAAACATCTGGAAGACACAGTGAATTCAAGAAACCTTGTCTGAAACATTATCTGCATAGTAGAAACAATATTTTCTGATCTTGTTGACATTTTTAAGTCATAAAATTATCAAATTGCAACATAGTTATTTGCTTGAAATTAGATTCAAGAAATATGACATTCTCCTTCTTAGATACTATCCAAGGTAACTCAAGATCTGAAAAAATTCTGCATGGAATCTCAAGCTTCTTATGTGGACAGATCAAATAAGCATTCTTACCATCAAGAGTTAAAAGAACAATTTTATTATTGTTTTTGTGATGTGGTTGAAAGAGTTCATGATATATAAAATAGTTTTAATTACATTTTCAACACTTTCTCTTGATTATCAAAGCCAATCACATCCATCTAATATATTAACTTGAAGAATTAAGAAAGCCAAATGTTTCAGATGTATCAGAAATTTATATATTAATGAGTTTGTATCAACATGTTTCTATTTACTGTAATATGCCAGCTGCTTTTATTCTTTTTATTTTACCAAAGATATACAAAAAGTTCCCTAAAATTTATAATACAGATAGAAAGAGGTACCTGGTTAGTATTAGTACTATTATACAAATAAAATCTTATACTGAAAGGCACATGCCTTTCCACATTCCACATATATCAAGGATACCATTAGATATGGAAAAGATAATATTCAGCCTATGAAGAATATAGTTTCATACAATTTTATAGTTCTAGTATAAAAATTTGAATAGTATAATTTAAATGATATTCATTAGAAGGAGTTATTAACTAACCTGTTTGACTTTAAAACAAGTGAAAAATGCTCTCTCCTAACTGGACATTGAGTATTGATAATGATGCTGCTTCACAAACTTTAATGTGCACACAGATTAACTTTCCATCTTGATAAAACTAAGGTTTGAATGGATCAAATTGGGTCTGAGAAGCAGTATTTCTGATAACCTCCAAAGTGAGATTTACTTATCCCCACTCACAGACTGCACTTTGAGTAACAATAAATTATAGGATTCATTATTTGCAAATGAAAAGCTAAGCTTCTTTTTTAGGAAGAATTATCAAAATGCAGGCATTTAAAATATACATGAATATTTTACAAAGCATACCAAAGTAAAGAATATTAAAGTCTATTTTTTCCTCTATGGCTTTGAGTCTTCATTGATGAGGCTGGCTAACAATGGTATCAAATTCAGGGTGTCTGTTATATCCATGTATTGGTATTAAATGTTCAGTTTCTCTCATTCTCAGTAGGTATGGTCTCGTTAAAAGTATGATTTAAAAAGTATAAGTTTCTCTCAGCAAATTGTTGTTTTATTAATGAGAATATATATTATAATATACCATGTATATTATATATTAATATATTGATAATATTAATATGCTATTAATTTTAATATATTATATATTAATAATATATAGTTTATATATATTCTATGGAACCAAATACAAAACTATTGTTCGTAAATATTGGCTGCTAGATTTATGAATCTTACTGAGATTTTTTGCACAATTCTATGAGGATAGATACTAAACAAAAATGATGAAATAATTGAAAATAATAACAGTTTAAATGGCAATGAGTTGATGAAATAAGAGCTGTGGAAATGTTTTTTAGTTGCTTTTAAATATGATTGTCATTATTTTTAGAAAGATAAATGTAGATGTGTAACTATTTCTTGAGAAATTTCATTTATTATTTAAATTTTCTGAAATATTTTATTCATTTTTTTTAGCCCTGAAGTGTGATAGCAAATATTTACTGACAAGCTTCCTATAATGAAAAATTCAGATTTATAGTAGTTTTTTAATTTCTGTAGGGTAAAAATTCTCCTTGGCCAACTTCAATCTTCCAACATGTCATTTCTAAGCAGAATTAAGAAAAGTTGTACAAATGAACTCTATCAAAAACCAATGGAAACAATTTCCAACATACCACTGATTTAGCAGACTAAGCAACACTTTAACAATAATGCGTGGTAATACTTGTAAATCATCATTCTTTATGTAATTAACTATACATTCCAGGTTCAAATATAAAATGTGTAAGATGCAAGCAAAATAAAGACAAAATTAGAAATAAATCCAAAATCCATTAGATGTTTGTATACATAAAGGGCGATCAAAATATGTACATGGTGAGTACTCAAATCAGAAAGAAAACTTATTACAATAAAAAGCACATTGTCACTAATACCCTTCAAAATTCTCTCTCTTCAAAAAAATTTATCTCATTATACCTGCAACTTTCCAAAGCAGTGTTGGCAGCCATCTTTAGAGTGTTTAGAAGTAGCAATAATAAGTATGGTGAATGCTTGTGTTAAGTGCCACGCAAGGGAGAGGCAAGCTCATAAAAATATACTGCATCCTCATTCACCTTATTCATCATATCTTTCACCATGAAACTTCTGGCTGTTCCCCAAAGTCAAAAGATCCATAAAAGGTAAATGTTTAGAATGTATTCAGGACATTGGGGCAGTGTGGGCAGCACAACTAAAGACATTCACACACAAAAAAAGACTTTCCAGAGTCATTACAGAAAGTGACAAGAAAATGTTTAAATGTGATCTAAGTGGGGATGTATTTTTAGGGGAATTAATGGCAATGTGTCTTTGACTGTAATAAATTTAAATTTATACATTTGACATATTATTTGTCAATTACACCTTACATCCTGTGACAACTTTTATTGAAATATTTATATTCATACTCGTTACAAAATTAAAATTAATATGTTGCATTTCACTTTGAGGGTCTATCTATTTAATTGACAATGCATTATAATTTTTTGTATTTTTACATATCTTTATAAATACATACAAGGTTTAATTGAAGTATTCTGTCAGTCTACTAAAATCAGTTGATTCTATTCTTTATAGTTAGCTATTGTTTATACCTAGACTGTTTCAAAATGAAAGTACATGTCACTAAGCATTGTAATACAGAAATTTCAGTAGTCATTAACTCTGCTCCTTTAGGATAAGTTCAAAAGGGAACATTACTGATTCAAAGAGGTAATTATTTTAACATTTTTGATGTGTTATCAAGTGACACTCAAAAAGTTTTCAGCAATTCCAACCCTTATGTGTACTGCCTGGAAGCACTTCTTTCACTAAATTTGCAAAAACAACCTTAATTATAAAGAAGAAACAATCAAAATATCTTTGAAGTCTAAGTAGACCATATGCTATCTTATTTAATTTTTAAATGTTTTAATTTGTAATGGCTTCCTCAATATTTTATTATTGAATTGCATGTAACACACTAAATAATAAAGACATTAGTCATTTATTTGCTGGTCAAATTTATCAGTTCTCTTATACATTTTCATAATTGTTTATATATTATTGATCAAAGGTAGCATGCCTAAGTTTAAATTTTTCATAGGGAAAATAATATGACAGTGAACCATGCATAATTGTAAAGATTATATCAAATTTCTGAAGTAGCTTCTGCTATCTATCTCCTGTTATTTCTTCTTGATTATTATTTTCCACTTTAGCTAAAACAGCTGTTACAATTCTCAATCATTTGGTAGAAAAATAAGAATAGTAGCAATACAAAAAACAAAGAAAAGGTATAATTGTATCCAGTTTATAAGAAAATGTTTCCATTGCAAAATTTATGAATCTATCCTTTCCCTATGTATTTTCTATTATTTTGATTAGCTTGTACTTTTAGTATACTTTTTTCTTTGTTGAATGAAAATTTTTACTTTTTAATTGTATTTATACTCAGTCTAACATTTAATAATGAATTCTTTACTTAAACTGTGATATTAATTGGTATTTTTTACAAATGACAACAAGGGCAGGAGAGCTCCCACCGGAGGCCTGCCATTCCATCAGTGAGTGCACGCAGATTCTGGGGAACAGCTCTGTGGCCCAGACCAGTGAGGCTGCAAGCAGATCGCATCAGGGGGTTCCCCCCAACAACAGAGGCTCTGGCACACCCCTACCCCGGCCAGGAGCCTGGCCAGAGAGGAGCTGCACAGGCACACAGGCTCCTGCCAGAGGCCTGCTATTCCATCCTGAAGTGCAGGCAGATCCCGGGGAGCAGCTGTGTGTCCTGGACCAGCATGGCTGTGAGCAGAACGCAGCCTGGGCTCTGGCCCAACCCCAGAGGCTCAGGCACACCGACTGGAGCCAAAAGCCAGGCCAGAAAGGGGCTTAATGGGCACATGGGCTGTAGTCAGAGGCACATCATACCCTCAGCCACTGCCACAGACCAGCCTGGAGAAGAGCAGTACAGGCACACAATACCCAGTGGCTCATCCTATACCATTGAAAAGTGTGGGAAGACCTTAGCCAAAGCCTGTGCAAACAACAGAAATGGGTGCACAGTCCCCAACCAATGACCCTCCCAGACAATAGCTACATAGGGGCCCCAGTGAGAGGCATACCTAGACACCAGTGCAAGTCTGCACAGGCCCCAGGCAGAAGCCTGCCCAGACAACAGGTCAGCTCGGGGATCGAGAAGACCACCTCTCTGAATGCAGGAATTGGTTTACTGGTGATCAGCAGAGTAAAGGCTGCTCAGTGGCTTGCTGAGAATTCAAGATCACTGTGTAAGCAAAAAGTCACCTCAAGAAAGACAGAGCAGGCTATATCTGTTGAAATGAGAAGACACATAAATAAGTCCCAAAACCAGACTTCCAGATCACCTAAGGGAACCCCGAAGGATGAAGAGATGGATTAATCTGATACTCAACCTCCTGGACTCCCTGAACTGGCAACAAAAGGGGACCTGGAAAAAATGAAATTAGAAATAACTTCTCAGATAACAGCAGAGATTTTGCTCATAGTACAGGACATGATTAATAAATCTAGAGAGGACACAGATAAAAAAAGAATAGAGGAGCTGAGGAACAAGATGGAATCCCAATAGAGGAAATAAATGGAATCCATAAAACAAATGCAAACAGATTTCCAAGAGATTAAAAACTCCATTAAAAGTATATGCAGCAGAATGAGCCAATGCAGGAATAGAATTTCAGATGTAGAAGATAAGATTGCAATTAGTGACCAGGAAAAGAAAAATTTTCTTAAAAATATTAAGAGACCACAAGAAATCAATCCAGCAGCTGCTAGATGATGCAAAGAGAAATAACATCAAAGTGATTGGAGTCAAGAAAGAAACAGGCGAGAGTCCAGATGACATAATAAAACTGTTCACAGAAGTAATGGCAGAAACCTTCCCATATAGGAGAAAAAAACTTGACATAGAGATAAGTGAGGCATATAGGACTCCACCTAGCCATGATAAAAAAAAAAATCTACACAAAGGCATATAATAGTTAAGATTCCAGAAACCCAATAGAAGAACAAAATTCTACAAGCAGTTAGAGAAAAGAAACAAATCAAATAAAACAGAAAGCCCACCAGAATCACACCAGACTTCTCAAAACAAACCCACAAGGCAAGAAGAGTGTGGAGCAATGTATATCAAGCTCTGAAGGAAAACAACCTCCAGGAAGCCCTACAGAATAAATCCATCAGCTATGATAAGAAACTAAATGCAAAAGGGGAGAATCCAACAAAAAGAAGTCATTACAAGGATAAGTCAATACATATCAAATATAACCATCAATGTTAATGATCTCAATTCACAAATCAAAAGAAATAGACTGGCAGAAAGGATCAAGAAGCAAGTTCCAAGAATATGCTACATAGAAGAAACAAACTTAATTCAAAAAGAAACTCATAGGGTAAAAGTTAAAGGGTGGAAAACAATACTCCATGCAACAGGAACCCCCCAAAAATCAGAAGTAGCTATCCTCTTTGCAGATCAGCTGGATTTCAAACCAACACTGATTAAGAGACAAAGAAGGACATTACATCCTTGTAAAGGGAACAATCCAAGATGAAGATATGACATTCATTAATATATATGCACCAAACACTTCTGTGCCTAACAATATTTATGTTATTTGTATGAAACAAATACTGATGGACACGAAATATCATATAAGCACTAATACAATAGTAGTGGGGGACCTTAATACTCAACTGTCACAAATAGATAGATCAACTGGACAAAAAATAAACAACAAAATACTAGAACTCAATCAAAGTCTTGAACAAATGAATTTAACAGATGATTACAGAGTGTTCCACCCCATAGAACACACATCTTTTCAGCTGTATATGGGCTGTTCTCTAAAATAGACCACATACTCACTTACAGAACATGTCTAAGTGCAAAGGAATTGAAGTTATCCCCTGTATATTGTCAGACCATAGTGTGATGAAATTGGAGATCAATGGCAAAAGAAAGCACAAGAATTTCATAAACACATGGAAACTGCACTACTCACTTCTGAATAACCAACGAGTCACAGAGGAACTTAAAGAAGAAATCAGACAGTTCCTACAACTAAATGATAATGCCAATACAACAGATCAGAATCTATGGGACACAATGAAAGTAGTCTTATGAGGGAAATTCATAGCAATAAATACTCACATTAGGAAAACAGAACAAGCCCAATTAAACAACCTGATGCTGAACCTCAAGCTTCTAGAAAAAGAAGAGCTGAGCAAACTGAAAGCCCATAGAAGGGAGGAAATTATAAAGATCAGGGCAGAAATCAATGCAATGGAGACTAAGAGAATAATACAAAAAAATCAATGAAGCCAAGAGTTGGTTCTTAGAAAGAATAAACAAAATTGACAAACCCTTAGCCAACCTTATCTGAAAAAGGAAAGAAAAGCTCCAAATCTATGCAATTAGGGATGAAAAGGGTGAAATAACAATGGACCCAACAGAAATCAAGAGGATCATTAATACCTACCTCGAGAACCTATGTAGCCCAATAAGATGGAAAATACAGAAGAAATGGACTGATTAATAGATACATGTGAATTACCAAAGTTGAACAAAGAGGACCTAAAAATTCTAAATATCAATCAATAAAACTGAAAATGTAATTAAAAACTTACCAAGAAAAGCCAGTGTCCTGATGGCTTCACTGCTGAATTCTACATGACATTTAGAGAGGAACTACTGCCACTAATGTTTAAACTCTTCAATGAAATTGAAGGGGAAGTAATATTCTCAAATTCTCTCTTGGAAGTAAGCATGACCTTAATCCCCAAAGCAGAGAAAGACCCAACTGAAAAACAGAACTATAGGCCAGTCTCACTAATGAACATAGATGTGAAAATTCTTAATAAGATACTGGCAAATAGAACGCAGAAGATCATCAAGAAGATCACACACCCTGACCAAGTGGGATTTATCTCAGGGATGCAGGGATGGTTCGACATATGCAAATTAATAAATGTAATACACTATATTAACATAGTCAAGGACAAAAACCTAAAGATCATCTCAATAGATGCTGAAAAAGCATTCTAAAAATTCCAACATGCATTTATGATAAAAACCCAACAAAAATTGGAATAGATGGACTCTACCTCAATCTGATAAAAGCCATCTATGAAAAACCAGCAGCCAATATCATACTAAATGGTCAAAATCTGAAATCCTTCACACTAAAATCAGGACTAAGACAGGGTTGTCCAATATTACCACTCCTGTTCAATATAATTTTGAGAACATTAGACACAGCAATTAGACAAGAGAAAGAAGTAAAAGGAATAAAGATAGGAAAGGAAGAAGTCAAATTGTCATTATTTGTAGATGCCAAGATACTGTACATAGAAGACCCTAAGAACGCCACCAAAAGTCTTCTAGACTTAGTAACAAATTTCAATAAAGTAGCTGGATACAAGATCAACACGGAAAAATCAGTAGTGTTTCTGTACACAATAAACAGACTCACTGAGAGAGAAACGGGGCAATCAGTTCCTTTCACAATAGCATCCAAAAATTGAAATACTTAGGAATCAACCTAACAAAAATAATCGAAGACCTCTACTCTGAAAACTATGGCACTCTGAAAAAAGAGATTGAAGAGGATATAAGAAAATGGAAAGACATTCCTGCTCCTGGGTAGGAAGAATCAACATAGTGAAAAGGGCCAAACTTCCAAAAATGCTACATAGATTCAATGCAATCCCAATTGAAATCCCAGGAGCATACTTGAGAGACCTGGAGAAAACAATCCAAAATTTCATTTGGAACAAGAAGAAACCTAGAAGAGCAAAAACAATACCAGGCAATAAAGACAAGGTAGGGGGTATCACAATCCCCAACTTGAAACTATACTACAAAGCTACTATGACAAAAACAGCATGATACTGGCAAAGAAACAGACCTGAGGACCAGTGGAATGGATTAGAAGATGCTGAAACAATTCTAGACCCACTAACCAACTCATTTTTGATAAAGGAGCCAGACACCCTCACTGGAGGAAAGATAGCCTCTTTAATAAATGGTGTGGAAAAATTGGTTTTCAACTTGCCAAAAATTCAAACTAGACCTATATCTCTCACTATGCACTATACTAAAATCAAAATGGAATAAAGATCTAAATATTAAAACAGAAACACTAAACCAGCTGGAAGAGAGGGTAGGAAGAACTCTTGAAGACATTGGTGTAGGAAAAGATTTTATGAACAAAATCTCAGTTGCCATGAACTAGCACAAACAAGCAACAAATGGGATCTTTTCTTATTAAAAAGCTTCTACACAGCAAGAGAAACCACCAACAGTGTGAAGAGACAACCCATAATGCAGGAAAAATTTCTCACTAGCTGTCCCTCAGACAAAAGTGTGCTATCTGGAATACATAAAGAACTTAAAAAAAACAGACCTCTCAAATTTAATGACCCAATCAAAAAATGGACATCTGAAATGAACAGACATTTCTCAAACAAAGAAGTAGAAATAGCAAATAAACACATGAAAAAATGTTCAACATCACTGGTCATTTGAGAGATGCAAATTAAAACAACTCTGAAATTCTACCTCATCCCAGAGAGAATGGCTGCTATCATGAAATCAACCAATAACAAATGGTGGTGGGGCTGTGGGGGAAAGAGGAACCGTACTTCACTGCTGGTGGGAGTGTAGACTGGTGCAACTACTGTGGAAATCAGTATGGAGATTCCTTAAAGAGCTAGGACTCAAAGTCCCATTTGACCCAGCTATTTCCCTCCCTGCTGGTTATCTTCCCCAAAGAATTTAAAAAAATCATACCACAGTGATATATGTGCACACATGTTCATAGCAGCACAATTCATGATAGCTAAAACTTGGAAACAACCCAATTGCCCATCAACTGGAGCCTGGATAAAGAAAATCTGGGGTTTTTAAAACATAATCAAATATTACACAGCCATAAGGAATGAGAAACTAGAGATATTTGTAGCTAAATGGATGCGCATTGAGGAGATAATCTTAAGTGAAATAAATAGTACACACATGTGCAAATACCGAATAGTTTCTCTAGTGTGAGAAACTGAAAGTGTAAATAAGGACTAAAAAGTATAATAAATAAAGTGAAATAGGAAGAAAAGGTGGAAATGGGAAGGGGAAATGGGAGGAGTAGGGAAAAGAAAGACAAGAATGGATTTAATATGAGAAAAAGAAAAAATGGAAACAAAGTCCTTGTGGGTAGGAAGGGGTGGAGGTGTTGAAGGGAGGGAGGGCAGGGGAATGGGGAAAACATAAGCACTAAGTTGGATTAAATAAAGGTACGAATTTCTAACGATGAATGTCATTATATTGTATACCTTAAATGTACCAATATAATTAATAAAAAAGAAAAATAATAAATGAAAACAAAATAAAGATCTTTAATCGTAACTTTATCAACCATTCCAATGTCTATGCTATTTTCTAAATACATTTTAATATGCATTCTTGAATTCTTAAAATAGTATTGCTGTTTTATATAATAGATATGTCTTTAAATTTACCTACATGTGTACAATTGTGTTGTTCATTTATTCCCTGAAACTATAAACTAACACTTAATATTACTTTGGTTTAAAAACAACTAGAGTATGACCTTTACATTGGTCTTTAATTTCAATTTTCAATGATGTGAATAGTTTTTTGGTACCAGATACATTTGTGAAGAAAGCTTTCATTATATATGGGATTTTATATTGGACTTTTTTTTTTTAGCATGTTGAACATAAATTTTCATCTTCTGGCTCCTGCTATTTGTTTTGGAAGTTAATTAGCAATCTACTGGTTGTTCTTTGAAAGATAGTTTGCTTTTTTCTGACTATAAAATTTTTCTTCATTGCTATGAGTTCCTGGGACTCTTATTTTGATAGGTTTTGCAGTTTTTCTGTTTTTTTTTCTTTCAGTTTATTGTTACCTTGTAACTAACAATTAAATCCATTAAGAAACATATATTCCTTTTTACTCACCTTCTTTCTTTAACTTTTAATTAAATACATAAAATAAATACAAAATTAAATATGTAAAATGAAATACATAAATGTATTTCATTCACTCTTACTCTTTCTTTTGCATTTTCTTTTTCTTTGCCATATTTGCTTCTGTATATTTTATTTTGACTTATCTACTGGATGATTAATTATCGTTTTAGCTATTTGTATTCTCAAATTTCACCATTGTGTTTTTTCACATTGTTTCATTTTTTTCACATTTGAAATGCTGTTAAGTCTTCTAATTATTCAAAAAATGTTTATAGTATTTGCTTTTTATCCACAAAAATTCTAGCATATGGGATATTCTTAGTTGCTGAAGTAACTTCAGGTCTTCTCTGTACTTGTTTTCTTTCATCTTGCTTTGTCTCCTTTTATGCTCAATTATCTTTGATTTTATACCATTATATACCATTTACTAGTAAAAATGAATGGAAAATGTTCAGAGCACCCTGTCTCCCAGGTGGCCCCTAAATCTCCTTATCCCCTAGTAATCACATCCTTAAATAATCTCTCTTTCCCTCAAGTGTGAGCTGAACTTGCTGACTTGCTACTGACTAATTTGAAGGAAAGACATCATTTTCAAAATCATGTTATTTAGATTTTATGATTTCTGTCTTGAGTTTTCCTTCACTGTCCTCTAACTACCTCGCTCTGGAAGTGATCAGCTTCCTGGATGTTAGTCTTGCGGCACAACCTATGCTTGGTGTTGGTTCCAAATCCTACCAACACTACCTGAGTGATCTTAGAGAAAGATTCCCCCCACTACCCACTTCGAATGAATCTTCAGATAGGAACAAAATCCCTGTTGAAACTTTTATTCCCAATCCATAGAGTCTTGACTCAAAGACCTTCAGCTAAGCCTATTTTATGTCTAAAATCCTGACCCTCAGAAACTCTGTGATACTAAATATGCATTGATTTATGATACAAAGATTTGGAATAATAAATTATATATAGTAAATAACTAATGCAGTCTTCTCATTTTTTATTTACACCCAGGTTTTGCCTTAGCACTCTTTTTGATCAAGAATAGGGTTTCATTTGACCACTAAATCTCTTCTGTGTATCTTCTTTAGGGAGTTCCTAAATTACCTTATGTACTTATAAAATCATCTCTCCCTTCTAAACTCTGTTTTCCAGGGACATTGCTAATGAATCTAGTGAAGGCTCTCTGTCCACTTTGTTCTCAAGTCTCAGAGGTCCCTCTGTCTTTTCAAATATGGAGAATATCCTATCCTTGAATTACAGTCTTCCCCCAAATCTTCTACTTGACTTGTATATGTCAGGGCAAACAAACTGAAGTCAGCATGTCCAAGAGTTTATGCAAGGATTTCTTTCTCAAGTTATTGTATTATAGGTATTTTGGGAAAAGATTCACAGAAATAGCATCCCAGATTTGTACTGATTCAGAGAAAATGTATGACTCAAATATATATATATATATATATATATATGTTAATTATGTTAATATATGTTAATACCTTTTTTCTTCATATATTTTGTTTAGATGAATTCAAATCAGTAAATGACTTTCCATTCCTACTGAAAAGTCTTTCCTTTTATGACTGAATTTACTAATCCATTATTAGAACACTTCAATGCTGTGATTTCTCTCTTAGTAGGTTACTCATGACCTGTGTCTGAGTGGAAATAACCTTATTTGTAATTGTTTTAATACTGTCTTACTGCATTTAGGCTGCTATAACAAAAATGCTGTAATTTGGGTGCCTGATAAATAATGAACATTGATGTCTTAGTGTTCTGTGGGCAAGACCCATTACTCAGTATACACTGTCTTCTCCCTACATCCTCACATGGTGAAAGGGGTCAACTAGCTTTCTGCATTCTCCTTTAAAACAGCATGGTGCTAGTCCCAATGGTCTGAACTTTGGCCACACTATCAAATATCCTCCAAGTGTTCCCACCTCCTCTCATAATCATATTAGGAATAGATTTTGAAAGTATAAATTTGGAGTGGAGAAGAACAAACATTCAGACTTATGTAAAATGCATATTTATTTCAGTTTTTTTATTTTTTAATTTTTCAGAAAGTGATCATATCCTTTCTCTGGCTAATCTGTCTAAAAAAATTTACTACTCTTGCTAATTAAATCATAATATAACAAATTTCAAATGATCTTAGGCTCTCATGATCTTACATCTTCCCATATAAAAATGTTCATTATATTTTAGCATTTGATGGTTTAAAAGATATTGGAGGAAAACTATACTATCCTTCTGTTGTAGCTAAACTAACACCAGGGACTCAGGGAAAAAACATACTTTAGTCTAATTTCTTTTCCATGTCTGCCATTAGGCCTGGTATTGGCCTCCCTCTAATTCTTTCCCTGGCACATTCAAGCCTTCACAATGCCTATCCACATATATAACCCATTTATTTGTGTAAAAGTGATGTGCAGCATTTTAAAGTCAAAAACTTCTGCTTTCTACATTCTTCTAATCAACTCCTTTTTTTTCTCCAAAAGATAAATAATAATAAAACATGTTTTCCTTTTTACTCAAAGCCTAGATTCACTGGCTTTGATTTGTATCAACTACTTTAAGAAAGATGATGTTGAATCATACTTTTGAATCCATATTTATTTAATGACAAATACAATGCAGACTTCATTTACACTTCATATTATTGCTATAATTAAAAATTATGATAATAATGATGATAATTTAAACTGCCTCCCCAATCATCACAACTGGATTTCAGTCAGTGAAATACCTAGAATGGTAAAATGTGAAAATATTTGTTCAAAATACACCCAACCACTAGGTGGCTAAAGAACTACCTACAGTCTGGATGTGGGAGGGAGCAAGGAGATTATTGACCAAGGGTAATCTCACCTAGATTAAAGCACTCTAGAGTAGTGGTTCATTATTGGATTTACTTGGTAACTAATTTAAAAAATACTAGGATAAAATCAATGGCATATGTACTTAAAGCCAAAAATGTACAATATGTATATAAGAATTATTTAATTCTTTAATTTTTTTTGCCATGAATTTCCCTTAAGTAAACTGCATTTACAGTCAGCTGAATTTGAGACAAGTGTAAATAATGACCAATAACACCTATAATGTGTACAAACAAGATGCCTATATGTCGGTCCACAAAGAACCTAAGAACTGAATAATCAATAATGCAATTAGTCTTATTTATTCATTTATTTAGCTATCAACTAACAGAAAATATATGCTGCATTTTGCTTTTCACACCTTTGTGAAATCCTTTCTTCCAGATCATGGATTGGACCAAAGGACTCACATCTAGTGAATAATACATGACAAAAGTAATGTCACTTCCAAAATTGATCATAAAAAGAAATTGTGACATTCCTCCAAATAGGCGCTATATTATTTTCCTTCCTTTTCCTGTGGAGCCTTTAATCTGGAGGAATCAGGAAGTCATGACACTATGGAAAGGTATATGTGCCAAACAGTTACTATTTTTGGTTAACTGCCAGTAGCAATATGAAGCCATCCAACAACGGAATGCCTTGGAAGTGGAACCTTCTCTAGTGGAGGTTTGAGATAATTGCAAGCCTAGCCCAAAACTTAATTGTACCTTCAGGAGGGATTCAGAGTCACAAGTATCCAGCTAAACAATGCCTAGATTCCTGACTCAGAGAAACTGAAATAATAAATATTTGTTGATGTAGGCTCTCAGTTTTAAAGTAATTTGTTATAAAATAATAAGGAAGAAACACAGTTAAGTACATGAACTCTGAAGTCAAATGACTTATGATGGGTTTTTGTCTCCATAATTCATGATTTCTTCACCTTGGGTAATATATAAATTTTTGCATATTAGTGTCCTTGTTTTCAAAACACAATAATGACAGTACCTCTCACAACAAGTTCTGTTTCTTTAACAACTCAGACACACAGAGTCTGAAGCAGTGCCTGATTCACAGTAGATACTTAGTACATTTGAGCTACACGTGTTAATTAACTTGAAAAATAATATTAAGAATAAAAAACAGTAATTGGCTTTGTGAAATTAAGCAAGTAACATAATTACATTGGGCTTCAGTACTCTTTCATTCATTCCATTAATATTTAATAAGCACCACTTCTGTATAAGCCTGCACTCTTTTGTGTGTTTGTACATTAAATTTTCAAATTTATTTATCTGTATCTACTTGCCTTTCTGTCTATATACATATGCATATATATATATATATATATATATATTCTATCACTTAAGCAATAAGAGGAGTGCTGCTATTAAGTGAAAGAGGAAGACAGAAGAAGAATATTACAGTGAGATGATTACCAGTCAGATGTCAAGAAGGGAAACTATGAGCTGGCAGGTTCACGCAGTCAATACAGAATCACATTATTTAGGGAGCACCAGTTTCAAACACTGATGAGCAACAGACTCAAGATCTGAGAAAGTGCAGCCAGCAAGTTCACAGGTAACACCACAAATATTGCTCCAAGAATCATTCTAGAGGTCACTAATGTGGACTATTTAACAGTAAAAATGAGGTCACTCAAATTATAAGTATTATTTACAAATATCAGGAAAAAGTGATTAACCCTCTCAAAATAAAATGAATGTTTCATATAATATATGAACAATTGCTACTACATTGGAGATTTTTAGTAACTTGTATAATATTCCAATTGACAGATTTTTGTTCTGGCACAGATTTCAATTCATTGCATTCTGCATAGAAAGTAATTTTTTAAAAATTTCCAGGTACACAGTTACTTCCAAAGTACACAAATTCATGTATGCATACTTCATTTCAAATAAAAACTCTAAATCATGTAGAATAAAGCCTTCTATATTTTATATTTTTAAAAGTGACAACATTATTTTAAAAATTTTACTCTGCAAAGATATATTTCTAACACATTATTTTTTTATATATTGACTCTATCTGGAGATCTTGTTAAATTCCAATTTTCAAAATTAATAAATTTTCAGAATTCTTTACACAAACATTAAACATTTGTGATCAAGTGCAAATGTTCTGTTACTTCTAATCAGTATGTTTTACTTTATTTTTTTCTTGTTTATTTGTGCCATGTAAAACTTCTAAGAAAATTCTAAGTAGAAGTGTTATTGAAAGAAAATACATTTTCCTTTCTCTATAATTATGGTGAAAGTAATCAAATTTTTACCAATAAAAATTAGTTTTGATGTAGGAATTTTATAGATAAACTTCATCTAGTTATTTCTACTTCTCTGTAAAAACACAATGACTGCTTTTGTACTTTTGACAAAAAAAAATTTATAGCATTGTTTTGGATGATCATAGAGGTTTTATTTCTTATAGCAATATGATGTACTATATGAATTAATTTTTAAATGTAAAATCAACATAGCCTATCTGGGATAAACTCTTTTTTTCCCCCATTAAGTTTATTGGTATAAAAAAAATTTATATTTATTTATACCAATGTATATGTATTTATATGTATTTATTTTGGGTATAAAATACATTTACATACATCGAGATCCTGTACCATTACATGAGTATCTTGGTTCTTATTTTTTTTCCCCTTACACTGCCCTCCCTTCACCTCCTACACCCTTCCCTATTTGCAAAGACTTTGTTTCCATTTTTTTCCTTTTTTCATATTTTTTCTTTTCCTTTCTTTCATTTCCCCAACCCTTCCCACTTCCCCTGCTCCTTTAGACCTTTACTTCCTATTACACAATATCAATTATACATTTTTAAAATTACAATATCAAGACCTAGGAAACATTACCACAGATTTTACAGAATTTGAAAGCATATGACAAAAATCTTTTTTGAAATAAATTTGACAACTTCTAAGAAGTACCTTGGAAGACAAATTAATGAAACTAACTCTGGAGGAAATATAAAATTTGAATAGCACCTATTAAAGAAAATATATTCCTAGCTTGAAAACCTATCTGTATGACAAGAACAGGCTCATATACATTTTAAATGATGAATTATATCAAACATTTAAAGCAGAAATAAGAAGGAACACTTCTCCCCTCATTTTTGGAAATCAACATTGTGCTAATACTAAAACTGGATAAAGAAAATAGAAGAAAAAATATGAATATAGGTAAAAATTTAACAAAACAAACTATTAGAAGTCAGATCTGGCAGTATGTAGAAAATGGTTTTATTTGGGATAAACTCTTCAATATTTCAGTATTTGAAATACTAGTTTTCTGTGAGGAATAACTTCTCTGATCCATCTATGTTTATAAGGATACTCATTTATATTTTTAAATGTCTTCATGTCTCTTCTATATTTAGTATTAGGATAATAATGATAAACTCATGAGTTATGAAATATTCTTTGTTCCATGAATTTTAAATGATTCTGTGAACTTTTTATTTCTTTTAAAAATTTTGATATAATTTACTACTAAAAGAAACTGGGCTTGTTTTTTCTTTACTGGAAGACTTTACATTATCAAGACAATTCCTTTATGCACAAAAGTTATTTTGGTTTATATTTCTTCAGTTACACTGTTGATTTCTTCTCCGAGTAGTTTTTTTTTTTTTTGCCCCGGGTATTGAACCCAGGACCTCACCCTTGCCAGGCAGGCGCTGTGCTGCTGGGCTAAATCTCTGGCCCTTAGAGATTTTGCATATTCATCATGGTTTGCAAACTTATTGATAAAAAATCTGTTAATAATATTTTCTTATTACTTTTCATTATTCTCAAATTTTGTAGTAGAGGTGATTTTTTCCTTCAAGTGACAGATTATTTTTTAAGATTTTCAGGTTAAATTATCTCTGGCTGTTGTAATATAAAAGTAAACAACAAAAGAACTGATATGTCTGGGTTCCAATAAAATGTTGCTTGCATATCCAAGCTGAAGTCAAGATTTTTTTAAAAAAAATTAGTTTGCCAAGACTTTGTTTCATTTTTTTCTTTTCTCGTATTTATTCCTTTCCCTTCTTTCCTTTCCCCTACCCCTCCAACTTTCCCTTCTCCTTTGAGCGTTTTCTTCTTATTTCAAATTATCTATTATGCATTTTGATCCTCATTTACACTTTCACTTTCTCACAACTGAGTAACTATTCGGTATTTATACATATGTGTCCTATTTATTTCACTTTAGAGTATGACCTAAATGTGCATCCATACATGTCTCTAATTTCTCATTCTTTATGGCTGAGTAGTACTCTATTTTATATTTTTTTAAAAAAACACATTTTCTTTATCCAGTCTCCATTTCATGGGCAATTGGGCTGTTTCCAAATTTTAGCTATTACAAGCTGTGCCGCTATAAACATGGATGCACATATATCACTGTGGTATGATTCTTTTAATTCTTTTGGGAGGTGGAGGGGTTGAAGGGAGGGCAGGAGAATGGAGGAAAAAAAAAAAAGAATCAAGATATATTATTTAAAGGTACAAGTTCCCAATAATGAATGTCATAATATTGTATACCTAAAATGTACCAATAAACAAATCAATCACTTGTAAAACAATTAGTTTGCCATCCCTGATTTAGAGACATCTAATGCATAAATAGGATCTACTATGGTGGGCCCAATGTTTTTATGGAGATTGTCAGTTTGTGCTTTCTTTATTTTTTTCCACCATCAGCTTATCTTTGTCTCTCTCTCTGTCTGTCTCTGTGCTCTCTCTGCTCTCTCTCTCTCACTCTGTCTCTCTTCCATTTTTGCAAAGAACAAAATTTTTATCTAACATCTTTCTAAATGTATTTCTGAACTTGTCAATTTTGCATGATATATTTTGAATATTTTAGTGATATTACCTCTTTGGTATTATTATCCTTTTATAATAAGCTTACAGATTTTAAATATGTAGCAATATTATTTTCATTTCTTTTATACTCATTGTCTCACAATGGAATTTAATATTAATACAACTACCTTAGCTTTCTCTAAGTAGTGTTTGCAGAAGACATTTCAACTTTTAATTTTACCATATTTAAAGTGCATTTCCTGTGGATAGCATTTAATTGTGTCTTACTTTTTTCATCAGTCTGACAACTCTTCATTTTAATTGTATTTTTGTATCATTATATATACTCTTTAACCAGTTTGGAATTATCATTACTATATTAGTATTTGATTTCCAATATTGTCTCGTTCATATTGTTTATCAAATCCAGTCAGTAGTTATTAACAATGCTGTTCTTTTTATTCAATGCAACATTGTGTTGGACCATATATAAGACATTTTGTAGCTTGCACTTTCAGCTTTACTTGGAGTTTGTTGATTTTATTGAATTGGTAAACTCATGTCTTTTAGTACATTTGGGAATTTTTGCCCATTAATCCTTCAAACACATTACCTCAAACACATCATTCAAACACATTATCTCAAAATATCTTTTCTCTCTCTAATACTTTAATTACATGCATTACAAACCTTTTGATATGTCTATCATTTGATAATAAACAAATTGTCATTGATAAAATAGACACTTGCTATGTTTTCTGAGGTGTTGGTATAACACAAAATTTCTGTTATTTGTCCTCAGTATTACACGTATATTCCTTAGATCGGTAGTTTCTATTATTCCATCCAAATGTATATACTCTTTGTCCCCGACTCCAACCCGTCTTTTCCAGTCTTCTATTTAGTTGAGGTAGTGTTGTTCTTAATTTTAGGAAATCTTTATTTTATTTATAATTTCCTCTTGATTTTTATTAAATATAAATTAAAGTTTTATTTAGCTAATGTGCAAAGGTGTAAAAATTGTACATACTCTAGGTACCTTGTGAGGTTTCAAAACACATGTAGATTGCCTCTTATTTAAATCATGTTAAGCATATCTGTAGCCTTAAATATTTACCATCTCTTTATAATGAAAACATTCAGAATGATTTCTCCTAGGTTTTCAAATACACAGTAAATGCATTATTGCTATTTCTGGTCACTCTACTTTTTATTTGCACAATTGAACTTATATTTCTATCTACATGCAACTTACTGCTCATTGATCAATCTTATCCATCCCTCTTATCCCCAGCCTCTGGTAACTACCTTTGTATTTTAAATTTCTAAATCAACTTTTTGATCCTGTATGCATAAATGAGATCACACCATACTTAAATTCCACTGTTTGGTTGATTTCACATAATATCATAATCTCTGCCTCTACCCATGTTGTCCCAAATAACAATTTTGTATTTTTTTTATGGCTACATAGAATTCCATTTTGCACATATACCATAATTTCTTTATCCATTCATCAGGTGATAGGCATTTAGATTTTATTTCTTATTGTTGGTAGTGCAGCAAGTAACATGTAAACTAACACGCTAAGTAGATGCCTTTTTGACGAAATGATTTCCTCTGGATATATAATCAGGATCAAGAATGCAGCATTTGGGCTGGGGATTTAGCTCAATGGTTCCAGCGCTAGCCTCACAAGCAAAAGGTCCTGACATGGATCCCCAGTACAAAAAAAAAAAAAAAAAAGAAGAATGCAGCATTCTATGGTGGTTCTATTTTTAGTGTTTTGTTGAAATTTCATAGTTTTCTATAATCACTGTATTAATTTATATTCCCTAATAGTGTGCTGTGTTTTCTTTTTCTCTACATTTTCCATAGCACTTGTCTTTTTTCTTTTTTTAAAAGAATAGCCCTTTACTGGATAAGGTGGTATCTTCTTATAATGATATGAATCTTCCCACTGGTTAGTGATGTTGAGTATCTTTCCATAGAACTTCTAGAGCCATATGAATTGTCTTCCTCTGAGAAATGTTTATTTAGGTCTTTTGCTCATTTAAAAAAAATTTGGTTGACTTATTTTTTCTAACTTATGATCATTTTTGTCTTGAATTTTTGGTGATTCTTATACATTTTGCATAGAAATTCATTGTCAGATGCATAGCTTTCAAATATTTTCTGCCATTATGACGGCTGTCTTTTTAATCTGCTGATTGTCTTTTTTGCCGGCCTGAAACATTTTAATTTCACTTAATCCCATAATTTTATGTTTGCTCTTTTTTCTTAAGCTTTTGGGATCTTTTCCCAGAAACTCTTGTTCACTCCAATGTACTGAAGCATTACCCATGTT
Organism: Heterocephalus glaber; assembly: GCF_053883595.1. Lineage (NCBI taxonomy): Eukaryota > Metazoa > Chordata > Mammalia > Rodentia > Bathyergidae > Heterocephalus > Heterocephalus glaber. Next base: position 24,956,574 of record NW_028258145.1, on the reverse strand, counting down.
TTCTTTGACTAGTTTCATAATTCCAGGTTTTACCTTTTAGTCTTTAAATCATTTTGGGTTGATTTTTGTAACTGATGAGATATAGAAATCTAGTTTTATTCTTCTATATATGGACATTTTCCCAGTACCATTTGTTGAAAAACTTGTCTTTGTGCAATGCACGTTTTTAACACCTTTATTGAAAATCAGTTGGTTGTAGATTTATGAGTTTAATGTGAGGGTATGTATTCTGTTTTCTTGGGCTATCTGTTGTTTTTTGCCAATAAAATGGTGTTTTGAGTATTATATCATTATAATACAGTGTGAAGTCAGGTATTGTATTGCCTTCTGGTTTGTTGCTTTTGGTCAGGAATTCTATGAGCTATTCAGTTTTTTGTTTGTTTGTTGTGTATATGTGATTCTTGATTCTGTTTATACTTTTCATATTCAGCTGTAATTTTATTATTTATTGAGCTGTACTAGCTATTTTATAAATCTTTTCTACTAATACATTAAGTCCTACTAAAGTGTACCACAATTGAATGTCCTTTCTTTTCAGGAAAGGTCTTTTATGGTTTGAATCTCTGGGTCACTTAACTACCAAAGTGACAGTGTTACAAGTAAATCTTTTGGACATGTTTCAGTCTTGGGGGTGAAGCCCTAATATAGTATTAGTAGCCTTGTAAAAGAAACCTCAAAGAAACTCTTCGTTGCTTTACCATATAAGGTCACAGTAAGAAAGCACTTTCTGTGAAACAGAGAGTAGATTTTCACCTAAAACGGAATATTGCTGGTTTCTTGATTATGGATTTATGGGCCACTAGAAAATGAAGAAATAAATTTATTGTATTTATAAGCTAGGCTCTTTATGGCATTTTTACGATGGGCTAAATAGACTAAGAAAAATGATTCTACATGTCTAATACTTTTACATTTCATCCTAGGAATTGTGAAATATGTGTTTTAGATACACTTGATTGTGTTGTCATGTTCTTAATTATTCTTTTCTTGTTTGTTTGTTGTATGTTTATTTTAATAAGCAGATAACTTTCCTAAATTTGAAATATGTTTGCATGTTTTAGAGTGGCGCAGCAAAAAATCTTTCCTCAGTTCTTTTAGACTTAGTTGTGCTGCTTGAAGTATTTCTTAGGCATTTGTACTTCATAAATCAGTCCAGTATTTTGTCCTAGCTCATAAGTAAGAAAACTGTAGCTTCATGTTCCTCTGTTCTTGAAAAAGTTTCTTTCTTCATTTTCAAGCTGTGATAATCATCTATTTATACTGAGTGGTTATTGAAGTCAATATGCAATACTTTATCTGTCAAGTCTTAACCACTCCTTAAATCACTGGCTGGGATCTTTCCTTTTATTAAAAAAAAGTAAGAACAAAAGTCATACAACATTCCTTACGTTTTCTGCCTTCTGTACCAATTGATCATTTTGCTATAATTAATAACATCCATTTTACTTCCTTTATTGCTTTTTACATATTCCTCTTGCTTTGCATTTAGGTAAAGATTTTGTGTTTTTTTTACATACTATCTACAATGAAAGACTATCATCACTCCACATATTATTAAAAATTATAAAATATGTTTACTTTAGTCTTTCCCACACTAGAACATAATTTTTATAGATTTTATAACTTTTGATGTATTTCTATTTATTTATATTATAAACATTTGATAGTATTTTCTAGAAATTAGAGTCCTTAGGAATGTATTATTTCTACTTCTCTTAATTTCTTCATGCATATCATGGTCTCCCATTTACCATTATTTACATTTTATCTGGTATACTTTCTTTAATAATTTTAGATTGTGTGTAATAAAGCTTCTATGCCCAGAAGAAAGCTGATATTTCCTAACTGTTTAATAGTCAGATGTGGAAATACAAACAACATCTAGTCAATACATAATTTCTGTGTGTGCCCTTAAATTGATGGGTCAAGGCTATCTCTCGTCTTTTTCCTTGTAATTAGTTTGGAAAACACTGGAGGTGTCATAATGTACAATGAAATAGAAATAACATGTTAAGTAGAGTAAACCAAGGTAGAGGAAGCCTAAAATCATGTTAAATTCACCAAAAAATTTAAACTAAAAACTTCAATTTTTATATAAAAGACATGAGATAAATTTATATCATTATAAATTTTGAGTTTCTGTTTTATCACCTGACATGATATTTTAAGGAATATAGAATTTAATATTTAAAACAGGACGTTGTCGTAGGAAATCCTAAAATACGTGGCATAGATTAGCAGGGGAACAATGTTCATGAAAAATATACTCTAGAAACCTGATTATTTCCGGTTAGCCCATCATAGCTTCTAAGGTAAACTATAGGCCAATAAACACTTTAAAAGCAATGCAAGAGTCGTGGGGTCAGGAGCGCTTCCATTCAGATTTTAGAAGGCCTGGGAGGCCAGGCAGTGGGCCCCTGAGTGGGTAGAGTGTGAAGCTGTAAGCAAGAAGCCAAGGAGACAGTAGAGACCTCAGAAGGAAGGAGAAGCCAGAAATATGGACCATCTTAGGAAAGTTGCTAGGAGTGAGCAAAGCCAGTCCAAGAGAGAAGGCTTGAGAGCTACAATCATGTGCAGTGTAATAGGGGCTGAGGCAATCAAACCACTTGGAGTTCACATCTTGCCACAGATTGTACCAGATGCTAAGAAGGAACTATGGGATGTAATGTTTGCCCTGCTGGATTTTTATCTTACTTTGGTCCCATTCCTTTCTATCCCTCTATTTCTGCCCTTGGGATGTTAATGTTTATATTATGCCATTTTATATTGTAAGTGTTTAACTTTTTTTTTTCATTTTGACACAGGCTCACAGCTAAGAAAGAGTTTACCTTAAATCTGAGGAGAATTTGGATTCAGAGTTTTGAGCAAAGCTAAAATTTTTAGGATTGTGGCAAATCTTAGAGATGGACTGAATGCTTTTTGCATAGAGGGATGCACAGGAGTGTTTTCAGGCCCAGGGGAAGAATGTTACTACTTATATTTGTTGTGGCTCCACAGCCTCATGCACTTATGTTAGAGTTTTTGGATCATGGGTCACGGGTATGTGTTACTGAGTTAGTCCACTGATGAATTTAAAACTGGTTGTGACATTGGAAGTGAACCATGGTCGGAAGACATAGATCACTATGGGCATGTAAGTATTCTTCTGCCTTGATTACTGCTTTGCTTCCTGCCTCCCCTACCATGAACTGTTTCTCCTCTGCCAGACCCATCTTCCATGATGTCCTGCCTGGAGCCAGACAACTATGGACAAAAACCTTTACCAACTATGATCTAAAATAAAAATTTCCACCCTTGAAAGTGTAAATTCTAAAGGTAATAATGAGGGGTATTTTAGTGGGTATGGCTAAATATTTCTGTACAAAAGTTCATTAAATTAAGGATGAATTTGATCCAAATGTAGCCATTGCTGAAATCATTGTTGAAGCAAGTTCTGTTAAGGATGCCCTTTGACTATATATAGCTTGAACTTTCAGATGACTGAGGCCTGTAAAAATGGAGGTGGATGTCTAACCCTAAATTTAAGCTGATAGCTCTCACAAAGTAAGATTGTGCCTTTAAGCTTTATGAAACATCTTCTAGTAATTTTTTGCTACCAGACAATGAAACAGTGTAGCAGTATTGATGAAATAAAGGTTTTTCCTTTCCCCTGAAACTTCTTGTTAAGAATTGTGGCTAGTTATGTGTAACTAAGTCAAAAGATAGTTTTGGTTGGGAAAACATAAAACATATATAAAAATGTAGAGATTTCCACCTATTGCCTCTCAAGCGCAAGGTCCCAAGTTCGATCTCGGGACCAAAAAAAAAAAAAAAAATCTTGAGACTTTAGGCTTAAAAATTATTTCTAAATACCATTGCTCTAAAATTGTCCACAATCTAGTACACAGAAACTTAATATATTTTTCAAATCTATACTCCCAAAATTACTAGTTTTCCTTGGGAAAACCTTTGATTGTTGAATCTCTAAAATAACCTCAAGGAGTACTGAAAACTGAATGATAAATTGAAATTGTGGAGCTGGCCAAAGAAAGGTATTTTTGAACCCCCATTTCACATTTCCAGAGAAAATAATGTACAAAGAATCATTTTTCAGCAACTTTAATTGAGAACCACAGAAGGAATGATTGAGTTCCTATCAGCAAGACAGCATAAGCAGTGATAGCTAGATGTGCTAACCAATATACTTGTTCTACTTCCAAGATAAAATTCTTAGCAATTTCTTCAGTATAGGATCTTTTAATTCATTTAATGATGACAATTATGTGATTCTCTCAAAACCGAAATCTGAATTGGACTTTGTCTGCTTTACTTGAACAATCTATGTTGGGTGGATTTTAATGTATTGACACAAGCACCAAGAACAAATTTTGCATGGACCTAACAAAAAAACACACATGGTAACTCCAAAATTCAAGACATTGGATTGTAAGTAGTAATTTCTTGATACTTTAAGATGATTTATCAAGGTATATTTAAGTTTAATCTATGTATGAAAACAAATAAAGGGATAACTACTTGGCCGAACAGAAGGATTGGCTGTGTGAGTTCTTATTTTATTTAGATAAACATTTTATCTGGGCATTTATTACACAGAAACCAAAATAAATTGCCATCTCCCTTGCTATCACAGTGTTGCTATGTGATCAATTTATTGATAGACTTAATATTCAAATCTATAATGGCAAACAAATATATGATAAAAAGAATTCTGCTGCAAAGATCTGTAGGAAACATTGTAGAAACCAAATCACAAAGTTTGAAGCATTGGTAAAGAACAGTGAGGACTAGATCAACAATAGGCTGTTTGCTTATATTTCCCCTTAAATTGCACTAAGGACTGATAAGGCAAAAACACAAAACAAAACAACAACAACAAACAAATATAGTCTCCTAACCAATAAAATAAAGTGCCCACATCTAGGTAGCCTGTATTCAACCTCCCTATGCCAAAGGGATATAATCTAATGGTATCTGACTCTTTCCCTTTTCTACTGTAAAACCTGCTCATCTCCCACTTGTTTTTGAGTCTCTGGCAAATGAAAGCATTGGTAGCTAACTCCCTTAAAAGCTCTGAATAAATATCCATATTTGTTCTCATTTAGGTTTTCTGTGTTTATTTCCACATTCTGATCAATAGGAAATGTCAAGTACAATGCTGATTATTGCCTCAAAAAAATTAGGATTTTTTTTCTCCTATTCTTTTGTCTTTGCTAGGGGCTAACCCAAGGCATAACACAGTATTATTGCAGAAGCTAGAGGAGTCCTATTTAACCACAAGAGCTTGGAGGTAGCAGGTGGTGCTTCTTCTGTGCAAAAGAGACATTATACCAACTCAGATTGTACAGGAAGCAAAATAAACCTCTCAAAGATACTTATAGCTTCAGTATATTTACAATAATTATTTGAGTTTATGTAAGAAACAATAACCATTTTTAAAAACACCAGTTCTTTGAAACTGAAGTATTTTAACATAAATGATTCATCTTTTTAAATTACACCTTTCAGTGAATAGTAACATTTGTACAGTTGTATCATCATCACTAAAATAAAAATATAATTTCTTTTATCACTTTGAATATTTCCATGAAGGCACTTTGAAGCTAATCACTATCACATTTGAAAACAGTATCAAATACCAGGTCTTTGGAGGAGAATCTGCAAGGATACAAGGGACCAATAGAGAGACCAAATTATAAAAATGTTCAATAGTAAGTAAATAAATGGTAATAAATGGTGATGCTTTAGTAATTATCTTTATAAACCATTATTTAAAGGAATAGGTTTATCCAACAGTTGTCATAAATGTAGGAATGTTTATAACTATTTTTCTTTTTGGGTGGAAGACTGACATAACCATTTGGGTCAGACTACTGTTGTCCATTGTACTTCTTTGGTATGCATTTTATCCAAGTTAAAATGTATTTATAATTAGAATAAGTAGCATGGCAAAATATCATATATATCATTCTATCTATTTATATAATCTATTGATATAAGAAGTTAAGGAAATAAAATAAAATACAGTGAGATTTATCAGGTGTCTAGGCAAAAATTAGATGAGCATAATCATTACAGGTTACTATTTTGGTACTATGGAATCTAATAAAAACTTGGAATGTTTGAAGAAGTATTAGATACTAAACTGGACTTACATTCTGGTCAATTTCTGCTCTTAGCTGTGCAGTGGCTAACTACCCCATACTCCATTGCATCATAGCAGGCACCTCTGCCTTTGTACCTAGAGAAGCTTGTATGCAGCTTGTGGGGACCAAGACTTACAAAAACATTGCTCCAAATTCAGCAATCATATTTTCATCACTGATTCCTGCTTCTGGTCACAGAAGTATAGAAACAAAGTAAGGCAGTTACTACTGTTGTAAATAACTCCATTGTTGTGAGCTCCTCCTGCTTCAGCTAAGATAACTCCAAATGACTGAAAAGATAAGTCTTTTTATTAACTCACATTTACCTCTATTTATTTCCCCTTTTAAGAGCTAGATATTAAGGATGAGGACATTCAAATGCAACCACATATGTAGGAGAAATAAGGAAGTCATAGTACATGCCCTGAAAGAAAAAAGTACAAGATAAGAAGAGAGCTGAATAGACCTTGAATTTACAATCAGGCTTAAATTTACAATAGCCTATGACAATCAGAAATAAAACAAAATTCACTCTGTGTATATAGTTGTATATGTATATACCTATCCACCTATTTCTGTATCTATATCCATATATATTCTCTAGAAAGAATTGAAAGCCTAGTTTTTGAGAAACTGTATCTTCATGATAATAGCACCATGATTTATAATAGGTAAAAAATGAAAGTTACCTAATATTCAAAGAAGAATAGTGGATAAGCAAAGATTGTATGTACATGTAATGAAATACTATTCAGTCCAAAATGAAATCCCAACATGTTTTATGACATGCATGAATATTGAGGATATTATATTAAGTGAATTATGCTTATTATAAAAAGATACTGTATAATTCCTACTTACAAGGGGTACTTTGAATACTCAAAATTTGTTAGAAAATAGAGTGTGATGACCAGGATTTGTGGGAGTAGAAAATGAAGGACTATTGTTTAATGGGTATAGAGTTCAAGTTTTGCAAAGTAGAAAGAAGTCTGGACACGGAAGTTGATGGGAGTTTCTTTTACACTTAGCCTCGTTCTGGATTCAGGTACCTATTATTTCTTCACCTAATTCAATTCAAATTGTGCGATTTATACAGACAATCATGAGGTGAAACAGTTTTTCCAAAGTTTTAGAACATTCCACAGGAAAAAATATATTTATGTTATGATGGAGTACAAGCATACACAAAACAGACATAAAGAACAAACACATGCATCAACAAGAGATTTTAGATTTGCAAAGCAATATTTAGCCTGGCTAGAAGAAATTTCCCTATTTATTCTATATTAATTTGATAATGCTGTTCTGATTGATTAAATTAGTTACAAGTTCAGTTATAGAATACAACCTATAGACTAAAATGTATGTACAATTATAAAGTCGCATCCTTGGATACGTCACTTTAACAAATTGTAGAGTGATGAAAAAGTTAAACAACTTATGTATTGTTCTCTGTTGGTTCATTCTTCCTGTAATACCCAAATATGTATTTGCTTATGTTCTTCCTAAGTAATTCCCTATAAGCCTATTTTAATTTTTGATAGATGATTGATACATAGCTGTTCTTGTGTATAGCGTTGTTCTCTGAAATTTTCACTTTCTCATTCTTACTTGAACTATCAATGCAGCCAGCAGAACTTATTTTCTTTCCTGTAAGCTCCATCCCAAGAATTTGAAGGAATAGTTTCTGTTTGATTTTATCACTTTCAGAAGATGAACACCCTTTTGCCAATTTGTATGGGTCATAGTCTTCAAGGTCTTTACTGCACTGGTCAGTTCTTTTGGAATTCACACTAACTAATTTATGTCTCGATTGAAATACTTGTATGAAACAGAACCCAGTTTCTAGGAGTTGTCCCTCACTCTCCCTCTCTCATGAGCCAAAATATTAGAAAACAGATATTCTACATATCCTCTTCATTTAGGCCTTTTCTAACCTGTGAAAAATTTATTATAGAACATAAAGTTTAGACTCCATCTATAAGTTTAAAATTGATCTCTTAGATTATTCAAATACTGCATGGATAAAATAATCCTTAGCTATTCAAACTCAATAGATCATGTCAACCAACATTCAGTCTTTCTCAAAACACGTCTCCATAGAAATTACTATGGATTTGCTTAGATAGTCTTGGCAGTTTTTTAAGTTTAAAACTAAAACTAGTAGTGTAAAACTAATTTTCTGTTGAATGAACTTTTCACTAGACATAAAGATTTAGAAGAATGACCTCAGATATCCCCTTCAACTTTACATTAAAGATATAAACTCACACATTTAGCCCAAATTTTGGGTGGGAAAAGAATAGGAGAAAGTGAGCTTATTTGGGGATGGATTGTGGAATGCGATACACACATTGAACTGAACTGATAATTCTAAAACTTGGATTAATGAGATTAGTTTATAAAGACTAGTCAAATTTTAGTGAGTGTTTGACAAGTAGACTGGATAAATCACTGTTTTTAGTCACCTTTAGCATCATCTTTGACTATTTCTGTGATTCTTTGCTTTTTGGTTCTCATCTCATAGAATTTACTACTGGAAGACTGATAAGTATTTCTATTTTCAGATAATTTTGTGCTGTATTGAAAATTTTTAAAATAAATTTCTACTGATTTGAGGTTGCTCTTATATTATTCTTTGTCTAGGAATTGACTAGAACCAAATATAACAATTTGTAAAGCCTTGGAAAGAAATTGGACTATGATGAGGTCACAAACTCTCCAGAAAACACGTCTGTTGAACAGAGCATTAGTTTCTCCTAATGAATGAAATCTCCAGGACTGCATGTACCACAGATTATAAAGGGGACCATAGCTGAAAAGCAAAATTTTAGGATTGCAAATATGGAGGAAAAACTGCCAATTTCTGTGACCTTTTCTGAAGGAAGACATCTTCATTAGCACGGAACTCATAAAAATGATGTAGATACACCACAGTACAATATAGATGCATTTGCTGCGTTAGAATATTGTGTAAACTGGGTAGAGAAGATCACATACTTTACATGAGGTCTTGAAGATAGAGAGAAAGAAACAAGCAATGAAAGATGGATGGTTGTATCTTCCTTTCCTTTCACTTATCTTTATTCCTCCTTCATGTAAGAACAGTGTATTTTTTTTCAATCCAGGAAATTACTTTCTTGAATTCAGGAAATGAATTTCACATGCAGCCTTTCAGTTTAAAACCTATGGCCTTTTTCCTATGAACTTCTTTATGAACTCTCCAACATAATGCTGCACAATGGTCTTATTCTGGCATTGGTCTTCCATTTTTGTACTTTATTCTGGTAGCACTTACATCATAATTCTCATCTCCAGACTTATAATTTTCTCTCTGTTCTCACTAAAGCTTGTCATAGTTCTTTATGAAGATAGCTAATGATATGCCAGAGGGCAAAACTTCTTCCTTTCCTATCCTGGAAGTACCAAACATCCACTGATGAACTGTTAAGTTCCTCAATCATAGATGATCAACAAACCCAGGCTTTAGCTATATGGTTATCTCCTAAAAGCACAGTGATTCCTTTAATATGGCCTAAAATACTCTTTTGTTATATGAAGAACAAAGTATTACTCAACAAAACTCAATTAATAGATTCTTTAAAATAATAATTTAAAAGAATCCTTCACATAAAGAAAGTTCTAGCCACTGAATCTTTGTTAGACAATGGATCATGATTTTTAATTTATATACTATAATCTACACTTTTGTGTACTTATTTGATTTCATATTCATTTAACATAATTGCCCTGGTCTGCTATATGTTCCTGAAAACTACATTTACTTCCCTTTACATATTCTCTTTTAAATTTAATTTTATAAGTAGGAAATACTGTCAAGATATTGTTAGACTGAAATTTCATATACCTTCACTCTGACTGAGGGTGAATCTCTGGTATTGGTGAGTTGATGGTCTAAATTACTTTATCATTCTCTGTTTGACTATTGATCTAACACTTTAGGTAGCTTTGTTCCTTTTATCTATTGAAATAACAGAAGTGATATGTAATTTCCCTACCACATCCAGAGCAAAATAATGGGTTGTAAAGAAGAAATGTATACTTGAGTAAATCTGTGTTACTTGATGAGTCTCAACTCTGATCAGATTATGTGGCAGAGAATTTGGAAAGGAACTCTGAAATGTTAGGAAAGAAGGCATCTCTACTCTGTTTTGCTCTCTAATCCAGACCTGTGAAAGCTTCTGTTTATCAAAACAAATGGCAAAATTTATACAAGAACCTATTCTATGAATACCTAAATTCAGGATCTTAAAATAAATATCAGAGGATAAACTCATAAATTCCTATCTTGGATTAAAATACATCTGACTTTATTCCTGATATATCTGCAGCCTATCTCTGTGATATTAAGCACTGAAGTCTGTGCTTTTTATTATGTATGAGATCAGAAATGTCTATTAAAAGAATTCTTTAAACGTGTTAATTAGAAGGTATGTAGGCAATTTATAAACTTTAAATTATTAAGGAAATTTAAGACAGTGAAATAATTAAATATCCACAGAGAAGAAAGTCCTTGAATTGGATACCTATCTCTACGCTACTTAAATCTTTTGAAGGAAGTAAAATAAGCAATTTTGTGCTTAATAAAGAAAATTTCCACACATTATTGATAAAAGATTTGCTTGGCAAATCTCTAATTTTGTGATCTGACATATCTACATGGTGATTCTAAGCATTTTAGATTTTAACATTTATAGTTCTTTATTGTTCAACAGTATCCTCCAAGCTCCATCAAAATTCCAGAGTACCATTTAATTAAACACTCAACATTCTGCCTTTTATATGTTAGATTAAGTGTAATGTGCATAGACCTAATGAAGTCAATTGTTCCCTACGAATTTCACCAACTGGGATACAAAATGTCCTCACCAGGAGTCAGCTATTTAAAATAAATCCAATGCATTGTATTACTATACATGGCAGTTGACACATGGCACATGCATCAACTAAATATTAGACTTTCATACAAAAATATTTCACCCAAATTAATAATTTAGAATACACATAAATAGACCAGTCATGAGGTATCTTAATGAATACAATTAAGAATTTTAACTCTTTTGTCATCTCTAAACAAGTAAGTTTTACAAAGGTGCTTCTTAATATAATCCAATCAATTCAAGTATGTTGTAGTGAAATGAAGCTGAAGCCACTCTGCCTCTTATCTGAGAAAGCCCGGATCATGTGCCATATGTCTGGGTAGACAAAAAGTTTTGGAGCCACTTTGTGTTCACTTCCAGTGGTCTATATATTGGTGTATATATCACCAAATAAGGAAATAATAGTTCAGGCAGGAGAGAAGAGAGCTAGAATGTTTAATCAGTGATGCATGGCTTTTGAGGCTTACAGGAACCTACATTTCACTTTGTCTTTTTGACTTTAATACTGCCATACTCAAATAAAAGGAATGTATATATTTTCTGAATCTGGGTAACACCTTATGTTTAGTAGCTGTTAGTTTCAAATCTCTTATTTTTGACTATTACATACCACTCTGCTTTGAATCTTATATGACACTATCTTATATACAGCTATCAAACTCTGTCTTGGTTTTGGGAAGGTCCTATCTAAATCTACTTGGACCTAGAATCTGCAGTTTGGACTGTGCTGCCAACTTCTGCAGCCATAGTCTAGTTTTATTGTTACGAAGACAATATAAATTATAACTCAAAAATACTAAAACTTGTAAGTAAAACTTACAAGTAATAAATGAATTGCAGGGCCTAACTATAACCAAGCTCTACAACTATGGTTCCTGCTTAGGAAGCAAGTCTTACTCTTAAGAAATGAATTGGCTACAGTTTCCAAGCAGCAGATGAGTAGGTTTGGATCTAATTTTCTGCTACTGCTGAGTTTAATCTCATGATGTCTTAATTTGCCTCTTTCCTCTCTCCGTCCATTATGTATTTCAGGTTCACCATGACAACTGCTTTTCTATTCACTTTTCCTTCCCTAGTTTCTTTTACTTCAAAATTTAAAATGTTCTTTTCTTTATTAATAATGTTCTCATCCGCAGAAGAGAGTTATATTTTTAACATCATCTATTGTTTTGATTCTTGGAAGTGCCACCTATACATTATCTCTAGATAATTATCCATTTAAAAAAGTTTCTCTTAGAAATGTAAAAATACTTACATCTCTAGAATGTCCTAAAAGAGTTCTAAGCATAAAGAAACAAAGCTATAGTAGATTACAGGCAGCCTCGAATTCTTTGACATTTCTAGTGAGAATTGGAGTTTAATGCCTCTTGTATTGACCTGGGCTACCCTCAAAGACTTGCTTGATTAATATGATGTGTCAGTAACTTTACACTAAGACTTCTGAGATTGAGTCCCACAAAGGGTCATAGCTCCTACATGGGTTTCTTAAAATACTTGCATTTAGAGCCCACAGATGCCTTATAAGAAGCACAACTACAATGAAAACTTATAAGACAACAAGAGACTACACAGCGAAAAAGAAGCGACGACCAAATGCAGTCTTCCAACCATGCCTGCTGAAGTGCCAGACATGAGGGAAGACTCCCTGGACCATCGATACCAATAGTGAGAAACTATTGAGTGATCACTGCCAATGCTTTGTTGAAGTAAAAATATTCCCTCCAGAGCCATGCTTTAATTCAGCAGCCACAAAATAATGTATAAAATATTATTGTTGTTTTAGGCCAATATACTTTGGAGACAATTTTTTTATGAAACTACAGATAACTGGAATACAATTCAATATTTAATACATTTGCTAAGATTATCAGTTATATGTAAAGGAACAGAAGTAAGATTTCTCTCAGAGTATTTAATACCACAACCAACTCTGATGCAGATAATATTTTGTGTCTAATAATTCAAATATTATAAAATCTAAAAGAAATTATCTTTAAGTATTCTTTTGAGTACACATTTCAGTTACAAGCCATCTTATACCAATTTCATTTCTATTTTGTAATCATTAGCATTTCAGTGGGAAACTATTTTAAAATCTATACCATATCAAATAAGCAGTAGATCAGAAATGAAGGAAAATTATGCTTAGAATGAAAGTAACTCTATTAAATACTCTTACTTCCTATCAGAATCTGCTAAGTAACAAACATGGGATATGTGTGCGTGTGATGTATCTGAATTTATTTATTGATTGTGTCAGTGAGTTCATTTAAATCCAAAACACTGCAAAAATTCACTTTTTATCCTTTTAACTTTTATGACTGTTAGAAAATCTGACATATACACTGAATCTTTGGTAACCAGCAGAACATAGGAAAAACGAATCACACTCACACTGTGTCTAAGCAAACTTTTCCTCTCCCAAAAACATTACTGATGTTTCCATTGTTTTTATTTTGTTTTGAATACATGTACACCTACAGAGATAGCCATCCTTGTGTCCTACTGCAAGAGCATGGCTAAATTCCATTTTCCAAACTTCTGTGAAATCTAGCACAAAACAAAGGAAGGGTGTGTGTGTTAAGTGTATTCAATGCCAACCAAATTCCCATTGTAAATGATACCCACAGCAGCCTAACAAAGCGCTAAAATGTTTTCTCATCCTGTCATCTATATCTACTCTTCTTTCCCACTAGTTTTATCACTATTACAATTAGAAACAACCAAAGAAAACTTGACTTATTGGGGAATGGTGTCTCACCAATTTTTCATATTTCCCCTTCACTCTATGAGATAAAAATTCTAAATGATATAAATATGAAACATTATTTTGCCTTCAAGTTTTAAGTATGTCTGACCACGATATCTGTGAAAGTAGCAAATGACTCGGATATCTACAGTCTCAGCAATGCATATTTAGTCCCTTTACTTTAATTCTTTTTAAACAGTCAATCTATTTGTCTTTATATATTTTTATGTGCATATATACATGCATACACACACACACACATACACACACAGTGTTATGTTGGTTCACCAATGCTTCTGTCTGTGAACAATTCTGTTGGCTTCATTCTGTAAAATTTTGCTTCTGTTCACAAACTCCCAATTGTATGAAGAATACGACTGTGGCCATTTGCCCCAGAATCATGGAACAAATTAATTAAGTTCATGAATTGAGGCATATATATATATATAAATTAAAATATTATCCTAAAAGAAGAAATATTTAAGAAATACTAGTTGAAACAAAATCAGGTCTGTGAAATCTAGTCCTCAAATTAAACAATTGAGTTTTAAACCTAAGTTGAAGTATATCTAGGTATATCTAGCCATACACATATATTCACACACACCCACATATTTTAATGAATTATCTGCAAATGAGATCTGAACAACAATCAAATAATGAATTAATATTCAGAACTTTAAAATTCTACACTCACAGGATGAAAGAAAAATCCCATTTATATAACTACTCAGATCTTTTCAAAGGGGCAAGGGACCAAGAGATGGTGGAGAGGGAGAGAAAGGAATGAAAAAGAATTAAGATGTGCTACTTACTGTACATGTAGTAATTCCCCATGAGAAATGTAATCATCATGTACTACAAGCATAGGCTCATAGAAATAAAAAATAGATTATGTACAGAAGTCAGAAGAATTATTTATATCTCCTATATTTTCTCTGCACACACTGAAGGATCCAGAGAGCTGGTACAGTAGGACTACAAACAGTTTCTGAGCCTCTCAATAAGGCACCAGAATTCAGTTTCCTTCTTGTCTCAAGATTAACCTTTTTAAAACTCTTATAATATGCCCTCTTCTCCAAGAGAAAGTTCAGCCCTCAAACCCATTGTTGGTAAAGACTCAGAAACACTGTTTTCAAATCTTTGGGAAGAACAAACATAGTAAAGTATCTGTTTTGATGATTGATATTTTTTTTGAAGTGCTGGGGACCAGGGACTTGGACATACATGGCAAGCACTCTACCACTGAGCTACATCTCCAGCCCTGATTATATAATTTTTAAAAACTTGTGATTTATTCATAATATTAAAACAAACACACCAACAATAGCACCACCAAAACCAAAACAAGCAATGGGAGAGGGGTTTTTTGTTTTGTTTTTTTGGTACTGTGGATCAAACTTGGGTCCTTGCGCTTGGAGAGTTTTAATTTCTGTACAACACAAGATCACAAAGAGAAAATTGCTTCAAAACTAGACATTGACATGAGTGTTGTAATCATGAAGTTGCTGCTTGATAATGTCAGATGAATTTTGCAATGAGAGACTAATTTAAAGGGTTAAAATGATGAGTGTAATATTTAGATTTCAGGACCATGGAAGTGAACATGACAGCACCAGAAAAGGCAATTCTTCTGGGAAGATACAGGAAATTGTGTCTTGGAAAATTATCTTCTGAAAGATACAATGGAAATTTTCAGAGGCAATGAGATGACAGGATACACCTAGAGAAAAACTGAAATAGTGATTTACTGGAAGATAACCTATAAACCAAAGGTCGAGTATTTTAAAACACAGGATTAATCTAGAAGAATACAAAGGCACAAGTGAATAGTTACTAAAATAAAAAAATAAGTTAAATAGAAAATAAGAAATGACATTTTTAAAATGATCAGTTCTTGAAGAAAAGTATTGGTCAGATACAGAAGTCATAAATAGAAGAAATTAGGAAATAAGGTCCCCAAAGCAATGTTTTCACCATGACAAATCTAGGTTTTCAGATTTAAAAGTTTGAATGTCAGATATACTAACTTTTTAAAAAATTCCCTGTATCTTGCTAAAATTTATGAACTTATATGATAAAGTAAAATATATTTGAGGGAAGAATTATATATATATATATATATATATATATATATATATATATATACATACATATATATACATATACCTAAAAGAGAAAATATCAGCATGGGAACCAACTTCTCATCCACAGTATTAAAACTTAGACATCAGTGGGATTTACACACCCCCAAAAATAGCAAACTGCATTTCTGAAAACTTCTCCACCTACAGAACACCTGAAAAATCAGGGATAAATACACCAGTCTCTCTTTCCACCAATTACACAGACTCATATCTCAGAAAAGTAAGAGAAAACCTGTAAATGAAAACCGAGCATGAGTTGCCCATAAGATATTTCCTGACAAAAATCTTTTGGGCAACAATAGCACAGAAGAAGAAACTGCAATATCTTCAGTCCATAATGGAAAAAAAAATTAGGAAATTCTTTCTTACAGCATCCTGTCTTCTTAGCTATGCACCTGAATGAAAACAGACAGTCTTCTATAAACATTTGTAACCATAGCATTGGTATATATTAAAAGTTAAAATATGCATATTTTTTGTGATCTGAAATCATTTAAGAACTCATTTTAAAGTGGTTCCAAGGTGACAACAGCCTCCTGGCAACCAAAGAGAAGCAGCTGGAGGATCAAAGGCTGGCCCCAGACTTGTCCAGTGAACAAATGAGAAAATAATTTCTGAACAAAGAAACATGCATAGAATTCTCGCATAATAAATAGAAATAAGTAAAAAAAAAAATAAAGTCCATAATTAGTTTAGCCATAGACATAATCAGAAAGAAATGCAAAGCAAATATATAAAAGTTAAGGAAATAAAAGTGGGGATAAAATACAAGCAACTGATTAGAATCTATACAATGAGAACATAGATGTGATATTAATACAAATTTTAAAATATTATTTTGAAATTAAAAATGGATAAATTAAGAGCATGTTAAAATAAATGAACAAAGTGAATCAGGAAAAAGATATGAAGAAATTAATAAATAAATAACAGAAAATGTGAAGCAATAAATGTAAGATACCCTAGAGCAGTTGTGGCAAACCTATGGCACCTGTGTTTTTGTGTTTTTGTGTTAAAACAAAAGATGTTAATGTATAAGTTGTTTTTCTAAACTAAAACTTAAGCATTCAGATTTAATTACAATGTTGGAACTTTGCAATAAATAAGTGGGTTCTGGGTTGCAGTTTGTGGACTTGGCTTCAAAAAGGTTTACAATCACTGCCCTACAGAAATACTGTTTTGTGAATGGATTTTATTGTATCTTGTTTCCTGGCAGAGGTCTCAGCATCATTTTCAAGAAATGCATGAGGATGAGCTTTCAGCAAGAGATCTAGAGTCATCCTATAGTACAAATGGTTGAGAGGATTTAACCATTTGTTGAATATTTGGGATATTTGGTTGAAGGAAATCAAATACCCGCACACCACATTTTACATCTGTTTTCAACTCCCTTATAGAGCCTGACCTTGGTATAGCACACATAGAGAAATTGAGATAAACTTCCCAGCAACTGTGCTTATTTGTGCTATTTTTATACTTAATTCTTGAACTCAATCAGTTTTGCTGTTTTCCCTCTCAGCCTGTGGATGAAACCCTTGTATGCACACATCACCTTACATTGATGATTAATTACCCATAGTTTTTTTGTCCATTGCACTAACATTCAAATTACAAAATTCCTGACATATTGGAGGCATCACTGCATGCCTTTTTTCAGCATGGCTGGGGGAAAGTATGTTATCAGCCGTAACTCCTTCAAGGGACGACAGATGAAAGATGGGTATGGAAGAAGTTAATCTATGTGTAACAGATATTTAAATGTTTCCTATGGGTTGCTATAGTACTATATGGTCCTTTACAGTTGTCACAAATTGAAGGAAGCAGACTCTGACCTTATACTCTCATATTGACTGGTCACTAGTTGCAAGGTGTCCCTTCATGGTAGACATGATATATGATATATCCCATATACAATTTCTATCTAGATACAACTTTGAACTAACAGGCAACACACTCAGTACAAGATTTTCACCATAAGTAATATCTCGTTTTATATAACATTTTCGAAATTTTGGTCTAGATTTAGCTTCAAAAATCTGTCAAAATTAAGTTACCCCATAAATCTAAATATATTATATATTAAAAACATCTATTACTGTGATTTTTCAAGGTTAACAATTTATAGAAAGAGAAATATGATAGAAATGTTTTTTCACATTTCTGAACTAAACTAATGCTTCTTGTTAACACTCTTCATTTCCTGTGATTACTAGCCGTTACACTTAGATATGAACAATAACATTGTAAGTAAGAACTGGAAAGAAAACATCTGATTTGTTACAAGTACTATTACTGATTACATAGGAAAAATTAAAGTAGAGGCAAAATAGAAAGTAATACAAAATAACAAAGAAATCAAATAAAGTTAAAAACATAGAATATAGCAGTGATAGGATGTGAATAACCACTCTCGGAAAACTAAAATGAGGAAAACGCCTGAAGATATGGTGATAAGAATTTACGTCAACTTCAAGACCCATACAAAACTTCAGATTGAATGTGTTCATAAAAATACTAATGGGAGGGCCGGGGATTTAGCTCAGTGGTTTCGCCACCTGCTGCGCAAGCGCAAGGACCCAAGTTTGATCCCTGGTACCAAAAAAAAAAAAAAAAAATACTAATGGGAAAGGTAAACAAAATTCCAATATATATCCATTGTAATATAATGAGAGACTAATGAGACAAATATTGTCATAATTTTACAGAGAAAATACTAATCCCCTACAGAAGAACAAAATCCAGGTTTAAGAATTTCAAATACTGTTCTTCATGTGAGACAAAGAAATGACACTGCTAAAATGTTCAAGCAAAACCAAGTTCATTCAGGCTTTTTGTGTTTAGCCAAATCACTATTTTAATATTATTGTATACTTAAATACCCACAAGCATTAAATATCCTTAATCTTTACCACACAGAGACCTACCTTAAAAGTCTAGAATAGTGTACTCAAATACTAAAAACTAGGAAGTAATCCTGATAAACCTAAAAGATATGGAGAGAAAAGATGAACTCTGGTTCTGTTTACTTTTGAAAAAAAGAGAAAAAAAACAAAAGCAAAGGATGAAAGGAAGGAAGGGAAGAAGGAAGAAAGGACAGAAGGAAGGAAAGAAAGGAGGATGGAAAGGAAGGATGGAGAGAGGGAGGAAGGAAGGAGAACAGAAGGGGAAAATAATTTTTTTAAAACCAAGAATGTTAGCTTAAAATAAAAGATAATGGGAAAGTGGGGGTGGTGTCTGAAATTTTCTCCTAACCACCTTCTAAGTAAAAGATTGAATCACCTAGGAGTGTAGGTGTATTTTACCCTTTATTGTTGTGGTTTCTTACCTCTGAGTCTTTCAACTAAATTTTTTAATGATTCCTATTCCAGATGTATGAATCTTTTCAATATGATTCGTACATTAATGCTCAGTGATTTTGATGTACACATGGTTGTTCTTCCCAACACCTTACTTTTCCATTTCCTTTAACTCTTTCAGGGGTCTTGTTCATTGCCATGTCTCAATCACAAATTTCAGCTCTTGTTTACAAGTAACTACAGTGCTTTCACAAGTTTAATTCAAAAGGACAAAACTCTAATATAGCCTTCTCACACTTAAAGCCTCTTCAGGTCTTTATTCACTAACATATTCAGTATATTGTCTCTATACGTTCACTATCTTGACTCTTTTCTGCTATTCACCTTAAATTCCATGGTCCAGCAATGAAGTCACTTCCTTGCAAATATTCTAAATCCCCAACCCTCAGACTGACCCTTGCATCATCATGCTTATTTTCTAAAATCAAACTCTGATTAAATAAAATTCAGCCTACTCCACACCCACACCCAGGCAACTGAATATGGCCATGGAGGGTACCAGGAAACTGTGTAGACAAACCCCACTTTAAATCATGACCATGATCATGAAGAAATTTCTAAATGCACACAAATTTTTCTGGATTTCTTTACCCACATGTGCCAATAGTTTCTTAGATAACTCTCACCTTTTCTCCACCATAAAATTTTGCAATGCATATTCTTCAGTGCTCACTCTCAACTGATGTAATTTTCCTACCTCACTAACAAAATGAAACAATCAGAAGTAGAATTCCACAAACTCCCACAATTTCATTTACCAAGCCTCTGCCATCTGCACCCAAATTATCTACCTTCCCACCTGTTACTATGGTGAACCATCTGTGCTTTTTATGAAGCCAATATCTTCACTTAAATATTAGATATCATCCCTCTCAGTTAAAGAAGTGGTTCCAATGTTACTTACCTCCCTCTTGCTCTGTTAATTTTTCCTCTTTATTTTTTCTTTTCAAATTGGCAGTGTACAATTATACTTCCAATTCTGTAAAAAAAAAAAGTGCTATTATTTCTCCACTTCTCTACCAGGTTATGTCCCACTTCTCTCTTTTGTGGTGTGGGAAATTTCCTACAAAAAGTAACTTCTTGGATTGTTTCTAATACTTTTTATTCTGGTTGTCTGTCTCCTAAACACATTCCCCTCTTCATGTCAAAGTTATCAATAATTGACTTAACTCATTCCACTCTTCATGTCAAAGTTATCAATAATTTCATTACTACTTCCTTCATAGATAGTTAATTTTAAACTATTGACTTATCTGAATCCATGGACCCAGTTTGCCATTTTCTGCTCTTATTTATATCTGATTTCTAATGCTCACCTGATTTTATTCACAAATTACCAATTATGCATTACCAGTAGGACTTTCTGGGTGAGTATTTAGGGCTTCATCTCTAGATTCATACCTTGATCATTGTCTCAGTATTAATTATATTATCTCCTTTTGTGACATCACTAATCACTACCTAAAACTTACTAACTCTTCCTCTTCTATTAATATTCATAGCTCAAATTTTGTTCACTAAATCTGAATTCATACCCAACTGTCTCTTTCGCATCTCCACTTGAATTTTCAATAAACATCATTTCAAACCTAAATTGGACTGCTTTGTTTATGCTTCTCAAACTTACTTCATATATAATATACTCTTTTGTGCTAATGACAACTCATTATAATGTTCCTGCTTAATATCTCCTCATTTACTCTCATATATCAAATCCATTATTTCAGGATCTACCCTCACATTACATTCAGAATCACATTAAACTCAATTAATATCTTAATATTTCCTACCTGTCATCATCTCTCAGGTAATTTTGTTTGCTTGCTTGTTTGCAATAAAGACCTGTTTCCTCCTTTCTACCACTTTTCTGTTTGTGCCAAAAGAGCTAAGTGACCCTTTTAACATATGAATCTTTTTTCAGTTTTCCTTCATTTAAAATCATCCATTTCCCATGTTGCTTAAGGCAAAAGCCAAAATCCATGTGATAGCTCAAGGACTTGTATGAAATGCATCCCTACCAAGTATAGAAGATAGTTCTCCCTCTCCTCACAGCCTGGCCAGCTTTGGTTGTTATCTGATTTCTTGACGATATCCATTCTTTCCGGAGTAAGATGGAATCTCAGTGTTGCTTTAGTTTGCATTTCTCTAATGGTCAGGGATGTTGAACATTTCTTTATGCATTTAATGGTCATTTGAACGTCTTCTTCTGTAAAGTCTATTGATTTTGCTTGTCCATTTTTCAATTGGGTCTGCACTGTTGGTGGTAATATAAACTAGTACAATCACTGTGGAAATCACATGAGGATTCCTCAGAAAACTGAAACTAGAAATTCCATTCTCCTTCTAGTTATCTTCGTGAAAGAATTAAAGACATCATAATACAAAGACACATGCATAGTTGTGTTTACAGCAGCATAATTCATAATAGCTAAATCTTGGAAGCAGCCCATATGTCTATCAACAGATGAGTGGATAAAGAAAATGTGGTATTTACACATTATGAAGTATTATTCTGCTATAATGATGAATGGGTTATTTGTAGGAAAATAGATACACTTTGAGAGTATAATATTAAGTGAAATAAATCAGACTCACTAGCTTAAATACAACATAGCTTCTCTTAAATGAGAAACCTAGAGGAAAACTGAGGAGCAAAATAAAAGACAGATAATGGAAAGTAGGGAGATACATTTTTCTCAAAGGGTAAATGAATCAAGAGAGTGAAGAAGTAGAGATAGAGGATAGATATTAGGAAAGAAGAAAAAAAATCAGGATGTGCTTTGTACATGTACCAACCCCACCCAAGGATTGTAAACATCATGTGCTGTAAACATGCACAAAATGGAAATGGGCCAAGAGATGAGTTAAGGGGAGGGAAAAGAAAGGAGATAAAGAAAGGAACTAAGATGTCTTGTGTACATGTATAAATTTGCACAAGGAATGAAAATATGTACTATATATATATATATATACACTAAAATCAAAAAAATTCAAAAAGCCTCCGTATTTGCTCTTTGTGTGTACACTTACATCTTATCACAAACTGCCACTAATACATGTCTTTTCTCCTTTTCTTCAAACATACTAGGTATTCTCCTTTCTACACACCTACTGTGGATGTATCATCAGTCTGGTGTGATCTTACCCTAGATATAATCATAGGATATGCCTTTACTAATTTAAATCTTTGTGAAAATTCCATTTTCTCAAAGGCTTTACCTGATCCAACTAAAATGGCAATGTGTTTTTTTCCATAACTTTGCTCATGGCCCAATAGTTTGCATTCAATTTTAATGATTATTAGCATTTGTGTCTGTTTCACTCACTGACATTCCTCAATAATGGATTTATGCCTGAGATATACCAATAAATATTTATTGAAAACTGTAAGATCAAGAACAAAAAGATGGAAAAATGGTAAGAGCTGAAAGAAAACTGGCATTCAAGCTAAGATTATCACAAAAGACAAAAAATAATAATAATATACCTTGTCAAGATAAATATGTATAACAAGAAGATATAAATTAAACACAGTAACCTAAAAACTTCCATTGACTATTAATTAAAGATGGATATATTTTCATGATGAAATATTTTCCTTTTATCCCTATTTCTTAAATTAAACATAACATAATTCATAGTTTTGCTTTTGCCAAGTTGAGTAGTGCAGATAATTCTAATCCTTCCCATTTCTTCTATTTTTAAAAACATATCAATTTCTAAGAGACTGTATGTATTAGTCAATGGTTAAGTCAGATGTTTGCAAAGAATAGATTCAACATAGGACACAAAAATGTACAAGCTTATATTTGTCCACAGAGTCAAATGCAGAAGAGTGGGAGAGGTCTGTCTGTGTGCTAGAAATCAGAGGAAATTATCAGAAGGCCTTGAAGCCCATTGCAATGTCCCATGCATGACCAAAGGCCAAGGAAAACTGAAGGATCAGTGCTGAAAAGTCCAAGGGCCACCATAGGAGGCTAGAGTCTGAGCTATCAGGCAGAAATGTAGACACTGGAAGCAGAAAACTCCCCGCCTAGAACTAGGAGAGGATGCCAAAGGTAAATGCCAACTCCAGACTCCCAGCCAAAGTGTCTGTACCATAGGCCGGCAGATGACTCCTAAGGTACAGGTGAGGGACAGAGCTCCTCCCAAAAGAACAACAGCCATCCTCCACCAAGACCTGAGCTCAGCTGAAAAAAGCACCAGAAGCTTCTCTGAGGGAAATCAACATACAATCCTCCCCTCCTGTTCTCCCTTTTCACAGCTCCCAGAATCAGTCTAACTCAGCCCAGCTGGGTGTTCTCTCGGAAGTTGACCATCAGTTAATCAACCACCACCCTGTGTAAATAAAATGTACTCACTATCATATCCTTTCTCTGTTACCAAAACAAAAGATCCAGGAGGGCAGAAAAATACACTTCCTGTTGTACCCAAAACCATTTAATTGTGCTAGGCACAAATAAGTTCCTGAATAAAAATCTGTTGGTCAAATCAATGTATCGGCCCATTTTCGACTATTGATCCCACTTTGAATTCCTACTGTATTGTATATTTCGAACATGATAAATTATTTAATTAATATACTACTTTTACTATAATTTAATTAAATATATTGCTGTTTTTCAATCTATTTTCTTATACAGTATGGGTCTATAATTTCTTCATGATATTATCAAGTTGCTTTGTATTTGTTTTATACAAATGTTTTGAAAACATTTCTTGTGTTCTAGCACTGAGACTAAATTAAGGGATGAACTTTAAAAACATCTTCTTTATCCCATGGAATTAATTTTGTCCTGTTGCAGGAATGAGTTAGACTTGGAGAAAGGACATAAGGCTAGCTAAGGAGTCTAGATGAGAGAACTGTGAGAGCTGTATGAGGCAGGGTAAGAGTTTTGATGTTTCTCCAGATGTTATCATTTCAGTTATGTATTATGTTTTCCAATCTTTGACAAAAGATGAGTATAATATTACCTATGCTCCTGTACTCTGAAACAACACTCTAGACAAGAAACCACAAATACAGTTATGATTCTGGAAAACTATAAGATAACTAAAAACTTCCTATCACTGATTGAAACATAGTTGAAACAGAAGTAAGAGAAAATGAAACTGCAGGAAAAGAACCCCCAAGAAAATACACAGGGAAAGGCTTCTCAGAAGCTTTCTGTGATCTCAACAATCTCTTTAAAATATTTGAAAACATAAACATCACCACCAAAACTATTTTCAGGAATAGAGAGAGATCTTGATTCACTATTTCCTTCAAGACCATCTGGGATTAAAAATTTTAATAAGAAAGAAACAAGAAATACATCATGGATGCATTTCTGAAAAGAATGATACCTGCTCAAGAACAGCCTCGGTAGGGCTGGGGATTTACCTCAGTGGCACCGCACCTGCCTTGCAAGCTCAAGGTCCTGAGTTTGATCCCTGGTACCAAAAAAAAAAAAAAAAAAGAAAAAGAAGAAGAGCCTCAAGCAAGTCCTTCAAGAGGATTCCAGAACACAGCAGTGTTACCTTAAGAGGTGACAGCTCCATGCCTATTAGTGTCCCTGAACATCTTCCAGTAGGTTAAGATGTGGATGTAGAAGACAGTGATATTGATAATCTTGACCCCACAGAGGCTAGGGTAATGTGCATGTGTCATATTTTAGTTTTTTAAAAAAATTAAAGAAAAATATTAAATACAAAATACAGGAAAAGGCTTATACAATGAGGCTATAGTTAAAGAAAATAGTTTTGTATAGCTATTTAAATTGTTATTACAAAAGTTAAAACATTTAAAGTCTATAAAGAAAAAATTAGTAAGCTAAGTCTGTTATTGAGGAAAAAAAATTAAAACTATTTCAGTGCAGCCCAAGTGTACAAGGTGCACAAAGTCTACAATAGCATGCAGTAATGCCCTTGCCCTTCCTATTCACTCATTACTCTATTCCCCACTCACTGATTCACCCAGGACAACCTCCAGTCCTACAAACTCTGTTCATGGTACCTGCCTTACACAGTTTTGCCATTTTAATAAAATATTTTTACTGTGTCTATTATATTACCCAGATTTTTGTTTCTCTAGTAAAAATACTTGACACTAACAACTTAAAGGAAAAAATGTTTTATTAATCTTTATTAATCTCATGGTTTCAGTTTCAGCCCATGATTTGCTGACACTGAGCCAAAAACATAATGACGGAATGATGTGGTAGAACAAAGCTGCTCACTTTATGGTCGATGACTAACAGAGCACAAAGGAAGAGCATCAGTGACAGATATACTTTTCAAAAACACACTTTAAGAGCCCACTTCCTCCAATTGATCCTCACTTCCAAAAAGCACAATCAGCCATGATCATAATCATAAAATAATATAAAATAAAATAATCCACCATTATTATAGAGCTCCATGATCTAATCCCTTCTCCCAAAATTTCTTAATCTAGACAACTTGATAATGAAGGTTAACTAGCAAAAGTCCAACCCATGTGAATCTGATAGTGAATCTGATATTTGATCACATCTTCTAAAGTCCTACTTACTTTCCAAATAAACACAATAACAGGGTACCAACTCCACCTAACATGAGACAACTATCCAGCATACAGCCAAAAACACAATGATCCCCATCTGAAAATCACAAAAGTTCCAAGCCAAGTCTCCCCTGAGACACAAGACAAACTCTTGACTGTGAATCCCAGTAAAAATTTGAAAAAATTAAATATTCCCAGGATAAAATGATACAAGTTAAACATTTTCATTACAAAATGGAGGAACAAGGAATAGAAGAGAATCAGACCACATCAAGACTGAAACCAAGCAGGGCAAATGTTAATTTCATATAGCTTCATATCTGTATCTGAAACACATGGTGGGGACATGTGAGTTCCAGGGTATCTGGATCTCTATAGCCTTGCCAGTTTTAGCACAAAGAGCTACACTCTTGGGCTGGCTCCACACGCATTCACAACTTTCTTGACAGAGGTTCCACATTCATGGTATCTCTGATTTAATAGAGTCTCCACCACACTTGTGTATTCATTCTCACAGATTCACAAACTGTCCTCTAAGAGTAACATTACCTGGACTCACATATCTTTTTTTGTAATCTATGTAGAAAACCCCTTGACCCATAAATCTTACATTTTGCATTCCCCAAAAAACAGTATCATATGGGTGATATCAAGGTCTGCAACAAGATGTAGCAGTAGCCAGTATTCTCAAATGAAGTTGTAATGCCTTTTATTCTTGAGCTTGCAATCGATGGGGTCCTGCTCCTTGACCCATAAATCTTACATTTTGCCTTCCTGAAGAACCAGCATCATATGGGTGATATTAAGGTCTGCAACAGATCTAGCAGTAGCCAGTATTCTCAAATGAAGTTGTTACACCTTTCATTCTTGAGCTTGCAATGGATGGGGTCCTGCTGATTCCTGAGATGCTATCAAGACATTTTCCTTCTTGTTGGGGTTCAAAATACTTGATGCATTTCTAATGACACTAACCTCTTTAGCAACATTATCTTCTTTGTCTCCACATTTATATTTAGTTATTTGGTGGCCAAACCTTAACTTTTTCAAATCTTTCTGTGAAATCTGGTTGAAAGCCATCAGCAGTATCCATGCTACAGCTTGAATATTGGGCTGACTTGAAATTTTCTTTACCAGACCAATTAGATTTATGGCATGGACAATTTCTTTTTTGGTACTGGGGATCAAACTTGGGACCTTGCACTTATGAGGCAGGAGGTAGAACCACTGAGCTAAATCCCCAGCCCCATAGACAATTATTTTTTGACAGAATATAACATGAATAGGCTCTAATCCAATTCCCCATAGAATTCCCATAAGAAACCTCCTGAGATTGATCTTTACTGCCCCCATTGACATCAGCATTGTCTTCTGAGCTCTACTTAAAGCATTTTAAGCATTCTCTAGCCCACTTCCTCAGACTTCCAAACCCCTCACATAAGCCATCTCCAATTGCTTCTAAGTTGCATGGTTGGATATTCTCACAACAATTACCCCACTTATGTTGTATTGATTTTCTGTATTAGTCACTGGTTTGTTGCTATAATCAAAATACTTGACACAGGCAATTAAAAGATAGAAATATTTATTAGCTTAATTTCCTCAGAGGACTCAGGCCATGATTAAATATCTCCAAGGCAGAAACATGGAGGAAAGACATGGTGGAACAAACTGCTCACTTCATGACAGTCAGAAGCCTTCCACAAGGGAATAATGTTAGGGAGAAACATACTCTCCAAAGCCACACTTTCACTCTCCTACCTCCTGCAATTGTCCTAACAGCACATTCATTAATAAGTATTATGCCCACATTATCCATCCATTTCCAATTAAGTTTAAATACAATTACTTCCCCACATTTTTCACTACAGTAAGGTGCTATTTATGTTTGTGGTCTAAGAACAATAGGCTATACTATATAGCCAAGGTATATATTAGGCAATACTATTTAAGTGTGTGTAAGTATACTCTGTACTGTTTGTACAATGATGAAGTTGCTTATCAAACATTTCTTAGAATGTATGTGTTAAGTGATGCAATATTATATTTAAAATGTATAATCATTGTCACATTTCCTTTCAAATTCTTAAGTAATTATACATGTACAGTAAAATTTTATAATATATTGGCATACAGTATCTAACATCAAAACAATATCAAACCATTTCCTACAATTTAATTCTATAAAGTGATGAACACCTTGATTCATATAAAAAAGAAGCAATTATTTTAAGTATGTTTGCTAACGTATATGCAATTTTGAAGTTGATTTCTAGAAAAGATTCTAGATATTTTTCAAGTTTAAATAAGTTTCAAGAAACTAAACACTATATGACATGTTCAATATAAGATATCCTGTACCTCAACTTTGATTTCAGTAAACTATTGAGATATAAAAATCAAAGTTGTGGTGCTGCTTATTTTGCTTTGCTTAGTGCCTTGCATTGTTTAAGTAAAATTTTTAGGGAAATAAATACAAAAGAAATACAGTAACACTCAAATTTATGGTTTCAAAAGACCAGCAAAACCTCAGTGGAAAAATGTGGAATATTTACATGCATCAGAAATTACTTCCTACAGAAACAATGAGGAAATAAAATTTTTATATATACAGTGAACATATTCTTCCAATGAAAGAGGAGGCAAAGTGAAAAGTGAAATATTTCAATTAATTTTTATTTTGAAGAATGGACAAATAGGCATTTATGTGTTACATTTTGTATGGTAAAATTAGAGGTTTATAGTAGCAAAAAAGTGACCTCTAATTCAACTATTTCCTCTAAAATATCAATGAAGAAATAGAGTCAAATGATATATAAAAATTTTAAATATCATGTTAGTTTGTTAATTCATATTTCAAAATTTAATATACTCTAGGTTCTGATGTCTCTAAAAATCAAAATTATTATTTTCATGTTTCTAAAATGAGACATCTGCTCAGATAGATTTTTGTTTTAAAAATATCACTTTGTACATTAAATTTTTTTTTGAAATTTCTTCTACCATTATAACAAATAATGACTTTATTTGCAAACAACTGATATTTATTCCATTTCATATATACCAGTGCATCAGATGATAATACTATACTGTTCCTTCAGTTAGCAAGGATAAAAAAATGACATAGGAAAAATTTTTCTCTATAAAAACAAAATTTGCAGTATCTTATAGTATATTCTAAGTGACAAAGTTCAAGTGCCCCTACACTGTGCTTTTTTTTTCCTTTGGATTTTTTTTTTTTTTTTTTTTTTTACCGGGGATCGAACTCAGGACATTGTGCTTGCAAGGCAGGTGGCAGAACCACTGAGCTAAATCTCCAGCCCCACTTGCTGTTTTGAGATTTCTTTTTAACAGAATGTGGTGATACAAACATATTTCATTAGTTTTTTAATAAATAAATTTAAATGCCTTGAAGCAAATGAGAATCTAATTTATTTTCAACAACCATGTGAAATTTCAATTATTTTACACAGTTCCTATGACATCATGGAATCAACCTTCCCTGTCATAGATTTAAAAATCCAATCTACTCTATGGCTCCATCCTGAAGCAAAACACTTCCACTTGAATATATCACTAAAACGATGTAACCTTACATGTCAAAATGTGAGTACATTATCTTTCTCTCCATCAAATTTATTTACTTTCAGTAGTATGGAAAGACCAGAGACTCTGAATTAAAAAATCTGTTATTGATAACTTAAATATATATTTAAAAAAATAAAATAAAATAAAATAAATATATATTTAAAAGTCTATTGAGGAAGGGAAAGCTGGAAAGAAAGTAGAAAGAAGAAGAAAAAAAAAGAAAGAAGAAGAAAAAAGAAAAAAAACAAAGAAGAAGGAAGGGAAAAAGGGAGGGAGGAAGAAAGGAAGTTAGATTTTAAGAGTCAGGGCCTGGGAAGACCACAGCATTTGCACATAAATGTACAGGTTGCCTTATATCTAGAGGACAATCAAAGCCCTTTTCTGAGAAGGGATTCCTGAGCATCAGGGGAAAAAGCCTTCATAACATTCAGCACAAATGCAGTCCGCTGAAAGCAGAAAGTAAGAGGAATGGTGAAGGAAAGATGACTATGTAGAAATGTTATGAAATATCTAAACAGCTGTTTGAATAGTGTACTGATAACAAACATTTGGAAAGAGCTACTCTACTTCTCCAGAATAAGATTTTCAAATAATATTTTTCTTTAAAAAACACGGCTTCATCAACACAACTGACTACATCCCTCAGGAACCTAGCTTCAAGAAAATGGACCTATTAGTAAGGAAGTGTCCACTTTTTTCCTTTTTCTACTTTCCATAATCAAACTCTTGGTCCTGTCCTTAATCACATCGCCTAGTCATGAGAATGTGTCCATTATTACCCTTGTTTTGTTCATTTTCCCAACAGGTAGGAATAAAATTTGGAATGCATAGTTGAAAACAGATAGCAGTTTAAAAATAAGCAGAGATATAAATCTTTGAAACGTTAGTTGAAATTCAAATTGAAGATTGTTTAATGTTTAATTTTTTTGCTTTAATTGTTTTATTGTTACATTTTAGGTGTACAATGCATTTACATTTATCATTGGGTACTTGTACCTGCACAGGATGCATCTTGGTTCTTATTTTTTCCCCATTACCTCTGTGCCGTTCACCCCCTCCACCCTTTCCTATTTACAAAGACTTTGTTTCCATTTTTTCCTTTTCTTGTAATTTCTTCTTTCCCTTCTTTTCTTTCCCCTTCCACTCCCACCTCCCATACCCCTTTGGACATTTTCTTCCCATTTCAAATCATCAATTATTCTTTTTAATCATTTTAATCATTATTTACACTTTCAGTTTCTCACAACAGAGAAACTATTCGGTATATACCCATGTGTGTCCTATTTATTTCACTTAAGAGTATGGCCTCAATATGCATCCATTTAGCTATAAATGTCACAGGTTTCTTATTCTTTATGGCTGAGTAGTACTCCATTTTATTTAAAAAAAGCCCACATCTTCATCCAGATTCCAGTTGATGGGCACTTGGGCTGTTTCCAAGCTTTCACTATTATAAGCTCTGCCTCTATAAACATGGGTACAACACATATCACTGTGGTATGATTCTTTTAATTCTTTGGGGAAGATATTCAACAGGGGATGACTGAGAGCTGAATCAAATGGGACCTCTAGTCTTAGTTCTTTGAGGTATTTCCATACTGATTTCCACAGTGGTTGCACCAGTCTCCACTCCCATCAACAATGGAGAAGGGTTTGTTTCTCCCCACACCCCTGCTAGCATTTGTTATTGGTTGATTTCTTCATAGAAGCCATTCTTTTGGGGGTGAGGTGGAATCACAGTGTTCTCATCAGCATCTCTTGAATGACCAGTGATGTTGAACATTTTTTCATGTATTTATTTGCTGCTTTTACTTCTTTGTCTGAGAAATGTCTGTTCATTTCAGATGCCTATTTTTGGATAGGGTTTTTAAATTTGGGAGGTCTGATTTTTTTCAGTTCTTTATATATTCTTGATAGTAGTCCTGTGTGTAAGGAATAACTGCTAAGATATTTTTCCCACATTATAGGTTGTCTCTTTTTCCACATTGTAGATTGGTGGTTTCGATTGTAGTGTATAAGCTTTTCAATATGATGAGATCCCAGTTGTTTATTCTTTGTGCTACTTTCCATGCTCCTGAGGTTTTGTTCATAAAGTCTTTTCCTACACCAATGTCTTCAAGAGTTCTACTTAAATTATCTTCCAACAAGTTCAGTGTTTTTGTTTTAATATTTAGATCTTCAATCCACTTCCATCTTAGTTTAGTGCATGGTGACAGCTATAGGTCTAGTTTTAATCTTTGGCAAGTTGAAATCCAGTTTTTCCTACACCATTTATTAAATAGGCTATCTTTCCCCCAATGAGGGTGGTTAGCTCCTTTGTCAAAGATGAGGTGACTGAGTATGTCTGGAGTTGTTTCTACATCTTCTAATCTACTCCACTGATCCTCAGGTCTGTTTCTTTGCCAGTATCATGCTGTTTTTGCCACATTACTTTTGTAGTATAGTTTCAAGTTGGGGATTGTGATACCCCCAGCCATGTCTCTGTTGTCTAGTATTGCTTGTGCTATTCTAGATCTCTTCTGCTTCCAAATGTATTTTTACATTGTTTTCTCTATTTCTGTGAAGTATATTGTTGAAATTTCAATTGGCATTGCTTTAAATCTATACAGCAAATTTGGAAGTATGGCCATTTTCACTATATTGTTTTCACTTATGTGTATGTCCAATTCTCCACGTCTGTCTGGGAAGTTTTCTACTATTACTTCTTTGAACATTTATTTTTATGTCTTCCACAGCTGAAATTCTGTCTTCAGATTCTCTTAGTGTGCTCTGCATGCTTTCAATGGGGTTTTTAATCTCCTGAATGTCTGTTTGAATATGTTTCATGGATTCCATTTCTTTCTTATGCTGGGCATTCATGGCTTCCAACATGGTTCTGAGCTCATTTATTATTTTTTTTAATCTGTTTTTGTTCTAGAGCCTCTAATCATGTCTTACACTCTGCTCACCATCTCTGTAGTTATCTGGGAAATTATTTCTGCTTTGAATTTTTCTAGGGCCTCATTCATCTGTTTTATTACTCCCTCTGCTATCAGTTCAGAGTGTCCAAGTGGTTATGGACTTTTCCACCTCCTTTCCCCCAGAATTTGCTTTTGGTGGGGTGAAAATCTGAGGTTTTGCCTTGCTTGAATGTCTTCTCATTTTTGTTTTTGGTATTGTCCTTGGTTTAATTCCTGGCTTGATATTTCAAAATTACTTAAGTATCTTAGTTGCTTGTATTTTGAACCCTTATGGAATGCTTGCTTTCAGAAGTGTCTTGCAGATATAGCTTGTCTTTAGGTTTTGAGTCTCTAATGACTCTGAGGCTATCTCATTTTCATTATAACAGGAGCAACAACTGATTAGATCAATCACAACACCTTAGCCCAAGTGATACAATCAGCAACACCATAGAATCAAGCATAGCTTAGAAAATGACAGCTTGTGGTAAGTATTATTCTATCACGTTTAAGTATATGAATTAAATCAAATTTGAGGACTAACCCAACTTATGTTTATAATGAATAAACTCTTCAATATAGCAACTTTATCCCTTGGGATGGGGAGTTAGCAGGAGTTGGGGAGGGAGGGACAGATAGGTATTAGGATAGGGGAAGGTTAGCAGTGAGGCCAGAGGACACAGGAAGATCATGCAAACTCTAAGAAACTGTTGAAGTAAAGAGGAAAAGAGAGAATGAAAGAACAAAGACAAGTACAAAACAACCTAATAGCAATAGGGAGGCTGGAAACTGTATTTACTTCCCTTTAAAACTAATGACAATTGAGAGAACGAAAAAGTGAAGAAAATATAAATAAAGAAGAAATCCATATTAGGGCCAGAACAGGAACAAAAATGGAGATAAAGAACAATGTGGTACAATGACAGAGCAAGTGAGAGAGACAAAGAAAAGAGAAAAGAAAGAAAAAAAGAAGAGAAAAATAAAAATTTGAAAAGAGTAGAAAAAAATTAAAATTAAAAATAAGAGCAAAAGGTCCCATTCTGCTCTCTGCTTGGTGTGACCAATCAGTGCAAGCTGAGGAGCCAGGCAGCATGAAGCCCCTGGCTCCATTCCAGGATCTGCCCACACCACAGTGAGGTCCAAGGCACTGCTTGGAGCCCCTGCCCCATCCTGCACTCTGCTTAGCTGTGCGGGTTACTGCAAGGCCCAGTCCCACTCCCCTCCACCCTCATCATCCATGTCAACCACCGCCCCCCCTGCCACGCCTCTGGCCTCCTGGCTTTTCTGCTACCTGGTTCCACACTGCAGAGGCACAGGGTATTATAAAGCCCCATGTCCTG
The DNA here is from genome assembly GCF_053883595.1 of Heterocephalus glaber. Classification (NCBI taxonomy): domain Eukaryota; kingdom Metazoa; phylum Chordata; class Mammalia; order Rodentia; family Bathyergidae; genus Heterocephalus; species Heterocephalus glaber. Next base: position 24,922,891 of record NW_028258145.1, on the reverse strand, counting down.
AGTGCCACAAGATAGAGCAGAAGTTAGTAACAGAAAGAGGGTCTCACAGGGTCCTTGGTGAAAACTGAAGCTCAGCAGAAAAGTATAGAGAATCTCTACAATAAATCCACACCAGACCACTGTACTTGGTAAGCTGGAAGGATCATCAACTGTGATAATGACCTCCCATCAAAACCTGCATTATTTTCAGGAGAATGGCAACTGGAAGCTGCAGTAGAACTTTGCAGAGTTCAATCATGCAGGAGGACAGGGAGCTCAATTTGGGACTAGCAGCCAGAAATCTGCCTGCATCTCACAGATCTGCCACTGGCTTGCTGAAACTCATTGAATTGTATATGCACAAGGCTGCCTACATTGTCTACTGTGACAGTAGAGACATAACCTGAAGGAGGCCCTTCATTTTTATTTTTTGCTATTTGCAAAAAAGAAAAAAATTCTCTTATTTTTAATTTTTAATTATTACTTTGTTCTAAGCTTTTCAAATTTTTACTTTCTTTTTTTCTTTTATCTGTTCTCTCTCTCTCTCTCTCTCTCTCTCTCTCTCTCTCTCTCTCTCTCATTCTCTCACTGTACCACATTGCTCTTCATCTCCCTATTTGTTCCTTTCTGGACTGAATTTGGATTTCTCCTTTATTTTTCTTTTCTTCCCTTTTTCCTTCTCTTGATTATCACTAGTTTTATAGGAAAGTAAATACAGTATCTAGCTTTCCTATTACTGTTAGGTGATTCTGTTCATGTATTTGTACTCCCATTCTGCCTTTTCGTCTTGCCTTTAACAATTTCTTGGAGTTTGTGTGATCTTCCTGTGTCTTCTGGCCTCACTGCTAATCTTTCTTGATCTTTCTACCTGTCTCTCCCTTCCCAACTCCTTCTAACTCCCCATCCCAAAGGATGAAGTTGCTATGTTGAAGAGTTTATTCACTATAAACATATGTTGGGTTGGTCCTCAGTTTTGATTTAATTCACACAGTTAAATGTGATAGATTAATAACTACCACAAATTGTCATTTTATAAGCTGCGCTTGATACTATGGCATTGCTGATTGTAACATTTGGGCTAACATGTTGTGATTGATCTAATCAGTTTCCCTTCCTTGTATAATGGAAATGAAATAGACTCAGAGTCATTAGAGTCTCAAAACCTAAACACAAGCTATATCTGGAAGACACCTCTGAAAAACAATCATTTCACAAGGGTTTTAAAAACAACCAACAAAGATACCTACATTAAGCAATTTTGAAATATGAACTGAGGAATTAAATCAAGAACAGTACCAAAAACAAAAATGGGAAGACATTTAAGCAAGGCACAAATGCAAGCTTCCACACCACAAAAGGCAAATTCTTGGAGAAATGAGGTGAAAAGGTCTGATAGTCAACCACCTGGACACCCTGAACTGATAGCAGAGGGAGTAACAAAACAGATACATGAGGCTCTAGAAAAATTCAGAGCAGAAATAATCTCCCAGATAAATACAATGATGGTGAGCAGAGTGAAAGACATGACTAGAGGCTCTAGAACAGAAACAGATGAGAAAATAGATGAGCTCAGAACCATGTTGGAAGCAGTGAATGCCCAGCATAAGAAATAAATGGAAACCATGATCGCCCAACATAAGAAAGAAATGGAATCCATGAAACAGATTCAAACAGATATTCAGGAGATCAAAAACTCTATTGAAAGCATGCAGAGCACACTAAGAGAATCTGAAGACAGAATATCAGCTATAGAAGACAGAATTTCAGTTAAGGACCATGAAAACAGAGATTTCTTAAAGATAGTAAGGGACCATGAGAAATCAATCCAACAGCTGCTAGATGATGCAAAGAAGAATAACATAAGAGTGATACGAGTCCACGAAAAAACAGGAGAAAGTACCACTGACATTTAAAAAAAAAAAACTGTTCACAGAAGTAATAGTGGAAAACTTCCCAGACAGAGGTGGAGAATTGGACATACAGATAAGTGAGACATATAGAAATCCAACTAGCCATGATCAAAAAAAATCTACACCTAGACATATAATAGTCAAAATCCCAGAAACCCAACAGGAGAACAAAATTCTACAGGCAGTTAGAGAAAAGAAACAAATCACCTACAAAGGAAAGCCCATCAGAATCATGGCAGACTTCTCAATAGAAGCCCTCAAATCAAGGAGAGCCTTGAATGAAGTATTTCAAGCCCTAAAGAAAATAACTTCCACACTAGACTGTTGTATCCTGCAAAATTATCTTTCAAAATTGAAGGGGAAATTAGACACTTCCATGACAAAGAACACCTGAGAAATTTCATGAACACCAAACCAGCACTCCAAACAATTTTAAACAATATCCTAGAACCTATGCACCCTAGGATATTGTTTAAAATTGTTTGGAGTGCTGGTAATGGGGAAAAAAATAAGAACTAAGATACATCACGTCCAGATACAAACACCCAATGATAAATGTAGATGTATAGTATACCTAAAATGTACCAATTAATATATAAATTTTAAAAATATCCTAGAAAAAGATAATGAAGGTCACACCTCCATGAGGCCCAACAGAGGGAAACCACCAGGCAAGGTAAGACACTAAAGGGAAAGGAGGGAAATTAGAAATAAAAGAGCCAACTACAGTAAAATATCATGACAAGGATGAGTCAATATGTCTCATTTATAACTATCAATGTTAATGGCCTTAATTCAGCAATCAAAAGAAATAGACTGACAGAATGGATTAAAAAGCAAAATCCAGCAATATGATGTATACAAGAAACACACCTAAGTCAAAAGTAAATTCATAGACTGATAGTAAAAGGATGGAAAAGAATTCTCTATGTGACAGGAACCCAGAAAAAAAGCAGGTGTAGCAATCTTATTTGCAGACAAAGTAGATTTCAAACCTAAGCTAATTACTAGAAACAGAGATGGTCACTACATCCTTGTAAAGGGAACAATACAAGAAGAAGAGATGACAATTCTAAATATATATGCACCAAATAAATACAAATGCCCCCAACTATACAAAACATATATTAAAGGACATGAAAAACAAAATAAGCACTAATACAATTGTAGTGGGGGACCTCAACACCCCTCTATCACAAATAGATCATCTAGAAAAAAATTAACAATGAAATTCTAGAACTGAAACAAGCTATTGAACAAATGGACTTAATAGATATTTACAGAGTGCTTCACTCCACAAAATCAGAATACACATTATTTTCTGCTGCACATGGATCATTCTCCAAAACAGATCACATGCTAGATGATAGGACATGTTTAAGTAAATGTAAAAGAATTAAAGTTTTCCCCTGTATATTATCAGACCATAATGCAATAAAATTGAAGGTCAATAAAAAAAGAAACCAGAAAACTCCCACAAATACATGGAAATTGTATAACACCTTTCTGAACAACCAATGGGTAACATAGGAATTTAAAGAAGAAATTAGACAATTTCTACAAGTGAATGATAATGCCAGTACAACATACAGGAATCTGTGGGACTCAATGAAAGCAGTTCTGTGTGAGAAATTCATAGCAGTGAATGCCCATATTAGGACAACAGAGAGAACTCAGTTAAATAACCTAATGCAGAACATCAAGCTCCTAGAAAAAGAAGAGCATAACAAACCCAAAGCTCATACAAGAAAGGAAATTATAAATATCTGAGCAGAAATGAATGCATTGGAGACTCAGAGAACAATACAAAAATTTAATGAATCAAAGAGTTGTTTTTTTGAAAGAATAAATAAAATCAACAAACCTTTAGCCAACCTTATCAAAAAAGGAAAGAAAAGGCTCAAATCCAGGCAATTAAGAACAGAAAAGATGAATTCACAACAGATCCAGCAGAAAGCCAGAGGATCATCAATACCTACTTTGAGAACTTGTATTCTAATAAAATGGAAAACAGAAGAAATGGACAGATTCCTAAACACATATGAATTTCCAAAGTTAAATGAAGAAGATATAGAAATTCTAAACACTCCAATAACAATGAGTGAAATTGAATGTGTAATAAAAAATTTATCAACAAAGAAAAGCCCAGGTCCTGAGGGCTTTACTGCTGAATTCTACAAAACATTTAAAGAAGAACTATTACAATTATTCTTTAAACTCATCAAGGCAATTGAAAGGGAAGCAAGGCTTCAAAATTCATTCCTGGAAGCAAGTGTTACTTTCATTCCAAAACCAGGGAAAGACCCAACCCCAAAAGAGAACTACAGACCAATCTCCCTAATGAACATAGATGCAAAAATCCTCAATAAGATACTGGCAAACAGAATACAGAGTGTCGTAAAGAAGATCATACACCCTGACCAAGTCAGATTTATCCCAGGGATCCAAAGATGGTTCAACATCCGTAAATCATTAAATGTAGTAGACTATATTAACAGAGTCAAGGACAAAAATCATTTGATCATCTCAATAGATGCAAAAAAGGCATTTGACAAAATCCAACACCCATTCATGGTAAAAACAATACAGAAAATTGGAATAGAATGTCTTTATCTCAACCTGATTAAGGCTATCTATGAAAAACCAACAGCCAAAATCATACTAAATGGTCAAAAACTGAAAACTTTCATGCTAAAATCAGAAACAGGACAAGGATGCCCACTATCACCACTCCTGTTCAATATTGTTCTGGAAATATTAGCCAAAGCAATTTGAAAAGAAAAGGAAATAAAAGGAATAAAGATAGGAAAGGAAGAAGTGAAACTGTCATTATTTGCTGATGATATGATACTTTACATAGAAGACCCAAAAAATTCGATCAAAAGTCTTCTAGACCTAATTGACAGATTCAGTAGAGTAGCTGGATACAAGGTCAACACTCAAAAAACAATAGCCTTCTTATATGCCAATAGCAGAATCATTGAGAGAGAAATTTGGGAAATAATTCCTTTTACAATAGCATCTAAAAAAATGAAACATCTAGGAATCAACCTAACAAAGGAATCAAAAGACCTCTACACTGAAAACTACAGCACTCTGAAAAAGGAGGTTGAAGAGAATATAAGAAAATGGAAAGATATGCCTTGTTCCTGGGTAGGAAGAACCAATGTAATGAAAATGGTCATACTTCCAAAACTAATATATAGATTCAATGCAATACCAATTGAAATTCCAGCAATATACTTCACAGAACTAGAGAAAACAATCCAAAAATTCATTTGAAATCAGAAGAAACCTAGAATATCAAAAGCAATTCTAGGCTACAGAGACATGGCTGGGGATATCACAATCCTCATTTTGAAACTATACTACAAAGCTACTGTGATAAAAACAGCATGGTACTGGCAAAGGAACAGTCCTGAGGGTCAATGGAATACATTAGAAGATGCAGAAACAACTCCAGACATACGCAGCCACCTTATCTCTGACAAAGGATCCAACCACCCTCATTGGAGGAAAGATAGCCTATTTAATAAATGGTGTTGGAAAAACTGGATTTCAACCTGCCAAAGATTAAAACTAGACCCATACCTATCGCTGTGCACTAAACTAACTTTGAAGTGGATTAAAGATCTAAATATTCAGACAGAAACACTAACCTTGCTGGAAGATAAGTTAGGTAGAACTCTTGATGACATTGGCATAGGAAAAATCTTTAAGAACAAATCCTCAGTAGGATGGGAACTTTAGCACAAAGAATCAACAACTGGGATTTCATCATATTAAAAAGCTTCTGCACCGCAAGAGAAACCACCAACAGAGCTAAGAGACAACCTACAATGTGGGAAGAAATTTTTAGCAGCTGTACCTCAGACAAAGGTCTACTTTCAAGAATATATAAAGAATTGAAAAAAATCAGATCCCCAAATTCAAAGACCCAGTTCAAAAATGGGCATCTGAAATGAACAGACATTTCTCAGACAAAGAAGTAAAAGCAGCAAATAAATATATGAAAAAATGTTCAACATTACCGGTCATTTGAGAGATGCAGATGAAAACAACACTGAGATTCTACTTCATCGAAGAAAGAATAGTTAAAAAATCAACAAATAACAAATACTGGCAGGGGTGTGGAGAGAAAGGAACCCTTCTGCATTGTTTGTGGGAGTGAAGACTGGTGCAACCACTGTGGAAATCAGTATAGAGATACCTGAAAGAACTAAAACTAGAGGTCCCATTTGAACCAGCTGTTCCCCTGCTGAGTATCTTCCCAAAACAATTAAAAGAATCATACTACAGTGATATATGTGCACCTATGTTTATAGTGGCACAGTTTGTAATAGCTAAAGCTTGGAAACAGCCCAAGTGCCCATCAACTGGAAAGTGAATAAAGATGTGGATTTTTTTATAAAATGGAGTACTACTCAGCAATAAAGAATGAGAAACTAGAGACATTTATAGCTAAATGGATGTATATTGAGGCCATACTCTTAAGTGAAATAAATAGGACACACATGTGTAAATACCAAATAGTTTCTCTAGTGTGAGAAACTGAAAGTGTAAATAAGGATTACAATGATTAAAATGAGTAATTGATAATTTGAATTAGGAAAAGGTCCTATGGTGTAGGGGTAGTGGGAGAGGAAGGGGAAAGGGAAGAAGGGAAAGGAAAAATTATGAGAAAAGAAAAAAAAGGAAACAAAATCTATGTAAATATGGAAGTGTGGAGGGTTCGAAGGGCCCACAGGTAATGGGGAAAAAAATAAGAACTAAGATACATCATGTACAGGTACAAACACCCAATGATAAATGTAAATGTATTGTATACCTAAAATGTACCAAGAAAAGAATTTTTAAAAAATAAGAGCAAAATAATAATAATTTTGAAAATAGCAAATAAAAAATAAAAATGAAGGTCTCCTTCAGGATATGTCTCTGCTGTCACAATAGATAACGTGGATAACCATGTCGAGATATAACTCAATGAGTCTCAGCAAGCCAGTAGCAGACCCATGAGATTCAGGCAGATTTGTGGTTGCAAATCCCGAGTTGAGCTCTCTGTTCTCCTGCAGGGTTGAACTCTGCAAGGCTCTACTGCAGGTTCCAGCTGTCATTCCCCTGAAGACAGTCCATTTTCCAATGGGAGGTGATGATCCCTCCAACTAACCAAGTACAGTGGTCTGCTGTCCCTTTATTACAGTGATTCTCTTCACTTTTCCAGTGGGCTTCAGTTTTCATCGAGGAGCCTGAGAGAGGCCCTCTTTCTGTTGTTCTCTTCTGCTCTGGACTGGCGCAGGTTGGATGGAACTGGGCTCCACATGGCCAAGGTCCTCTCCGCCGGCCTGGGTAAGCTGGTGACTGTGGGGCAGGGAGAGAGCAGGATGGAACGAGGCTCCAGTGGCCATTTGGACGTCCTCATGGCCCGCCGGCTGGTGGCTATATTTTGAATATATTAAATTAACAAACTTGTTAATTTTATTATGAAGTTAGTCTACTTACGTGACTTTCAAGGTACTTCAGTTCTATGCATCGTAATATGTTGTATGTATTAAGGGTATATACTTCCCATCAACCTATTTAAGAATCAATCATACCCCATAGATACCAAATACATAGTAAAATAAAACAACTTTATTTACTAGATATGTGACTAACCATTAGATTTCCTAGATTTTTAAGAAGAGCAGAGTATAAAAGGGGTAATATGGTTTTCTAAGAATTAAAAATGTGTTTGAATCATAATGTCTAATACAGATTTTAAAAATATTATGGATTTTCAATGCATCTTGAATATTTTTACAAGTGTATTCATGTACAATATCTCATACTTACATGTTATTCTTTTCATCATATGGCTGTAAAATAATTTTTAGTATAAAGTATATTAACAGTATTTGCTAAATTGCTTGATCAAGGTTCATATTTTTCATGTATATCACCACACTACTATCCAGAAATTTTATATTCAGTAATAGTTTTAAGAGAATTTTTGATGCTTCTTACAAACCTTCCCCAGTGCTGAAATTAGCGTCAAAAACAAATGCAACATTATAATTTAATAGCTTAATTTGTATTTCTTTGATTATTGCGAATGTTGCAAGAAACATTTGATGTGTTTTTATTAGGTAACTTAGGGTTTTACATAAATCCTGACCTAAATTAAATTAACCCTAAATTAAATGTGGCTACATGTATCATAATTATATCCTGGATTACTTGTGCATATTTGAGGTTAATTAGATCTCTTAAGCCCATCTGTGATTTGGTGTAAACAAGTGATGTTAGTACACTAAAACTTAGTGGTACAAAGGGTTACTTTCTCATCAGCTAGTCTTTGAAATTTAAATGAATATTGGAAATTTAAAAATAAAACTCATAAAATGTAACACATTTAAGAAATTAAAAAAAGAGTAATGCTTTGAAGGAGTATAATGAACTGGTTAAGGTGTATGACAACTTAAAGTTGTATCTTATTTTTCAGTACTGAGAATTTAGCCATTGAGTTACATCCCCAACCTTGTTCATTCATTCATTCATTCATTCATTCATTCAATTTTTACATAAGTTACCAAGTTATCTAGGTTAGCCTGAAAGTTGTAATTCTCCAGCCTCAGCCTCATAAATAGATGGGATTACAGATATACACCACCACTCTTGACTTTTACTTTACTTATTTCAGAAGTAACATGAGGCCATAATAGACTAGAAAATATAGTGAAATAAATCAAAATGTCCAGGATTCTCTTGTGAATAGGACAACCTATTGCTAACAGCATTATTATTTCAGCTTTTTAAAGGTCATTTCTACCCATTGTTTACGGAAAATTTTAAGAAAATCATATGTATATATATAATATATATGCAAGCACGTCCATTAAAATATCCATTTATGCATATCTTTGACATACATGTGTCATATTCAATATATATTAAAGCTAGCTTGACCAATAAAGTACTCCATAAATTTATTTTTACATAGTCTAACATTTTCCCTGCCTTAATTAAGAGCAGAGAGCAGAGTTCATTCTGCATTAGAACCTTTTTTACTAAAAGATAGACAAAATCATTGTCGTTTGTTGTGTGACATCATTAACTTCTAATGAAATGCTATAATTTTTTTCCCTAGCTATGGGGTGAATATTATATAGGAAGCTCTAAATTATTGTTTATGAGGTTTCCTGAGAAAATTTCTGCCTATCTTTTTACTAAGAAAGAATAGTCCTGCTACTTCTCGGCAATAGATTTATTTTCAGCTGGGAACAAGGAAGTCTAAAACAGAGCAAACAGCTATTTCCACTGTGACTATGTGAAATCCTAATCAATCTTGTGGCCAATCTTTAAGAATCTTGTGAGAAAAGTATTGAACCTCTTCCCTTCGTTTATCTAATTTTTTCAACTTTGTTAGATTGGTCTACCTTGGCATACTGCTGTGTGTCATATATCTGTATAATCCATTCACTGAAAGCAGAAGGATTTTCATTGCTTAATCCTACGTATCTATAAAACAAAATTAGTGCAAACTAAACAATTGTTCAATAATTTTCCTCATAAAGGGAATACTTGCAAGACAATACATTTCTGTGTAACCTATTTAATTTTAAGATCTTTTTAGATTTTTTTCTTTCTCTATTTCTTAAATAAGTAACTCAGATATTCATACAGTTGCTCTAGTTTTGGAATCCCATCTGTTTTTATTCAGAAAAGGCTTCAGAAGAAAGGCCAGAAAATGAAAGTATCATAACAGACAGACACAGAGCTTATTTAAGCTTGAATTGTAATAAAAATATTTTTAACTAAATAAAAATGAATATTGAAATAGCTTACTAAAATATAGCAAGAGTCAAAATTTCACATCTGTTCACATATTTTTCCACCTGTGAATTTAAACAGGCTGTGTAACAATTTAGTCCTAAGTAATATTTTTGTTCTTTACAAAAGTAAAATTATATGTTCAAGAATGTATTGTTATATGAACTGTTTTCTCAGCTATTTTATATCGGGTGGCTTAAGAGAGAGGTGGTGGTATAAAACAGAGCTTGGAAAAAATTTTTTTCTATCATGAACCATATCATAAATATTTTAGGATTTTCTGTCCATATAGATCTCTTGAACAACTACAGTATTCAAATTTGTTTTTATAGTATGAAAACAGATTTAGAGAGTGAATAAACAAATGGGCTCATCTATGTTCCAATAAAGGTTTACTTATAAACCCAGTTGATGATGCAAACTTTGTCTTAGGGCCATAGTTTTCTGGTCTATATAATAAAACCTATATAGTAATTTTTCTTAAATCTTGTTTTCATTTATTGGAATATATTGGTGAATACAATAGCATGAAAAATAAAAATAGACCATACTCTTAAGAAATAATTGATGTTAAATTTTTGATTAAAAGTTTATGTATTTTTAGATTTCCTGTCATACATGATCATAATATATTAAATATATATTGTATTATAAAATATGATTGTACTATACTAAACATGTAACTTAAAAAGGCATAAAACTGAGATTATGTTCGGATTCAAGAAGACACGGAGTTAAATTTGTGTTTTGACAATGGTTACCTCATGGTACATGAAAGCCTCTTTTTCACAAGTCCTGTGAGGGGTTCTTAAAGAGGTATATAGTTTTACTTCATCATAATCATTTTTCTCCTCTTCATTATCATTATAACCATAACTTCTTACCAAATGTTTATATTAATAAACTGTATAATAGATCTTCTATAAGTTTGGATTTTTAATAAGGTAACAGATGAACTACAGGGAAGAGCTATTAGGGCCCATTATAACACAGCTCCAAAAAAAAAATCTCTATATAATTTTAGATTCCCAGTGGTATATTATGTAAAATTCATATGTTCAGCTATTTATTTCAAAAGAATATAGTGTTCTCAAGAATTTAGCCACCAGAAAATTTTAAATACTAATAATCCTTTCATCCTAGAATTCTGGACCAAAGTTATATAATGTTGTGTTTCATTTATGAGACTTTAATAGTTTTATCTCTTATCTATCCTTCTATTTAAATAGAAATGTATGACGTGGTAGAATGGTAATTGTCCTCTTTATCTGTGGAAATTCAGCCAAATTTCCTGTTTTTCCAGGACCTAGAGAACAAATGATTTTGAAATGGTCTGGAAATTTATTGTATGTTCCCGTTGCATGAATAGTCGCGACTTAAAAATCTTTAAGATCTATAAAGTAGTTAAGGTCTAGTCAACAATGACCAAATCAGAAATCAGCTGCAAAAGTAAACTTAAATCAGAGGGATACATTCAACTATTGTGATTGGAAAGTTTGAGGCTATTCTGGAAAGTTCTTGAAAACTATGCTTTAGAAATTAAATTTGCCTTTCGTTACTTTGTCAGCATATTGGAATGCCTTCTGCAATACCTATCCAAAAGAAAATTTATTGTCTTTACTTGTATTCTAACTGCCAAGAGAAACTGAAAAAATTCAAGGAGGTGGGTGAGACCTTGTAATTTATAAATACAGCATTGGTTAGATTGTAGATTCCTGGGCAGAAGGAGCCACAGGAATGACCACATAATAGCTGGGTGACTACAAGAAAATAAGCATGTAGCTAATTATTCTTGCCACCTGAAGTTCAGGAGCCATGACTTAGTAGCAAAATGTCCTGTTAATGATGGTATCTGCAGAATCCTTATTATTTTTACACTCCCAGTCAAAATTTTGCTCTAGATCTAATGGAATCTATCTCATATTAATAAGCTAGGCTTAAGAGTTTTCTTGGCTTAGTTATACAAATTCTAATAGCTTTCTTAAAAGATGAATTTCAGTACCTTACTCTAGATTATTTCTCAATTTTATTCAGTTCAAAAATGTTAATTGTTCTTTCTGTGACCATGGTAAGTTTTGCAGAAAATGTGGAAATTTGGAAGTGTAGACCCTACCTTGAAAGAATTTTATAGAATGTAGGAAGAAGACAGATACAGTTCTAACAGAATGAAGAATGAGATGAGTGCCTTAAGAAAGATAAAAACTTGGAGACTTGGGGAGAAAGAGTTTGTATTTGTCAAAACAGTTCAATAAAGGAGATGAACACAAAGATGGAGAACACATGGAGATGGGCACAGTGTTGGCATGGTAAACTTTCGTTCAGAAAATATGCCAATGTAGGGAGGTCTAGGCTATAAATTGTACATTAATAATTTAATTTGACTGGAGCCAATTGACTCTGATGAAATTTGTAAGAGAATAGTGTAGAATAAATTTTGGACAGTAGTCTGATGAAAGTGTTTAAGAACTGGGAAATAACTTGTTTCTCTGTCTTTGAATCTGGAAACAGATTTCATATTACATTCATTACCACTTTTAATACAGGTCAAATATTTTCCTTGATTTCTTCTGAAACAAAAAAGAAAAACTAGATCAATGACTTAATAGGATCTGAGAATGAGATAATAAAACAAAATTCAGGAAATTCCTATATGTAAAATATTATGAAATTAGGACCTTTATTTGGTGAATATTAATATAAAAACTTCCTTTTTACATGATTTAAATATATAAAACACTTTATAAACATTATCATATTCAGCCAGTAAGTTTAGGTTAAGTAGCAAAAGTCTTTATCATTATTATACAGATGAGGAAACCAAAAATCAGATTATAAAGAGGTAGGTAACAATCCAGGAAAAAAACACTGTCTAAGAAGCCCAGCTGATTCAAAACACAATGAGCAATAAAACAAGATTGTTTACTAACAAGAATAGGATGTGATTTTTCTATGTTGGTATGGCTAATAGAAATTCAATTGAAACTTGGATAAGAGGCAAAGAATGAGGATCAAGATGATGTGTTAAAAATAAATAGCCCCTGTTTCAGTTTTGAATTAGGAAGAGTATTTAATTGAGAGGCATGAGACAGAGTTAAGTAGGGCTAATGCAAAGTTTATTCTGAATAGAAAGAGAAAATAGATACCACTAAAAATCAAATCAATCCAAATATGTGTAATAGAGGTAAAGGACCATACGCTTAATTTTCCTTGTGTAGCACGGGAAAGAACTGTTGTGGAGGGTCATGCAAAGTATGTGACAAAGCAATTTAGCAAACTGATAGTGGTAGAAACCAACTAAACATTTAATAATGAAATACATTAATGGTCAGTTCACAAAAACTTCTATTTGTGAACAATTCAGTTCACAAACAGAACCATACCTCAAAATTTTGCTCTTACTGGTGAATGCTGCATCAGCTGACAAACAGGACCGTGGCCATGTTTCCTGCATGAACATGAACATGGCAATTTTTCCTGCTCTGACACATGCTTGCGGCTTCCTCCATTCAAGATTACAGTCACAGACTGATCTATGCACACTTGCACAAGCATTTTTCTGTGCTTTTTTGCACATACTGTACTGTACAGTATTATTCAATCCAGCATGGTCCAAAGAAAGTGCAGGGCAAGCATACTGGTAAAAATAAAGTGCAGAGCAATAATGAAGGTGACAAGAATGTGCAGGGCAAGAATGGTGAGAAGGTTTTGAAGAAAATAACCATTGAATTGAAGATGAATATTGTAAAAACAGCAACAAAAACAAAACAAGATCATGATATTTGTATGACTGATCATGCCTTGTAGTACAAGATGGCAAAGTTGACAATATCAACTATTTTGAAAAATAAAGATGCCATCAAAGGAGCTGATGTGACAAAAAGGGTAAAAATGTTAACTAAGCAGAGGACTCAAGTGCTGGATAAGATGGAAAAACTTTTGTTAGTGTGGTTGAATGAGAAACAGCTGGCAGGTGATAGCATTAGTGAAGTTATAATCTGTGAAAAAGCCAGGGAATTGCACTGTGATTTACTGCAAGAAAACCCTTCTACAAGTAGAAGAGGTGATGAACTTGAAGCCAGTAGGGGTGGTTTGATAAATTCCACAAGAGAAGTGGCATCCACAGTGTGATAAGATATGGTGAGGCTTCTGCTTCTGACAAGGCAGCTGCCAAAGACTATAATAAAGAAATTATGGAATTTATGAAGGCAGAAGTATTTCTCACTTAACAAGTGTTCAGCTGCAATGAAACAGAGCTCATCTGGAAGAAGATACCAAGTAGAACCTAAATCATGCAGAAGGAAAAGGCACTGCAGGGGCAAAAGCCCATGATACTTTTTTTTTTTTCTTTTTGGTACTAGGGATCGAACTTGGGTCCTTTCATTTGTGAGGGAGGTGGCGGAACCACTGAGCTAAATCTCCCCTACCCCAACTCTTTTGTTGTGTGCAAAACCAGGTATGAAAATTAAGTCACTACTTGTGTACCTTTCCCAGACCCTTCCTGCATTCAAGGAACAGAATGCGAACAAGACCACACTGCCTGTCATGTGGAAGGCCAGTGTAAAAGCTTGGGTCACAAGACAGTTGTTCATGGAATGGCTGCACCAGAAATATCTTCCTGACAACCAACTGCCTGAAAAGTGCCTTCTTATGATGGATGATGCCATGGGAAACCCTCCACCCTGGGTGGATGATGTGGACACAGAGTACGTCTTCATAAAAGTCAGTGCCCCACAACATGATATCTCTTCCTTTTTTTTTTTTTGCCATGACATTTCTTCTGCAGGCCAGGGACCAAACAGTGATCTGCAACTTCAAGAAGTTGTACACAAAGGCACCTTTCCCCAGGTGTTTTAATGTCAGTGAAAAGATATCCTTTACTCTGAAGGAGTTCTGGAAGTGTCCTCCACTGCATCAACCTCATTGACAAAGCCTGGAAGACATCACATACTGGACCTTAAACTCAGCCTGGAGGACACTATTGCCAGACTGTCACTCACCATGACTTTGAAGGGTCTGATGCATGGGTAGTGGAGGAGATTGTGTCCATGGACAAAAGTACTCTATGTGTGTGGACATCAACAGTGTAGACAGAGGAGCTTGTTGAGGATCATAAGGAGGAGTTGACAATGGAAGATCTTGCTGCATTCCACAGTGAGCAGCAGACGGTGCTTATTGAGGAGCATTCCACAGAGGAAGAGGAAAACAGGGAGGAGGTTAGCAGTGATGTGATAAAATCTATCTTGGAAAAATGGAATAAGTGCCAGTATTTCTTTAAGAAGCACTACTCCCGAATAACTGCAATGAATAGCGTTATGGTGTTATATCTGGTAGAGTTATGCAGCACAGGAAAAATAACAAGTGGTATTAGACAATTTTTTCCTCAAAATTGACCCTATTGCTAAGAGACAAGAAGAGAAGAATCCCCTGAATGAGATCTCCCCAGTCTCCTCACAGAGAGGGACTCTTCCTGCAAACAATTACCTCCTCCCTACTCACCTTCCTGTCCTCCACACCAGAAGTAGTCTCAAGAAAGGTCAGCCTTCTATGTCTTCATACTGCATTGCATTTTGTTTCATACTTTTGTTATTAAAAAATACATATAGTTCAGAATAGATGACCCATATGTACCTTGAAACTTGTGGGGGAAATTTGGTTTGGTTCACAATCAGAATGAAACAAATTAAGTTCATGAACCAAGGTTCTGCTCTATGTTCTCATTATCTGTAACTCAGTGTTCTTCTTTGGACAATGGTACTATGGACCCTCATTTAATTCTGCATTTGGGATGAGATCTACATTGTTGGGACCAGAATAACTTGCAGATACATACAAAAGATTCTTAGATATTTAAAAATATATGAATCCATTTGCTTTTCCTGGAGGTCAAGGTTGTAACTTTTGCCTACATCGTGAATACAACTACCTACCAAGACTGACAATTACTGTTACTATTTAAGTCAAGTATTTGTTCATTTAGCTTAATATTTTGTTTTATATTTGCTTTTATAAGATACTCTTTTATAGTCATTGTATTTTAGCTGTTAAGTAAATCTATAGCCCAAGCCATTCCTACTATAACCTCTTACATTTAAATTCCATTCATTGCATTTTGTTGTTCTTGAAACTTCTCACACTGCTTGCAAACATAGGAATTATTGTATTTGTTAATGATAGAGAATTGTCAATGAAATTTCATTAAAAATTCTATTGCTCATCCCTACATTGTAGTTCTCAGATAATTTCTAAGTATAGTATCCTTTGCATCCTTTGGTGTTACACTGTCAAGTGATTCTAACACAATAAATTATTTACAGTACCCTGTTATCCACAGTTTTATTCTTTCTGTCTTAGAAATTATAACAGGATTGCTGTCATTTTATTTATTTTTTAAACATGCATATGCATTTTATTTACCAACAGGAAAGAAAAAACACAGCCATTTATAATTGTAATATGCCTCTAGTTATAAAACACATCTTGATTGCAAAGATGTTAATATGCAAGAAGAGTGTGCATCTTAGAATCAATGATGAATTATATAATTGAGGGATAAAGGGTTGCTAAAACATCCTTCTATAGTAGTTGTTATGGCTTGTGTCTAGATCCCCACCACCAACATCAGTCTCATGCAGTCATAGGTGGGGCTTTTCAGAGGTGGCTGCATGTACAGTGTGATGCTGGGATTAAATATGTGATGCTCATATTGATTCAAGGTGCAATGCTGGGATTAAGAGTGCCCCACTCTGGGTATGAATGCTACCTGCCCTAAGGGCAAGTAGCTTTGGTAGGATATCAGGGACAGAAAGAAGGTGGCTTGCTGCTGTCCTCTCTTGTGGCTTGTTGCTCCTTTGCTGCTTTGCTGCCTGCCATGAACTGATGCACCTCTGTGATGTCCCTGACATGCAATTGCCTTGGAGCCAGCCAACTATGAACTGAAACCTCTACAAACTGTGAGTTAAATAAATCTTTCCTCCTTTAACATTGGGTGTCAGGTATTTTGTTTTAGCAACAAGAAAAGCAGCTAAGACAGTAGTCTCTTATTCCTTGCTTTTTTTCAAGAAATGTCTATTTCAATTGTTGACTTCCTTTCCCTTTTTAGTTACATGTAAGTCATTGAAAATAGCTTCAGAAAAGACAGGATCTGGGCTTTTAGGAAAAATGCACTTGTGTTTAGAAGTTGCAGAGTGATTCTGAGTCAATTAGGTACTTGAAAATTAAATTCCTTGCCTGTTCTAATCAAAACCTAAAGTTGGATGTATGTAAAAGATTGGTTTTCATTCCTTATTCATCAACTAGTTCTCATAGCTTTTGTCCCCATTGGACCAGAGTCTCTTCATTTCATATTTATTCATTGACTCTTCCTTCCTCTCTTCTCTGTATTTTTCTTTTCCTCTTTAGTTCTTCTTTTCCTCCTTCTCTTCATGCATCAATATTTATTAGACACCCACTCTGTGTCAAGTTCTTGCTGTGTTGGGAATACAATAATACATACATAAAATGGGCACAGTATGAGTCACTCAAAACTAAGAGACAGTCACTGGAAAGCAACTGCAGTACACACTAGTAAGAGCACACATGTAAGCTACACTTGAAAGATCAGAGGGTTCCCCTGAACTCACAGTGGAAAACTGAGTGCTCTGATGAACTGAATTTTTCTAGTTAACTGAAATAACTCAAGAACATCTGACTTATACATTTTTTATTTCCTCCATTTTTCCTCACCTTATTTTCTACTTCTGACCAGATCAACTTTGCTCCAAGCAAATCAGTAGCTTCATTTCCACACCACAGACTTTGTTCTCTGAACATTACACCTTTGCTCAGCTAGTTCAGTTTCCTACTGTTCACACTCTGAAAAAAAATATGACTTACATAGCACCTACTATGCATCTCAGCATATTTTTCTCAGGGAAAACTAAGATTCAGAAAAGATTAGTGACTAATTTGAGGTGACACAGCCAATAAGTAGCCAAGCAAAATTCAAACAAGGCCAATTTGTTCCCATTGCTCCTACTTTTTCTACTATAGCACATAGACTCCTTCCTGATTTAAAGGATCAGTTCAAGCTCTACCACCCTCATGAGGCTTCCCTCTTGATAGTCACAGCTGTATGGACGTGCCTGTCTTTCTGTTGTTTGTTCTCTTCCTGAACTATGTTATTTACTGAGACATTCACCAACTGTTTTCTACTTTTAAATGTGCTTATGTATTTCTTCAACTAATGTGTGAATATTTTGTGGACAGAAATAGTGCCTTATATTGCGGTTTAGGATTACCTATGCCCACAAGCAGCAGAAGTTTCTGTTTTGTCCTCATAGATTGGAGTTCAGGAGATTAGCTGCTTGAGGAAACTCCTGACCTATGTTCCAGATAAGGGGCATTTTGGGCAATACTGGGCTATGAAAGTCTCAGAGGCAGCAACCAGACCACTCTTACTCTTAATTGGGTTGTCCTTGCAGGCAGTGCCATGAACTCTGTGTCACTGGATGTGGTGATGCATGCTTCTAATCCCAGCACTCCATGGATGCCGAAGCAAGAGAATTACTAGGAATTTGAGGCCAGCC
The DNA here is from genome assembly GCF_053883595.1 of Heterocephalus glaber. Lineage (NCBI taxonomy): Eukaryota > Metazoa > Chordata > Mammalia > Rodentia > Bathyergidae > Heterocephalus > Heterocephalus glaber. The sequence continues at coordinate 24,904,629 of NW_028258145.1, read as the reverse complement.
TGGGCTATAGAATGAGTTCAAGTTCAGCCAACCATGATGGTCCAGTGTGCTTTTATTGAAGAGATTTTCTTTTCTTTCCCAGTGGGCTTCAATTTTCATTGAGGAGCCTCAGAAAGGCCCTCTCTGTTGTTCACTTCTACTCTATCTTCTGGGGCTCATAACCATGGCCTTTATGCTCCCCCTCGCATCTCTGTTATGTGGATTCAGATACCACAACAGTGCCCATTACTGTCATTTTAAATTTTGTTTTCCATTAACTATATATCAAAAATATATACTAATAAAATATTTTAAAACATAAAATAAATTTTATTTTCTGAGAGCAACTACTAAAAATAGCCAATCAAATAAGCCAAATCAGACTTTGATACTAGTTTAAGTATTAACAAAATTAATATTAGTGGAATGCAGAGTCGTTGGTGTTTTATACCTTTTGGTTCTCTGGCAGCAGTTGCTTTGCACTTAAACTATTGCCTTCAGTGTGGTCTATATTCTACATGATTATCAAGTAATTATTTTTCTTATGTGCAAAAACAAAATCTAGTTCAAGGAAGGTAGAAGAATAATGAAAGAAAATGAAATTTTAAAAAAATATAGTGAGTGGCTCAAATAATAGTTGAAATCTAGTGAATGTAGGCACTTGAGGAAGCCAAAACTCCATTACAGTAAAAGTTGTTAAGTTGTACACTATCCAAGCTGCCACGATCCATTCACTACTGTGTCAATGAGCTGGTCCTAGATTTGCAACATTTGTTCTCTGGCCACCATTCTCAAAGACTTTGAAGTGATATAAAGTACTAGCTACAATGACTTTTATAGAGAAAAGTCAGACTCTAACTCCACTTTCACCTGCTTCTAAAAAATTTTTCCTAATAAAAACATTGAAAAGCCAATGTGGCACAGATTATTTTTTACTTAAAACACTTTATGTGATTTTTAAATTATCAAATATTTTTTATTATTTCCAATAATAATCAAATTTTGTTTTACCAATAAGGTCCACAATAGAATGATGAACCTATGAAAGTGGATGTTATTATAAGAAATTGATGGTATATGGGAAGTCTTTCAAACTATTTATGTCCATAGGATTTTCATTCAAATGCTGTTTCCTAAATTTTTTGGCTCAATTTTTCAACAATAGTTTATTTAATCATACTTAGCCTCAATCTTCTTATTTGATCTAATAAAAGTGCCATAATTTCTGCAGTGTATATAATTAGTATTACTTCTGTTTGAGTTTGTAGTTGTTAATTATCTCCTCAAAGATTCATCTGCTTTTTCCCCCCAAGAGCCACACTAATGAATTAAAAGTGAAAGGATTATTAAAAGTGAAGGGACTATAATTAAAAGTGAAGGGACTATGAATTTTGTGCTACTAGTTCTTTAGGTTCTTACTATTTTCTGTATTGCTTCCATATATGCTATTGATTCTGATGTACTCTTCTGGCAAGACTTAGAGAATAATCATTATGTCACTTACCTTTTATTGGTCAAAAATCCAATTTAGCCAACTATCCTATCAACTACTAAATATGTCTATTACAAATATAAACTTCAAGAATGAGAAATGACTCATGATGTGTTAATGGACCAGTGAGCCTGGTAAGGTCAATATTAACTGCATCTTGGTCGTAAATCAATTTTTTACCTATCTCATATTCCCCTAGTCTATCAGGGAACTATAATGAGTAATCCACAGTTATGGATATCACCATACATATTGTATTTAACAGTTCTCAAAATGTCTGAGTATTCTCCTTTCCACTGTGTAGGGTAACATGATTAGGATTCTTTGAAGAAGGTCTCAGGGAATAATTTTTATCCACTCAAAATGATATTGTTTCAGGGGAACCAAACCTCAGCTACTCTTAGGACTTCACCTCTCTTCAGTCAAAGGTGTTCAAGTTTGAAATTTAGCTTAAGACCAGAAACAATATTATTAGTTACCCTTCAAAGAAACAGGGTTGTTTAGAGGAAAGATTTTAACTGTGGTCCAATTTCAACATAGCCTCAGCTTGTCCCAGAGAGAGCTTTAAGACTAGGATAGCCCTTTCTATTATCCTACTACGGGACAAAGGTTTGCGGGTTTCAAGTCCTATGATGATCTGTAGATATAAACAATATGCTTCTAGGGAAGAAAGAAAACCTTTGTCTATGTAGCTTTCATCAGTCAGCAACAAATATCCTGAAAAGTGTTAGTGAGAGAACTTAGGGATTCAACTGTGTGCCCTGTCACCTGTTGAGATTTTTAGAAACCAGTGGAAAAGAGTTGTAGTCCTAACAAGAGCAAAGTATCTCTATATACTTTAATAAAACACAAGCCATACTGTAAGGAAGATGATTGATAAGTTCCAACACATTAAGGCTAAAGTATTAAATATTAGAGAATGTTAATAAAGAAGACACAAACTGAGATGAGATAAGCTAACAATGCATAGCTTAGCCATAACCAAGAATAGTTTTTAAATGAGTGAAAAGTGGGCAGAAAGCTTGACTATTCACTTTACAGAAAGATATATGAAGTTATGGTACATACACTAAGAGAAATAAACTTTTGCTAGTATTTAGAACAATACAGATGATAGTTGATAGTTAAAAATATAATTTATTTTCAAGAGAATGACCAATATTTAAACATCCAACAATGAGCATCAAACACTGGCATTTATATTTACTGTTTACCTGTTGGAATTGTATCCATTTCAGTTTTCAAAACCTGGTATAATTTCATAAAATCAAATATATGCACCATCTATATTCAGAAATGTTAATGTACTAGTTTAATTTACTTCCTAGAAATTCTGTAAATAAGCTTTTTGGGATGCAATAATTTCATAATTGCACCATCTTTAAGAAAAAATATTGAGAAGTGTGGAAAATAATTCCAGATCATATAATTTTCCACATAACAGCAGTAAAAATGAAGGTATTATAATGCACAGAAAATCATGTGTGAATCTAAATAATATAATTTTAATAAATGTCAACTTGTAGAATATATTCAACATGACTTTATATAAATTCCCAAACGTTCAATAAAGAAGAGAGCTTAAAATATAGCTACATATTTGTTTTACCTTTGAAGAAGAAAAATGATAATTTAAGTAACTGTACTGTTAAACTGAGTATAGGGTAAGATTAGTGATGATGAGAATGAGCACATCATAAAGGATCAGGCTTCTAGTATCATGGTTTTAGGTTTATAATTATTGTTGTTTATTAAGAAATTCATATGTTTTATGAATTCATAAGCATTATATTGTTTTGATTCAATTTTTATTAAACTATGTTAAAAGCCTTTAAAAACAGATCTCTGCCCAAGAGAGTTTATTGTTATTTTGTAGCCAAATTTTGTCAAACTTTTAAGGACTAAATAATTTGTATGGTGTATAAACTACTATGAAGTAGTGAAAGGGGTGAAATAGCTTTGTAAATTTTTTCTTCTTTTTGTATAAAAGTTTCAGTATTTGGATTCTGGAAGGGAATTAGATCTTCTCCAGTTATTCGATTTTCTAGGGACTAAGGTTTCTTTATTTATTGCTCTTCCATCTTCTAATTCCCTTGCTTACATAGTCAATAATTTGTCACCATGATCACCATATCCAAATTCCAAGCTGGGAAAATAAGGAGTATATTCATGGAGACTGAGCATCTTGCATCAAGATTAACGAACTGAGAGTTGCATACACTTCTCATCTACTATTGACTAAATAGTCACATGGCAAATATAATGTACACTGAACTGATGAATGTAGACTTCAAATATATGCTAAGTGAGAAAGCTTCAGCTAAATAAGTATATTACTAAAGACATAATGATAAAATGGATAAAATACCACTCTGTCACCTTACAGATTTCAACATCCAAAAAATTATCAAAATTTTGAGTCAAGTTAATCAGATGAATATATCACAACCAATTAAGAAATAGAAAGATCAGTCAACATTAGAAAATAGATCAATATACTTCATTGTATTGAAACACTAAAAGAGAAAACATAAACAGATACTCTATTTCCTAAATTTTGAATGCATGATTTTCCTCTCAATTGTAGGACTTTCAAATATGAAGAAATCCTTACTATCATATTCCACACAGCATTTCTAGTTTTAATTAATGTCCTGCCATGCTAATCAAATATTCATCCCTTCAACTTACAAAAATACATAATAATTTCTGTGTCATAAATACTATTCATTTTGTTTGAAGTAAATCAGAAATTTCATTAGTATGGTCAAAGTGTATTATATGATTCAAGCTAAATTTCTTTGAAGTCCTTCAGCTCAAAGGAGCAATTTTCTTTGTATCTTTTTTTTTTTGTACTGGGGATCGAACTCGGGTCCTTGCGCTTGTGAGGCAGGTGGCAGAACCACTGAGGTAAATCCCCAGCTCACAATTTTCTTTTAAGTACCCCATCATGGTTTGTAGTTTGTCTATCATTCTTTACATGTGGATAAATTTCTCTGAGAGACTGTGATGTAGTTTTTCACCTATTACAAATCTTCAGGACCTGATATACAGCATAAATGGTAGTAGGTACACTTTGTCTTTTATATACCATCAGTGTTTTGAAACACCTGACATTTTCAGAACTCAATACTAGAAAGAACAGCACTTCACAGGAAGCTCATTGTATTGCCTTTATACCATCTAAATCATCCTATTCTTTCTTTATCTGCAATATTTATAAATCAGTGAAGTGATGTTTCATGTTGACATACTTTCAAGACACTAGTTTGCTACAGGGCATGAATCTTAATGTTCAACTTAATTTAACAATTAATTGCCTGGGATTTTTATTACAATAATAATAAGGCAAGATGTAAATACTCCTCGGTCAAAGAAGGTTTGTTCTGTAAGTTGAAAAAAGTGCTTCAAATAAGATTTTAACCATTTTAAAATATTTATTCTACTTGTTCCTATTCTTATACTATATTCTTATATCATTATACCTTTACTTCTTTTTCTGATACATCTCTCTTGTCTTCATACATTTTGAATAAGGGTATGTGGGTGCCTTGGGAACCAACAACAACCTACAGAGCATGTTATTTTAAAATTAAAGGCTCTTACATGCTTCGTGACTCATATCTCCAATCATATTGTTGACATTTTTGGAAGTTGATGCCCCAAGAAAAGTGTGTGTTCATGCATGTAGGTGTATATATTTGTAAATTACAGTATGTTCTTATGTGATGGCTCATATGTTCAGAAGAATAATGTGTGATTATCATCTAAATTAGAAATGTAAAAAATTAAAAATAAAAGAGTAGTGATGTAATAGTTTAAGGAAATTATTAGTGGAAAGATACATTGAAAGGAGAGTAGTGCTTTTACCTTTCACATTTATAATTTCTCTGCTATAAAACTTGGATTGCATGAAAGAATTGACTTTACATTACAAAAGAAACAAAGCTAGTGTTCTCCAAGTGCATAACCTAATATTTTTAAATGGACAGTTGTATTTTTCCACAATAAAACCAAACAACAAAACAATTGTGACAGTTTTAAATATTTTTGCAAATTAATGGATTCATTAAGTGATGAAGGAACCATTTATAGATGTAACTCAAGAGTAGGAACTAGAAATTAAATTTTTTTACACAGCTGCAAAGTACAAGGTGGGTTTACTTTTCTTCTAAACTGTGTGATGATTGTAGAATTCAAAGATTACAATCAAACTCAATTTTTGAATATCTATTTGTGTGTGATGAAATCTGAGACATGTATGATTTGTAAAACTATATGTCCAATATGATAATTTGTTAGTGTTTTTGTTAGGTTGTAATGTTAAATAGATAAATAATTACTAATGAATTTTAACACGCAGTTACCCATTAGTGATCAAGTACATAATGCTATAAATGATCAATATTCATTATTCAATGACTAAATTGCAGATTTTACTGACTTGACTTCACCCTTGTCAAGACATTTCAAGACTTCATTAATTAAAATATTGCACAATTTTATAGTTGTCTGATCCAGGTATAATTTTAGATTTCTCTACAACTCAAAAAACAAACTTTACTGATGCATTTTGTGTGTTTTTGTATTTATTGCACATTATTGAGTGCAAGTTTAACTGATTGAACTGACTACTTCACAGGCTAAGAATTGACAGTTTTCATCAATGGCAACCTGTACTGGCTGTCTCTGTGTCCTAAATCAGTTCAAAATATTTACCTTTCAGAGTCATGTTGGTCTTATGGAAGAGCCCAAAGTGGTACAGTGCCAGATCTGGTGAATAAGATGGATTAGGACATACCTAATGACTATGCATTTTATTGTAATTTTAAAAAAAATTATAGATTTTCATATCTTGATTTTTTTTTTTTTTTTTTTAGTACCAGGGATCGAACTTGAATCCTTGTGCTTGCACAGCAGGCAGCGAAACCACTGAGCTAAATCCTCAGCCCCATATCTTGATATTTCTAATAGAGAATTCAAAGTATGCATCAAATCTCTTGGGAATGCATAGTCTGTGGTTTAAATGATTACCATTTTATTGCTATTATTTTTGTTTTATTTAAAGAGTTCCTCATGCTCCTAAACCTTCTCATCATGTCAGTTCTTTATTGGTTTTTTATTTGCATGTTAACTGTACATATGTATGAGGCACAATGTGTTTTCTGTACAAATATATATTATGTAGTAAACATATCAGGGCAGCCAGTATATCCTTCACTGAAAGATTTATCATTTCTTTTTTGTAATAATATTTTACATTTCCTCTCTTCTGGTTATTTTAAAATGTTATTGTTAAATATAGCCATAAATCTGTTCAATGGAGTATAAAAATTGATCTTTTTGTTTAACATTAATATTGCACCCAATAACTACTCTCCACTCCTATCCTGTGGTCGCTATTTCTGTAACATCACTTTTTATAGATTCCTTATAAGAATAAGAACATGAAGTATTTTTCTTTCTGTACTTGGCTTATTTCACTTAACATAATGTCTTAAGTATTCACCCATGTTGTTGCAAATGGCAGGATTTTACCCTTTTTATGGCTTAGTAGTATTCCATTATTTATATATTTTTCTTTTTTTTTTTTTGTATTGAATTCTTTTATTGGTACACTGTAGGTAAACAACATAATTACATTTCTCATTGGGAATAGTACCTTTATATAATGCATCTTGGTTCTTATTTTTTCTCCATTCCTACCCCTCCCTTCACCCCCTCCACCCTTCCCTATTTACAAAGACTTTATTTCCATTTTTTCCATTTCTCAGCATTTTATCCTTTCCCTTCTTTCCTTTCCCCTGTGCCTCCCACTACCCCTACCCCTTTGGACCTTTTCTTCTTATTTTCCATTATCGATTATTCATTCAAATCATTGGTACATTTTAGGTATACAATATAATGACATTCATCATTGGAAATTTGCACCTTTACATAATCTCTCTTGGTTCTTATTTTTCACCCTTGCCCAGCCCTCCCTTCAACCCCTCCAGCCCTCCCTATTTACAAAGGTTTTGTTCCTATTTTTCCATTTTCTCATATTAGTCCCATTCCCTTCTATCCTTTCCCTTAGCCCTCCCACTTCTTTCCCCCTTGCCCCTTTTCTTCCTATTTCATATTACCTATTATACATTTAGTCCTTATTCACACGTTCAGTTTCTCACACCAGAGAAACTATTCAGAATTTATTCATGTGTGTCCTATTTATTTCACTTAAGAGTATCGCCTCAATATGCATCTACTTAGCTATAAATGTCTCTAATTTCAATTTTTTATGGCTGAGTAGTACTCCATTTTATTAAAAAACCCCACATTTTCTTTATCCAGTCTCCAGTTGATGGGCATTTGGGCTGTTTCCAAGTTTGAGCTGTTACAAACTGCGCTGCTATGAATATGCGTGCACATATATTGCTGTGGTATGATTCCTTTAATTCTTTGGGGGAAGATCCCCAGCAGTGGAATAGCGGGATCAAATGGAATTTCCAGTCCTAGTTCGTTGAGGTATCTCCATACTGATTTCCACAGTGGTTGCACCAGTCTACACTCCTACCAGCAGTGGAGCAGGGTTCCTCTTTCCCCACAGCCCCGCCAGCATTGGTTATTGGTTGATTTCATGATAGCAGCCATTCTTTCTGGAGTGAAGTGGAATCTCAGCCCTGTTTTCATTTGCATCTCTCGAATGACCAGTGATGTTGAACATTTTTTCATGTATTTATTTGCTATTTCTACTTCTTTGTGTGAGAAATGTCTGTTCATTTCAGATGCCCATTTTTGGATTGGGTCTCTAAATTTGGGAGGTCTGATCTTTTTAAATTCTTTATAGGTTTGAGATAGTAGACCCTTGTCTGAGGAAGAGCAGGTGAAGATTTTTTCCCACATTGTGGATTGTCTCTTCACACTGCTGGTGGTTTCTCTTGCTGTGCAGAAGATTTTTAATAAGAAGAGATCCCATTTGTTGATTGTTTGTGCTAGTTCATGTGCAACTGAGGTTTTGTTCATAAAATCTTTTCCTACACCGATGTCTTCAAGGGTTCTACTTAACCTCTGTTCCAACTGGTTAGAGTTTCTATTTTAATATTTAGATCTTTAATCCATTTTGATTTTAGTTTAGTGCATGGTGAGAGATACAGGTCTAGTTTTAATCTTTGGCAAGGTGAAGCCCAAGTTTTCCAGCACCATTTATTAAAGAGGCTATCTTTCCTCCAGTGAGGGTGTTTGGATCCTTTGTCAAAGATGAGATGGCTGAGTGTGTCTGGAGTTGTTTCTGCATCTTCTAATCTGTTCCACTGATCCTCAAGCCTGTTTCTTTGCCAGTACCATGCTGTTTTTATCACAGTAGCTTTGTAGTATAGTTGCAGGTTGGGGATTAGGATACCCCCTGCCATGTCTCTGTTACCTAGAATTGCTTTTGCTATTCTGGGTCTCTTCTTATTCCAAATGAATTTTTGGATTGTTTTCTCGAGGTCTATGAAGTATGCTGCTGGGATCTCAATTGGAATTACATTAAATCTATATAGCAGTTTTGGAAGTATGGCCATTTTCACTATATTAATCCTTCCTGCCCAGGAGCAGGGGATGTCTGTCCATTTTCTGATATTATCTTCAATCTCTCTTTTCAGAGTGCCCTAGTTTTCAGGGAAGAGGTCTTTGATTTCTTTTGTTAGGATGATTCCCAGGTATTTCAGTATTTTGGATGGTATTGTGAAAGGAATTATTTGCCGTATTTCTCTCACAGTGAGTCTGTCATTTGTGTAGAAGAAAGCTATTGATTTTTTGTGTGTTGACCGTGTAACCAGCTGCTTGAGTGAATTTGGTTATTAAGTGTAGAAGACTTTTGGTGGAGTTCTTGGGGTCTTCTATATAGAGTATCATGTCATCTGCAAAGAATGACAATTTGACTTCTTCATTTCCTATCTTTATTCCTTTTATTTCTTTCTCTTGTCTAATTGCCATGGCTAATGTTTCCAGAACTCTATTGAACAAGAGTGGTGATAGTGGACATCCTTGTCTTATTCCTGATTTTAGTGTGAAGGATTTCAGTTTTTGACCATTTAGTATGATATTGGCTGTTGGTTTTTCATAGATGGCTTCTATCAGTTTGAGGTAGATACCATCTATTCCAATTTTTTGTAGGGTTTTTATCATAAATTCATGTTGGATTTTGTCAAATGCTTTTTCTGTGTTTATGGAGATAATCATAAGGTTTTTGTCCTTGGCTCTATTGATATAGTATACTACATTAACTGATTTTCATATATTGAACCATCCCTGCATCTTTGGGATGAATCCCACTTGATCAGGGTGTATGATCTTCTTGATGATCTTCTGCATTCTGTTTGCCAGTATCTTATTAAGGAATTTTGCATCTGTGTTCATTAGTGAGATTGGCCTATAGTTCTCTTTTTCAGTTGGGTCTTTCTCTGCTTTGGGGATCAAGGTGATGCTTGCTTCCAGGAATGAATTTGGGAGTATTGCTTCCCTTTCAATTTCATTGAAGAGTTTAAACAGTAGTGGCAGCAGTTCCTCTCTAAATGTCTTGTAGAATTCAGCAATGAAGCCATCAGGGCCTGGGCTTTTTCTTTTAAGTTTTTAAATATGTTTTCAATTTCATTGGTTGATATTGGGTTGTTCAGAATTTTTAGGTCTTCTTCATTCAACTTTGGTAATTCATATGTATGTAGGAATCTGTCCATTTCTTCTGTGTTGTCCATCTTATTGGTGTATAGGTTCTGGAAGTAGGTATTGATGATCCTCTGGATTTCTGCTGGGTCTGTTGTAATTTCACCCTTTTCATTCCTAATTGCATGGATTTGGGCCTTTTCTTTCCTTTTTCTGACAAGGTTGACTAAAGGTTTATCAATTTTGTTGATTCTTTCAAAGAATCAACTCTCAGCTTCATTGATTTTTTGTATCATTGTCTTAGTCTCCATTGCATTGATTTTTCCGCTGATCTTTATAATTTCTTCCCTTGTATGAGTGTTGGGGTTGTCTTGCTCTTCTTTTTCTAGAAGCTTGAGGTTCAGCATCAGGTTGTTTAATTGGGCTTGTTCTGTTTTCCTTATATGAGTATTCACTGCTATGAATTTCCCTCGTAAGACTGCTTTCATTGTGTCCCATAGATTCTGATATGTTGTATTGTCATTGTCATTTAATTGAAGGAACTGTCTGATTTCTTCTTTAATTTCCTCTGTGACTCATTGGTTATTCGGAAGTGTGTTGTTCAATTTCCATGTGCTTATGAAATCTTTTGAGTTTCTTTTGCTATGGATCTCCAATTTCATTGCACTATGCTCTGATAATATGCAGGGGATAACTTCAATTCCTTTGCACTTAGTTAAACATGTTCTATGTGTGAGTATGTGTTCTATTTTGGAGAATGACCCATGTGCAGCTGAGAAGAATGTGTATTCTGATTTTGTGGGGTGGAAGACTCTGTAAACATCTGTTAAGTTCATTTGTTCAAGAGTTTGATTGAGTTATAGTATTTCAGTACTTATTTTTAGTCTAGTTGATCTATCTATTTGTGACAGTGGGGTGCTGAGGTTCCCCACTTCAATTGTATTAGTGCATATATGGCTTTTCATGTCCGTTATTATTTGTTTTATATAGTTGGGTACACTAGTGTTTGGTGTATAGATATTTATGATTGTCATCTCTTCCTCTTGAATTCTTCCCTTTACAAGGATGTAGTGTCCTTCTTCATCTCTCTTAATTAGTGTTGGTTTGAAGTCTACTTGATCTGCCAAGAGGATAGCTATTCCTGCTTTTTTTCGGGTTCCTGTCACATGGAGTATTGTTTTCCACCCTTTAACTTTCAGTCTATGAGTTTCCTTTTGAATTAAGTGTGTTTCTGGTATGCAGCATATTGTTGGATTTTGCTTCTTGACCCATTCTGCCAGTCTATTTCTTTTGATTGGTGAATTGAAACCATTAATGTTGATGATTATAACTGAAATGTATTGACTTGTCATTGCCATGACTTTTTCTTTTTGTTGGGTTCTCCCCCTTTACATTTAATTTCTTGTCATGCCAGATGGGTTCATTCTGCTTTGCTTCCTGGGGTTGTGATCCTCAATGTCTGTTCCTAGGCTATTCACGAAGTTCCTAAGGTGCTCTTTGTCATGAAAGTATCTTATTTCTCCATCAATTTTGAAAGATAGTTTTGCAGGGTACATCAATCTGGGTTGGAGGCTGTTTTCTTTTAGGGCTTGGAATATGTCACTCCAAGCTCTTCTTGCCTTAATGGTTTGTGTTGAGAAGTCTGCTGTCATTCTGATGGGCTTTCCTTTGTATGTGATTTGTTTCTTTTCTCTGACTGCTTGGAGAACTTAGTTCTTCTGTTGTGTTTCTGGAATCTTAACAATTATATGCCTATGTGTAGATTTTTTTGGATCAAGGCTATTTGGAGTCCTATATGCCTCACTTATCTGTATGTCAAGCTCTTTTCCCCTTCTTGGGAAGTTTTCTGCCATTATTTCTGTGAAGAGATTTTTTATGTCATCTGCACTGTCTCCTGTTTCTTCATTGACTCCAATCAGTCTTATGTTATTCTTCTTTGCATCATCTAGCAGCTGCTGGATTGATTTCTCATGTTCCCTCATAATTTTGAAGCAATTTTTCTTTTCCTGGTCACTAATTGCAATCTTATCTTCTATATCTGAAATTCTGTCCTCACACTGGCTCATTCTGCTGTGTAGACTTTCAATGGAGTTTTTCATGTCCTGGAAATCTATTTGCATCTGTTTTATGGATTCCATTTGTTTCTTATGTTGGGATTCCATCATTTTCTTCAGCTCCTCTCTAGATTTATTAATCATGTCTTGCCCTAAGAGCACAATTTCTCCTGTTATCTGAGAAATTATTTCTGATTTCATTTTTTCCAGATCCCCTTTTGTTTCCAGTTCAGTGCGTCCATGTATTTGAGTATCAGAGGGTTCCATCTCATTTCCCTTTGGGGTTGCTGTAGGTGATCTGGAAGTCTGGTTTTGAGACTTATTTATGTGTTTTCTCATTTCGACTGGGGCGGGGGGCTGTTAGCACCTGCACAGATTACCTCCTCTGAGCTGGGTGAGGTGGGACAGGGGCCTGGAACAGCGGTATGGATGGTGACCCAAAAGCCCTTTCCTGTGGGCAGGGAGCAGCTGGAGGGATGGTGACCGGGAAGCCCCTTCCTCTGGACCAGGACAAGTTGGACAATGGCTCAGAAGCCCCTACCTCTGGGCCGGGAACAGTGGGACTCAGCAGCTTGGTCTGGTGTTCTGGTGTCCTCTGCGCCTTGGAAATGTGAAATCAGATGACGGCCTGTCTGCAATGGGGTGATTCGGTGTCTTCCACGTGACTCAGGACCTCGGTAAGGTGTGCCCAGACCTGCCTATCTGCAGCGTGGCTGATTCAGCATGTGTTCCGAGCGACTGGGGATCTCAGCAGGGGGTGGCATATTCCATTATTTATATGTACCAAATGCTCTTGTTGATTCTTTAAATGATAGACATTTAGGCTGATTCCATAACTTGGCTATCACTATAATAAACAGGAAAGTACAAATGTTTATTGATATATTCATTTCATTTCCTTTCAATATATGATGTGAATGAAGCATCTTGACAATATTTAGATTCTTCCTCATTTTTAACACATTTTTCCTATTGTTCTTGCCACTGTCTGAAGTAGTTCAGCAAGTTCTCTTTCCTGAGTGTCTTCAGTTGAGTGCACTGTCTCTATATCCTGAATCAATTCCAAATATTTTCTTTTCATGATCATTTTGTCCTTAGGGAAGAGCCAGAAGTGGTACAGTGTCAGATCTGGTGTCACTTAGTGACAGCATGTATTTTCCTATGATTAAAAAAAAATTATAGATTCACTGTATATTTCAATCACATTTCTTATGCCCAGTAATAATTGATATATGGTAGTATTGAGTATGGTATTTGTAGTTTTAATTTTTGAGGACCCATTCTACTGTTTTCCGTAATTGTTATACTAATTTCCCTAGCCACCAACAATATGTGAGGTTACTATTTACTCACATCCCTGCCAACATCTGTTATCTTTTATCTTATTGGTAGTAAACATTCTTACTGTATTGAGATATTTTGTGAATGCAATGGTAGTGATTTTGGCTTATATCATCCCTAATAATTAGTGATGGTGAACATTTCGTATATACCCATTGGGCACTTGTTGAATTTTTTTTTCAGAAATGTCTCTTTTCATCTTCTGTCCATTTTAATTGGATTATTATTTTTCTTTCTCAAGTATAAAAAATAAGAACATTATTCACAGCAATGTACCCATTCTAGATATTTAACATAATTGTCTTTCTGACTCATGAGATATGTTCAATATATATTTTTACTTGGAATTATTTAAAGTTTTTTAAGTAAAAAGAAAACAAAAGGTAATAATTTCTTAAAATAAAGATTAACATTCTTATACTCTTATTTCTTCATCTTAAGATATTTGGAATATCTCAATAATTTCAGATTGTTTGAAAGAGACCATAGAGATAATTGGCAAGATGAATTTAAGTTCCTAAATTATATATCAAAATATGTAGAAACTTAGCTGAAGATCTTTGGCAAGACAGATAAAGAAAAATACAATTTGTCTCATCACAAGATTCCTAGGAATTTAAAAGCCTCTAACTTATTAGCAAATATTAGTAATATTGTTTGAAATATATAAACATAGCATGCCCAATCCAAAAAACCTAATATTATACTGTTCAATTATTGCCCTTTCATCAATTAGGATGACATCAGTACTCAGGAAAAAAAGTCTATTGGTTTATTATTTTCTTTAAGGAAATGTAAAATTAGAGCAGAATTTACCTGATTTTCAGTTCAAACCTAACATCACCTTAATGCCTATTTACATGTCAATGATACCCTGAGAGATAGTCATGGTCTCTAATTATTCTATGTATTTTTGGACAACATATGACTCACAACTATCCCAGTTGGTACTTTCAAATGTTTCTCATGTCTTGTCTCATTCTGCTACTAGTTCAATTTTGCCTAATTACTTGCTGGTTGTACAGTGGTACCTCAGTTTATGAACTTTTTGTTTTACAATTTTGGGAAAGATGGCTGCATTTGTGTGAGGAAAATGGCTTTGGTCATATTTGTCACCTGATATGAAGTTAGCAAATAAAAAAAATATTTTGCTAATGCTTTAGTTTGCAAGCTGAGTTGTTTGCAGACAGAGTGTTCATGAACCAAGGTATCACACTACTTCCCTTCTCATATATGACAAAAGAAAATGTATGAAATCTTCGTAGAACTGAGTGGTACCAATTTGGGGCTAGCCTGTGCTTCAAACTTATGACATTATATTTATTATGTAAATAATGAAGGGGAAAGTATGAACTTTATTGGACTGATTTCCTCACCTATAAAACAACTTTAACCATAGTCAGACTTTTAAGGGAAGTTGTTAGAATTAAATGTGCTAATACTTGAAAAGTACTGAAAGTACTTGTTGCTTCATAGTCATTACTGTATAAGTATTGTTAACAATGATGAGGGTGATATCATTTTAATTATTTATTTAATTTTATTTTAAAAATATTTTTATTTGTTTTTAAAAAAATTCTTTTCTTGGTACATTTTAGGTATACAATACATATACATTTATCATTGGGTGCTTGTACCTGACCGTGACATATCTTAGTTCTTATTTTTTCCCACATTACCTGTGTGCCCTTCACCCCCCTCCAACCTTTGTCATTTACATAGATTTTGTTTCCATTTTTTTCTTTTCTCATAATTTTTCCTTTCCCTTCTTCCATTTTCCCTTCCCCTCCCACTACCCCTACACCTTTGGAACTTTTCCTATTTCAAATTATCAATTATTCATTTTAATCATTTTAATCCTTATTTACACTTTCAGTTTCTCACACTAGAGAAACTATTTGGTATTTACACATGTGGGTCCAATTTATTTCACTTAAGAGTATGGCCTCAATATGCACCCATTTAGGTATAAATGCCTTTAGTTTCTCATTCTTTATGTCTGAGTAGTACTCCATTTATAAAAAATACCACATCTTTATCCAGTTTCCAGTTGATGGGCACTTGGGCTGTTTCCAAGCTTTAGCTATTACAAACTGTGCCACTATAAACATAGGTGCACATATATCACTGTGGTATGATTCTTTAAATTCTTTGGGGAAGATACCCAGAAGGGAAACAGCTGGGTCAAATGGGACCTCTAGCCCTAATTCTTTCAGGTATCTCCATACTGAATTACACAGTGGTTGCACCAGCCTGCACTCCCACCAACAATGGAGAAGGGCTCCTTTCTCTCCACACCTCCACCAGTATTTGTTACTGGTTGATTTCTTAATAGAAACCATTCTTTCTGGGGTGAGGTAAAATCTCAGTGTTGTTTTCATCTGCATCTCTAGAATGACCAGTGATGTTGAACATTTTTTCATATATTTATTTGGTGCTTTTACTTCTATGTCTGAGAAATGTCTGTTCATTTCAGATGTGCATTTTTGAATTGGGTCTTTGAATTTGGGGGGGTCTGATTTTTTTCAATTCTTTAAATATTCTAGATAGTGCTCCTTTGTCTGAGGTGCAGATGCTAAATTTTTTTTCCCATATTGTAGTTGGTCTGTTAGCTCTGTTGGTGGTTTTTCTTGCAGTGCAGAAGCTTTTTAATATGATGTGATCCCATTTGTTGATACTTTGTGCTAGCTCCCATACTACTGAAGATTTGTTCACAAAGGCTTTTCCTATGCCAATGACATCAAGAGTTCTACTTAACTTGTCTTCCAGCAAGTTTAGTGTTTCTGTCTAATATTTAGATCTTTAATCCACTTTGATCTTATTTTAGTGCATGGTGATAGGTATGGTCTAGTTTTAATCTTTGTCAGGTTGAAATCCAGTTTTTCCAACACCATTTATTAAATAGGGTATCTTTCCTCCAATGAGGGTGGTTGGATCCTTTGTCAAAGATGAGATGGCTGAGTATGTCTAGAGTTGTTTCTGCATCTTCTAATGTATTCCACTGACCCTCAGGACTGTTTCTTTTCCAATACCATGCTGTTTTTATCACAGTAGCTATGTAGTATAGTTTCAAATGGGGGACTGTGATATCCCCAGTCATGTCTCTCTTGCCTAGAATTGCTTTTGCTATTCTATATTTCTTCTGATTCCAAATGAATTTGTGGATTATTTTCTCTAGTTCTGTGAAGTATATTGCTGGAATTTCAATTGGCATTGCATTAAATCTATATAGTAGTTTTGGAAGTATGGCCATTTTCACTATATTGGTTCTTGCTACCCAGGAACAAGGGATATATTCCCATTTTCTTATATCCTCTTCAATTTCTTTTTTCAGAGTGCTGTAGCTTTCAGTGTAGAGATCTTTTGCTTCCTTTGTTAGGTTGATTCCTAGATATTTTATTTTTTAGATGCTATTGTAAAAGGGATTATTTCCCTAATTTCTCTCTCAATGAGTCTGCTATTTGTGAATAAGAATTCTATAGTTTTTGAGTGTTGAACTTGTATCCAGCTACTCTACTGAATCTGCTAATTAGGTCTAGAAGACTTTTGATCGAGTTTTTTGGATTTTCTATGTAAAGTATCATATCATCAGCAAATAACGACAGTTTCATTTCCTCCTTTCCTATCATTATTCCTTTTAATTATTTCCCTTTTCTAATTGCTATGGCTAAAATTTCCATAACAATACTGAACAGAAGTGGTGCTAGTGGGCATCCTTGACTAGTTACTGATTTTACTGTGAAAGTTTTCAGTTTTTGACCATTTAGTACGATGTTGGTTGTTAGTTTTTCATAGATAGCCTTAATCAGGTTGAGATAAAGACATTCTATTCCAATTTTCTGTAGCGCTTTTATCATGATGGGTGTTGGGTTTTGTGAAATGCCTTTTCTGCATCTATTGAGATGATCATATGGTTTTTGTCCTTGACTCTGTTAATAAAGTGTATTACATATATTGACTTTTGTGTGTTGAACCATCCTTGCATCCCTGGGATAAATCCGACTTGGTCAGGGTGTATGATCTTCTTGATGGCACTCTGTATTCTGTTTTCCAGCATCTTGTTGAGGATTTTTGCATCTATGTTCATTAGGGAGATTGGTCTGTACTTCGCTTTTTGGGTTGGGTCTTTCCCTGGTTTTGGAATGAAAGTAACACTTGTTTCCAGGAATGAATTTGGAAGGCTTGTTTCCCTTTCAATTTCCTTTATGTGTTTAAAGAGTAACAGCAATAGTTCTTCGTTAAATGCCTTGTAGAATTCAGCAGTAAAGCCTTCAGGACCTCGGCTTTTCTTTGTTGGTAAATATTTTATTACATTTTCAATTTCACTCCTTGCAATTGGGGAGTTTGGAATTTCTATATCTTCTTCATTTAACTTTGGCAATTTTTATGTATCTAGGAATCTGTCCATTTCTTCTGTGTTTTCCATTTTATTGGAGTACAAATTCTCAAAGAAGGTATTGATGATTCTCTGGATTTATTGCTGGATCTGTTGTGGCTTCACCTTTTTTGTTCTTAATTGCATGGATTTGATGGTTTTCTTTTAACTTTTTTTGATAAGGATGGATAAAGTTTTATTGATTTTATTTATTCTTTCAAAAAACCAACTCTTTGATTAATTTTTTGTATAGTTCTCTTAGTCTCCATTGCATTCATTTCTGTTCAGATATTTATAATTTCCTTTCTTGTATGAGCTTTGGGTTTGTTATGATCTTTTTCTAGGAGCTTGATGTTCTGCATTAGGTTATCTAACTGAGTTCTTTCTATTATCCGAATATGGGCATTCACTGTTATGAATTTCCCACATAAAACTGGTTTCATTGAGTCCCACAGATTCCTGTATGTTGTACTGGCATTATCATTTAATTGTAGAAACTGTCTAATTTCTTCTTTAATTTCCTCTGTGACCCATTGGTTGTTCAGGAGGGTGTTACTCAGTTTCCATGTTTTTGTGAGAGTTTTGTGGTTTCTTATGTTACTGACCTCCTATTTTATTGCACTATGGTCTGATAATATACAGGGGATAACTTCAATTCTTTTACTTTTACTTAGACATGTCCTATGTGCTAATATGTGACCTATTTTGGAGAATGATCCATGTGCAGCCAAAAACAATGTGTATTCTGTTTTTGTGGGGTGGAACACTCTGTAAATATCTATTACGTCCATTTGTTCAATAGCTTGGTTCAGTTCTAGAATTTCATTGTTAATTTTTTTTTCTAGATGATCTGTCTATTTGTGATAGAGGGGTGTTGAGGTCCCCCACTACAATTGTATTAGTGGTTATTTTGTTTTTCATGTCCATTAATATTTGTTTTGTATAGTTAGGGGCATTCATATTTGGTGCATATATATTTATGATTGTCATCTCTTCCTCTTGGATTGTTCCCTTCACAAGGATGTAGTGACCATCTTTGTCTCTCTCAATTAATTTTGGTTTGAAATCTACTTTGTCTAGAAATAAGATTGCTACCCCTGCTTTTTTCTGGATTCTTGTTGCATGGAAAACTGTTTTCCATCCTTTTACTTTCAGTCTATGAATTTCCTTTTGAGTTAGGTGTGTTTCTTGTATACAGAATATTGCTGGGTTTTACTTCTTAATCCATTCTGTCAGTCCATTTCTTTTGATTAGTGAATTGAGGTGATTAACATTGATAGTTATAATTGAGAGATATTAACTCATCCTTGTCATGATGTTTTACTGTCTTTGGCTCTTTTATTTCTTATTTTCCCCCTTTTCCCTTTAATGTCTTACCTTGCATGGTGGCTTCTCTCTTTTGGTTCTCATGGAGTTGTGACCTTCATTGTCTTTTTCTAGAATATTGTTTAAAATTGTTTAGAGTGCTGGATTGGTGTTCATGAAATTTCTCAGGTGTTCTTTGTCATGGAAGTATCTAATTTCCCCATCAACTTTGAAAGATAATTTTGCAGGATGCAACAGTCTAGGTTGGAAGTTATTTTCTTTTAGGTCTTGAAATACTTCACTCCAGGATCTTCTTTATTTGAGGGTTTGTGTTGAGAAATCTGCCATGATTCT
Organism: Heterocephalus glaber; assembly: GCF_053883595.1. Taxonomy (NCBI): domain Eukaryota; kingdom Metazoa; phylum Chordata; class Mammalia; order Rodentia; family Bathyergidae; genus Heterocephalus; species Heterocephalus glaber. Next base: position 24,885,107 of record NW_028258145.1, on the reverse strand, counting down.
GATGGGTTTTCCTTTGTAGGTGATTTGTTTCTTTTCTCTAACTGCCTGTAGAATTTTGTTCTTCTGTTTGGTTTCTAGGATCTTGATTATTGTATGTCTAGGTGTAGATATTTTTTTGGTCATGGCTAGTTGAAGTTCTATATGTCTCACTTAACTGTATGTCCAATTCTCCACCTCTGTCTGGGAAGTTTTCTACTAGTACTATTGTAAACAGTTTTTTTACGTCAATTGTAGTTTCTTCCATTTTTTCATGGACTCCTATAAATCTTATGTTATTCTTCTTTGAATCATCTAGCCACTGTTGGATTGATTTCTCATTGTCCCTTACTATCTTTAAGAAATCTGTTTTCCTGGTCCTTAACTGTAATCCTGTCTTCTATAGCTGATATTCTGTCTTCAGATTCCCTTAGTGTGCTCTGCATGTTTTCAATGGACTTATTAATCTCCTGAATATCTGTTTGAATCTCTTTCATGGATTGCATTTCTTTCTTATGTTGGGCGATCGTGGTTTCCATTTCTTTCTTTTGCTGGGCATTAATGGGTTCCAGCATGTTTCTGGTCTCATCTATTTTCTTATCTGTTTCTGTTCTAAAGCCTCTAATCATGTCTTTACTCTGCTCACTATCTCCATATTTATCTGGGAGATTATTTCTGCTTTGAATTTTTCTAGAGCTTCATGTATCTGTTTTATTACTTCCTGTGCTATCATTTCAGGGTATCCATGTGGTTGATTATCAGACTTGTCCACCTCATTTCCCCTAGAATTTGCCTTTTGTGGCATGGAAGACTGTGTTTGTGCCTTGCTTAAATGTCTTCCCATTTTTGTTTTTGGTACTGTCCTTGGCTTAATTCCTGGGTTGATATTTGAAAATTGCTTAATGTAGGTATCATTATTGCTTGTGTTTAAAACTCTTGTGGAATGATTGTTTTTCAGAGGTGTCTTCCAGATATAGCTTATGTTTAGGTCTTGAGACTCTAATGACTCTGAGGCTGCTTTATTTTCATTATACCAGGAAGGAAAACTGATTAAATCAGTCACAACATGTTAGCACAAATGATGCAATCAGCAATACCATAGCATTAAACATAGCTTAGGAAATGACAATTTGTGGTAGTTATTAATCTATCACATTTAACTGTATGAATTAAACCAAAACTGAGGACAAACTGAACATATGTTTATAATGAATAAACTCTTCAATATAGCAACTTCATCCTTCAGGATGGGGAGTTAGAAGGAGTTTGGGAGGGAGGGACAGGAAGAAAGATCAAGAAAGATTAGTAGTGAGGCCAGAAGATACAGGAAGATCACACAAACTCTAGGAAATTATTAAAGGCAAGAGGAAAAGGCAGAATGAAAGAACACAGATGTGAACAGGACCACTTCTCAGCAATAAGGATGCTAAATACTGTGTTTACTTTCCTTTAAACTAATGATAATCAAGAGAAGGAAAAAAAAAGAAGAAAAGAAAATAAAGGAGAAATCTGAATTCAGTCCCAAAAGGAACAAATAGGGAGATGAAGAGCAGTGTGGGACAGAGAACAAGAGAGAGAGAGAGAGAGAGAGAGAGAGAGAGAGAGAGAGAGAGAGAGAGAGAGAGAGAGAGAGAGAGAGAGAGAAGAAAAAAAGTAAAAATTTGGAAAAAGAACAAAATAAAAATTAAGAATTAAAAATAAGAGAATTTTTTTTTCTTTTTTGCAAACAGCAAAAAATAAAAATGATGGGCCTCCTTCAGGCTATGTCTCTGCTGTTACAGTAGGCAGTGTAGGCAGCTGTGTGCATATACAAGTCAATGAGTCTCAGCAAGCCAGTAGCAGACCTGTGAGATTCAGACAGATTTCTGGCTGCTTGTCCCTAGTTGAGCGCCCTGTCCTCCTGCATGGTTGAGCTCTGCAAAGTTCTACTGCAGGTTCCAGTTGCCCTTCCCCTGAAGATAGTGCAGGCATTGATGGGAGGTGATGATCCCAGGTGATGTTCCCTCCAACTTACCAAGTATGGTGGTCTGGTGTGCTTTATTGTAGAGATCCTCTTTACTTTTCTGCTGAACTTCAGTTTTCATCGAGGAGCCTGAGAGGCCCTCTTTCTGTTACTAACTTCTGCTCTATCTTGTCATGCTTAGGACAAAGGCCTTTATAATCCCTCGTGCCTCTGCAGTGTGGAACCGGGTAGCAGAAGAGTCAGGAGGCCAGAGGTGGGGGCGGGGCGGGGGGAGTGGGACTGGGCCTTCCAGGCCCCCACATGGCTAAGTGGAGCGCTGGATGTTGCAGGGGCTCCAAACCGTGTCTGAGACCTCATCGTGGCATGGGAGGAGCCCAGAATGGAGCCAGGGGCTCCACACTGCTTGGATCACCCCCTTGCACTGTTTGGTTGCACTGAGCAGAGCGCCGGATGAGGCAGGGGCTCCAAGCCGCATCTGGGACCTTGCAGTGGTGTGCTATTTATTTGTTTTTAGTCTGGATTTTATTAGTTTGTTTGTAATGCATAATGATTATATTTAATGTGCGGAGCTGGAATATATACATAACACATCTGTATTCATTCTTCATCCCCTATCACCCTATTCCTTCCCAGGTCCTTTTAACTCTTGGTCCCTTTCACATTTGAAAAAACTCTATTTCCATTTTTTTCAATTCTCTTTTTCTATTCTCTTTCTCTCCCTTCCCACTATCCTTCCTCTATTTCTTGTTCTCCTTCCCATTTGAAAAAAATCTTGCTACTTCATATTATCTATCTTTTCTTTTGCTCTTTATTTATATTTTGGGTTTCTCATATAAGTGAAATCAAGCAATATTTAAACTTCTCATAATTAAGTCTGAGAACATGTAGATTTTATATATATATAGGTATGAATTATACATATTTTATTTTTCTTTTCTTCTTATTATTGCTATCATAGTTTTAACATTTATTCAAATTTTTTGGTTCTAGAGAGTTTTAGCTTTACCAAAGTGTCTCAAGATGCTGACTATTTGCTTATATACATCTGCACCCAGGATACTCTAAAGTTTAACAGCCACATAATCTACAACTAGAAAAATATTTTTAAGCCTGTATGGACTCTAAGTACTGATGACTAATAACTAATAAATAAATTCATACTTTACTATGAGTCATGTATAATAAATGGTTAAATGTAATATATTGATGAACAAACTGATCAGAAAAGTAATATCTAATAACACTAGAGTTTAAAAGACATATAAAGAGATACAAATTCATGTATTTTCGAAATACCAGAATTGGTACTCATATATTAAAAGTAATTTAAAATTGCAAAGCCAAAAAGAAAACTCAACATGCAACCTATGAATTATACATTTACACTGTTACCATAGAGAATCTCTTATGTTTCACAAGAGTTGTATAAGAAAATTCATTTTATCTACTTTTTAAATGTTAAAAAACAACAAAAACAGTGGCACTGTACCTGTCTTTCAAGCACAAGGTCCTGAGTTTGATCACCAGTACCAAAAACAAAAAAACAAAAAAACCCCACATAAATGTTACTCAAAGGTGAACAAATTAGTTATATTTCAGCTTATTCTAAAAATACAATAGTACATAATGATTAAATGATTTATCTACATGCATATATGAAGCAATGTCAAAGATGTTAGCTCTGTGTCCAAATATGAAATGTTATGAGAATGAGACAGGGGTTTTTTAATAATTATCAAGGGATATGTCAAAACTTCATATTTATTCTTTCATAAAAATTAAATGTAAAATTTTCATTTGAATGAGACAGACATATTTTATGGTGTTGCCTTTTGAGAGACAAGGCAGAGAAAATATGAAATGTTTTGCAGACAGCAGCACTTTTTTTAACAGGAAAGTGATCTGAATGAAATTTTACTTTTTCTATTCTTGTATTGCATACATAGAAAAAGGTCATAAGTGTTTTTCTCTTGTATATCCAAAGTAACACAGAGAAATTCAAAATAAAACACAAAACTTTAAACCATAGGTCCCCTTGACCTTGAAAGCCATCCCATATAGTTCTTACCTCTCAACACTTTACAAGATAAGGCTCTTAGCAAAGTTGAAAGTTATATTATCTCTGTGCTTCAATTGTTTTCCACCAATGTATTCTTCAAATTGTTTTGCTAGGATTACAATGCTAACATTAAACAAAATGTTTCCCTAGGAAATCACTAGAGAGTTACCCACTACAAAGTCTGGTGCACATGATTGATCTCCTAACAGCATATATTGAGAGTTAATACTATCTAGACTCCTGTTACATTTTTGGTTACAATATTTCTGTGTCTACTTGAAACTAAAATAAGATCCCACAGATTCTTCCCTGAAACTTGCTTCTCATTATGCAGAATCTTACTCATTTGCAGATCTCTAGAAAAAGTAAATAAACAAATCCAGATTCTCAAATTTCACATCAAGCCCAAACTTCTCTGCAAACTGTATATATCTAAAAGTTGTATTCATATTTTCCTAAAAATGTTACATATACTTCTCAAACTTAGAAAATCCAAAATTAATTTTTATTTTCTCATTAAAAATTTACACTTCCTTGCCAGGAATTTAGCTCAGTGGTGCTGCAGCCTGTCTCCCAAGAGCAAGGTCCCGAATTAAATCCCCAGTACCAAAAAAAAAAAAAAAAAAGTTTACACTTCCACAGTTATCTCAGGCAGGAATGTTATTCCTTATACTAGTAACAGTACTAGATATTTTGACATGTCATTTTCTTCATTTTCCTACATTAGAATCCAGGATGTCTTTTTCTTGAACGATCTCTCTTCTCATCTACTGACACCACCTAATGCAGGTTGGTGCTGTCTTTTCTTTAAATTTTTGTGGCACACCAACTGGTCTTGTGCTTCCTTCATTAGCCTCCCCAATTAATTCCCTATCTAGCATCCAGGGTGACATTTTATGTAATGTAGCTGATCATGTCACACAACTTCAAACGCTATGATTGCATTCCACCACATTTGGGTCATAAGTAATTTCATGCCCAGAAAGGCTTGGCTATAGAGGTTCCACTGTGACTTTCAACATTTATTACAAACCTATTTTCCCTTTCTTCATTAGAATCAAGTCCTTTGATGCTGATTAAGTTCCATCGTCTTACATGGGTTTGCTCACGTGCAGTCCTCCTTGTTGAGACTGCTTTCCCACATTTCTGGTCCTTGTTAAATCTTATCCATACATCACATTTATTTTTGGGAGGGGGGCTTTCAGGGGGCTTTTTTTTCTTTTTTGGTACTGGGAATTGAACTCAGGGACTTGCGTTTGTCAGGCAGATGCTGTGCTGCTGAGGTACATACCCTGGTCCATACATCACATTTCAACTCTAGCAACACAGTTCATGGAAGGAATAGCTGAGCCCTACCCTGAAAGGTATATCTTTTTCTTTTATAACATATATAACTCTTTATTTCCAGTGTAATACAAGTTTTATCACTATTTTAGTGGCACAGCATGATACCAGTGTCATTAACATTATAAAAACAGAACCAAACCAGATAATAGTTTTGTTGATTGAATCAGACATACCATGGGACTCTTTTATTCTGGCCATGTTATGGGTGAAGTCTATCAAATATTATTCTACTATATGTCTACTTGTAAATTCAATTCATAAAATTCTAAAATTTAGTAATTTATTTACGTTATTATTTACTATTCAGATAGATATGCTAACTCAAATGTTAGCTCAACAGTGACCACTTTGTATGATATTGGGGAAATTATTTAAATGTTGAGAGCTTTATTTTGCAATAGTAAAAAGAGGACATATCAAAGTAATATAATATTAAGTAACATAATATACATAAAGTACAGTATATAGCATAGCCACTGGACTTAGTAAATGGTCTAAAGCTGTTAGCAACTTATATCTATTTTCACACTAGACTTATTGCTCTCAAGTATGTTTGTGTTCATCTCCTAATGTCTGTGTTCATCTCCAAAGGTGAACATCTATAACATGATGAAAGAAAAGAGAGACAGAGAATAGTTGATAAAAATATATGTATTTGCTAAATTATTTTATGCAAGTAATTAACAAATCTGCACCTAAATTTAGAATAAAATTCTATATAAAATGGACTCATGTAAGATCAGGACAAACTACAAAGTTATGAGGAAAAGAAAAGTTATATTATGAAGATAGATATCAAAGTATTTTTCCTAATACTCAGATAATGTCCACAATACTGCAAGAACAAAATCTTTGAAACAAGAAAATAATTCAGTTATATATATTTTTGGTTTAACATTCTTCTTCATAGAATATCCATAGACATTATGTGAAAAGTTAGTTCTGTAACAAAATAATTTTGTATAATCCTATTAAACAAAATTAATATGATTTATAAAATTAATGTAGAATTTTTCACACCCTTAATATTTTGATATATTAAAGTGTAAGTACAGAAGACAAATTAACTTTGAACATTTTTACAAATCATCTTGTTCTGAAAAAAATATTTATTGAGAAACATTGATGAAAAACGATGTTTAAAGAGGAAGAGAAAGGGGACATTGGCTTGACAAACTGGTTCCTTTAGCTTTGTGTAACTTAGAAAAATCAAACTCCATCCTTTCATCTAATCTACAAATTAGAAGCAATGATCTCTTCTTAAAGTAAGTATATCTTCTTACAGATCTTCATCTAAACTCAAGATGAATCATATTTACAAAAACACCTAGAAAATGAGCAGAACTTGAAATGCAGAAATTCTTAGAGCAATTGCACATAAAACTGCATGAAACTTGCATCCATATTGTTAAATTAATCAGGTCAAATTAGTTTCAAACTATGTTTTACATTTACCATGTCCAATTTCAACAAGGAAAATGTATGAAATACTCCGGAACTTGTAACTAATAGTTCCTTCAATTTCATAGTGATTCCATAGCATAGCAACTCAACCTCTGAAAGTGCCAGAGATTGCTCCAGGATATGCTAACCCTCCACAGTGGTTAGAGACAGGCTTCTAAGTGCGCATCTCCATGTAGATTCGCCAACACGACCATCGAGATGCTACCAGCCTGGACTGCAGGTTGATGAGATAACATGCAGAGAACATGCTTTCAAAGTCACCTTTTCTTCCATTGTGAGAATTTCCGGGATAATGCAAGGATATCATGTTCAAGAATTTTTAAACCTTTTAAAGAAATATGGAGATTTTCTTGTCAAAGACATGAACAATTTTATGAAATCCTAATTTTTCTTTTCGGTTAGTTGTGTGTGTGTGTGTGTGTGTGTGTGTGTGTGTGTGTGTGTGTGTGTAACTTTCTGTTGTCCTTGAATATATTCAATTTCTTTTCCAAAATATTATTTGTATCTTAAGTTTTCAATAGTATTAAGAATGAATAGAGGGGCTGGGATTTAGCTCAGGGGCCCCGTGGCTGCCTCGCAAGGGCAAAGTTCCAAGTTCAATCATAGGTACCAAAAAAAAAAGAATGAGTAGAGTAAAATAATTAATAACTAAATCCTTGAATTAGGCAAAATTCAAATTCATTTGACCATAATTGTAAAGTTGATTTTCTCTCCAATTTCAAATTGAGAAACAGTTGATAAAATTCTCAGCATTACATAGCAAAAACAAAAACTCTAGGTACACAAAATGTTGTAATATTCAGTACCAATTCTAATTTTCCTTTAGGGCATATGAATATCCAATTTCAAAACATAAATTATTGTAGGAAAATATGCATGTACTTTTATTTATAGTTTGAATCAAATTTATACCCTCTTGGTAAATTCTCAGCCTAAAATCTCAATAACAGAGCAATTTGTGGCCATTTACCATTGCATTGCTCATTCTTTGATACCTAAATACATCATAAGAATTTTTATAATCTGTAATACATTTTCATTTGATAGTATGCTTTTGCTGTTCACTGTCTCTATGGAAGTACTGCAGAAAAATTTTTGTTGCTATTTTATTATTTCAAAATTATTGGTGGGTGATTTTGCTGTTACAATAAGAGTCTTATTGGAATCATTGTTAACAAGTGGTCACTTTAGCATAACTCGATGGTTAGAGCAGTCATGGGAAGACACTTAAACTTTCTTTTACCTCAATTTCACTAATTAATATTTTAAAATATTAGGTTCTGTGGAATAGGTTCTCATACACAGATTTTAAGTGTTTCAAAAATAACTCTTGCATCAAAATTTCTTTTGGAAAAACATACATGATAAATATGTTATAAAATATACATGATATAGGTATAAAAATACATATAAATAAATATACATAAAATACATATAAAATACATGATATAAGTATGTTATAAAATATTAAAATTAGCATATATTTTTAAATGGATACACAAAAATTCAGTGTGTCAAATTCTAGTCACTAAAATGGCCAGGCTAAGTCACAGTAGGTTTTTGTTCTGACTTGAAGCTCAAAAGATAGATTCTAAAATTATCCATGTCTGTGGATCATTCATAAATTAACATAGTATAGATTTAAAGTATCAATTTAAAGTAAACCAAGCCATCTATAATTTAATCTTTATGCATTTCACAAATATTGAGTTGGTTTGCCAATAATTTTATCTTTACTGACTTAAAATTATGCAGTTACTACGTAAAGATTTTTAAAAATCCCTCAGGAATCTAACTTGTTTTGGATAGTTTACAAATAATCATTCAAATCAATAAAGACATTTTTCAGGAATAGAATAATATTTATTTATCTACTTAACAAGGATATTTTTAAAAACATAAACTTTTCATTAAATACATGACTTTCTCTTTTAAATGTTTCATTTGGCATTTGAACTCCTTCAAGCAATCAAAACCCTCAGTATTTCTCTTTCTGCCAAGATAGACTGACAGGAATATATTCATCCCTGCCACATAAAACTATGAAAAACACAACATTCAAGATATGTCTTTCAAGACCCTGGGCACCAGTCAAGGAAATTAGTGATTCATTATGAAATGAAAATGAACCTGTGATTAATCCAGGCTGAGAATATTTATAGGGTGGGGAATGCAGACCCAGGTGAAAACTAGTAGACTCCCTGAACTGAAGATACAAACCCAAGAACCTAGGAGATGTTCGTAGCTAGCAAAGACATGACAGTGATGGTTAAAGAGAGCTGCAGAGAGAAAGAACTCCAAAGTTCTGCAGAGGGTCTGCTTAGTAGTTAGCTGATTTCTAATCAGTACATGTGTGTAAGAAAATTATTCAAGTCCAGGAAAAGAGTTGCCAAAAAAAGATGAGAAATAGTAGAGCCCAGTAATCACATTGGTCTGAGAATAGTGAATCTTCTCTACAAATTATGAATTTCATTATTCACAGTATATGGTATAAATTGCTGTAACTGACCACAACTCAGCAGAAAGTAATAATTAGTCCTAGACCAAGCATTTGTTCTCGTCCTAACAAACCTTAAGCAAAATCCCAAATGAGATATGTCTGTACTTGGTATGATTTATTTAAACACAGAATTGCAAATAATCCACAGGAATTGCTACAGCATGCAATATTCATACCTGAAATTATAATTTTAAGTAGACTTTGTTTCATTAACTTTCCCAATACTTTCTGTTCTTTTCTAATGCTTACATTTTTTTCGTTTAAATGCTACATTATGATAATTTAAGTAGTAAGGAGTTCTATTTATAAATTTGATGGACACTAAATTAATTATAAGTGCTTTCCTAATTGGGTGATTGAACCTTAAGTTCATTACGAGTTATTTTTTAATATTTTTACTACAAAAGTGATGAATATTCACTCAAGGAACTTTAGTATTAGTAATAATAAGTTAATTATAAGCATACCTCACAAACAGAAGCCCAGGTAACGAAGTCTGCAATAGTCAATTTTATCATACTTTTCTGTATGTAAAAAACACATTAATTTGATCCCTGTATTTATCTATTCAGACTTTCTTTTAGAGTCAGTTTCATACTCTGTATTTTCTAGAAATTTAGTTCATGTAAGTTATTAACTATTTAGCATTTATTTGTTTAGATAAATCTTTTTTTTAAATGTCACTGGTTTCTTTAATTGGTTAAGTGCACAAAATGTGACAGGCAAATTTATTTTAAACAAATTGAAAAGCTTTCTTTATTTTTAAATTAATTATATTGATACATTTTAGGTATACAATTCATTTACATTTATCATTGGGTGTTTGTACCTGTACATGATATAGCTTGGTTCTTATTTTTTTTCCCCATTACTTGTGCACCCTTCACCCCCTCCACCCTTCCCTTACTTACATAGATTTCTTTTCCTTTTTTTTCTTTTCTCATAGATTTTCCTTTCCCCTTCCCCTCCCTTCACTCCTTCATCTTTGGACCTTTTTTCCTATTTCAAATTATCAATTATTCATTTTAATCATTTTAACTCTTGTTTACACTATCAGATTCTCACATTAGAGAAACTATTCAGTATTTACACATGTGTGTCCTATTTATTTAACTTAAGAGTATGGCTTCGATATGCATCCATTTAGGTATAAATGACTCTAGTTTTTCATTCTTTATGGCTGAGTAGTACTCCATTTTACAAAAAAACCCACATTTTCTTTATCCAATTTCCAGTTGATGGGCACTTGGGCTGCTTCCAAGCTTTAGCTATTAAAACTGTGCTGCTATGAACATGGGTGCACATATATCACTGTGGTATAATACTTTTAATTCTTTGGGGAAGATACCCAGCAGGGGAATAGCTGGGTCAAATGGGACCTCTAGCCCTAGTTCTTTCAGGTATCTCCATACTGACTTCCACAGTGGTTTCACCAGCCTGCACTCCCACCAACAATGGAGAAGGGTTCCTTTCTCTCCACACACCCCCCAGCATTTGTTATTTGTTGATTTATTGTTAGCAGCCATTCTTTCTGGGGTGAGGTGGAATCTCAGTGTTGTTTTCATCTGCATCTCTCGAATAACCAGTGATGTTGAACATTTTTTCATATATTTGTTTGCTGCTTTTACTTCCTTGTCTGAGAAATGTCTGTTCATTTCAGATGTGCATTTTTGAATTGGGTCTTTGAATTTGGGGGGGTCTGATTTTTTTCAATTCTTTAAATATTCTAGATAGTGGTTCTTTGTCTGAGGTACAGATGCTAAATTTTTTTTCCCATATTGTAGTTGGTCTGTTAGCTCTGTTGGTGTTTTCTTTTGCAGTGCAGAAGCTTTTTAATAAGATGAGATCCCATTTGTTGATTCTTTCTGCTAGTTCCCATGCTGCTGAGGTTTTGTTCATGAAGCCTTTTCCCATGCCAATGTCAGCAAGAGTTCTACTTAAGTTATCTTCCAGCAAGTTTAGTGTTTCTGTCTTAATATTTAGATCTTTAATCCACTTCAATCTTAGTTTAGTGCATGGTGATAGATATGGGTCTAGTTTAAATCTTTGGCAGGTTGATATCCAGTTTTTCTAACACCATTTATTAAATAAGCTATCTTTCCTCCAATGATGGTAGTTGGCTCCTTTGTCAAAGATGAGGTGGCTGAGCATGTCTGGAGTTGTTTTTGCATCTTTGAATCTATTCCACTTATCCTCAGGTCTATTTCTTTGCCAGTACCATGCTGTTTTTATCACAGTAGCTTTGTAGTATAGTTTCAAGTTGGGGGATACTCCTAGCCATGTCTCTGTTGCCTAGAATTGCATTAGCTATTTTACATCTCTTATGGTTACAAATGAATTTTTGGATTGTTTTCTCTAGTTCTGTGAAATATATTGTTGGAATTTCAATTGGCATTGCATTGAATCTATATAGTAGTTTTGGAAGTATGGCCATTTTCACTATATTGTTCTTCCTACACAGGAGCAAGGGATGTCTTTCCATTTTCTTGTATCCTCTTCTATCTCTTTTTTCAGATTGCTGTAGTTTTCAATGTAGAGGTCTTTTGCTTCCTTTGTTAGATTGATTCCTAGATATTTCATTTTTTGGATGCTATTGTAAAAGGATTGTTTCCCTAATTTCTCTCTCAGTGAGTTTGTTATTTGTGTACAAGAAGGCTATTGTTTTTTGAGTGTTGACCCTGTATCTGACTACTCTACTGAATCTGTCAATTAAGTCTAGAAGTCCTCTGGCAGATATTTTTGGGTCTTCTATGTAAAGTATCATATCGCCAGCAAATAATGAGAGTTTAACTTCTTCTTTTCCTATCTTTATTCCTTTTATATCTTTCTGTTTTCTAATTGCTTTGGCTAATGTTTCCAGAACTATATTGAACAAGAGTCATGATAGTGGGCATCCTTGTCTTGTTCCTGATTTTAGCGTGAAAGTTTTAAGTTTTTGACCTTTAGTATGATGTTGGCTCTTGGCTTTTCATAGATAGCCTTAATCAGGTTAAGATGAAGACCTATTCCAATTTTCTGTAGGGTTTTTAACATGACTGTGTGCTGGATTTTGCTGAATGCTTTTTCTGCATCTATTGAGATGATCATATGGTTTTTGTCCTTGACTCTGTTAATATGGTCTATTACATTTATTAATTTATGAATGTTGAACCATCCTTGTATCCCTGGGATAAATCCAACTTGGTCAGGGTGTATGATCTTCTTAATGACCCTCTGTATTCTGTTTTCCAGTATCTTGTTGAGGATTTTTGCATCTATGTTCATTAGGGAGATTGGCCTGTGGTTCTCTTTTTGGGTTGGGTCTTTCCCTGGTTTTGGAATCAAAGTAACACTTGCTTCCAGGAATGAATTTGGAAGTATGGCTTCCCTTTCTATTTCCTTGATGAGTTTAAAGAGTAATGGCATTAGTTCTTCTTTAAATGTCTTGTTAAATTCAGCAGTGAAGCCATCTGGACCTGGGCTTTTCTTTGTTGGTAAATATTTTATGACATTTTCAACTTCACTCATTGTAATTGGGGTGTTTAGAATTTCTATATCTGGTTCATTTAACTTTGGCAATTCATATGTATCTAGGAATCTGCCCATTTCTTCTGTTTTCCATTTTATTGGAGTAGAGGTTCTCGAAGCAGGTATTGATCATCCTCTGGATTTCTGTTGAATCTGTTGTGACTTCACCTTTTTCATTCTTAATTGCATGTATTTCAGCCTTTTCTTTCCTTTTTTTGATAAGATTGAATAAAGGTTTATTGATTTTATTTATTCTTTCAAAGAACCTACTCTGATTCATTGATTTTTTTTGTATTGTTCTCTTAGTCTCCATTGCATTGATTTCTGCCCTGATCTTTATAATTTCCTCTCTTGTGCAAGCTTTGGATTTGTTATGCTCTTCTTTTTCTAGGAGCTTGAGGTTCTGCATTAGGTTATTTGAGTTTTCTCTGTTTTCCTAATATGGGCATTCACTGCAATGAATTTCCCATGTAGAACTGCTTTACATTGTGTCCCACATATTCTTGTATGTTGTACTGACATTTTCATTTACTTGTAGATACTCTTTAATTTCTTCTTTAATTACTTCTGTGATCCAGTGGTTGTTCAAGAGGGTGATATTCAGTTTCCATGTGTTTGTTGGGGTTTTGTGGTTTCTTATGTTATTGATCTCCTATTTTATTGCACTATGTTCTGATAATATACAGGAGGTAACTTCTATTCTTTTACATTTACTTAGACATGTCCTATGAGCTAGCATGTGGTCTATTCCAGAGAATGACATGTGTGCAGCTGAAAAGAACATGTATTCCAATTTTGTAGGGTGAAACACTCTGTAAACATGTATTAAGTCCATTTGTTCAATAGCTTGGTTCAGTTCTGGAATTTCCTTATTAACTTTTTGTCTAGATGATTTGTGTATCTGTGATAGTGGGATATTGAGGTCTCCCACTACAATTGTGTTAGTGTTTATTTGGTTTTTTTATGTCCATTAATATTTGTTTTGTATAGCTGGGGGCATTCGTATTTGGTGCATATATATTTAGGATTGTCATTTCTTCCTCTTGGATTGTTAGCTTCACAAGGATATAGTGACCATCTTTGTCTCTCTTAATTAGTTTTGGTTTGAAATCTACTTTGTCTGCAAATAAGATTGCTACCCCTGCTTTCTTCTGGGTTCCTGTGGCATGGAGAACTGTTTTCCATCCTTTTACTTTCAGTCTATGAGTTTATTTTTGAATTTGGTGTGTTTCTTGTATACAGCATATTGTTGCATTTTCCTTTTAATCTATTCTGCCAGTCTATTTCTTTTGATTGGTGAATTGAGGCCGTTAACATAGAGGGATATAATTGATAGATATTGATGTATCCTTATCAGGATGTTTTATTTTTTTGGCTCTTTTATTTCTTATTTTTCCCCCTTTCCCTTTAGCATCTTACCTTGCCTGGTGGCTTCCCTCTGTTGGGCCTCATGGAGTTGTGACCTTCATTGCTTTTTTCTAGGATATTGTTTAGAATTGCTTGTAGTGCTGGTTTGGTGTTCATGAAATTTCTCAAGTGTTCTTTGTCGTGGAAGTATCTAATTTCCCCATCAATTTTGAGAGAATATTTGGAGGATACAACAGTCTAGGTTGGAAGATATTTTCTTTTAGGGCTTGAAATACTTCACTCCAGGCTCTCCTTGATTTGAAGGTTTGTGCTGAGAGATCTGCTGTGATTCTGATGGGCTTTCCTTTGTAGGTGATTTCTTTCTTTTCTCTAACTGCTTGTAGGATTTTGTTTTTCTGTTGGGTTTCTGGGATCTTGACTATTATATGTCTAGATGTAGATTTTTTTTGATCATGGCTAGTTGGAGTTCTATATGCCTCACTTATCTGTATGTCCAATTTTCTACCTCTGTCTGGGAAGTTTTCCACTATTACTTCTGTGAACAGTTTTTTTTATATCAATTGTGCTTTCTCCTGCTTTTTCATGGACTCCTATCAGTCTTTTGTTATTCTTCTTTGCATCATCTAGCAGTTGTTGGATTGATTTCTCCTGGTCCTTTACTATCTTTAAGAAATCTCTATTTTCATGGGCTCTAACTGCAATACCATTTTCTACATGTGCTATTCTGTCTTCGGATTCCCTTAATCTGCTGTGGATACTTTCAATGGAGTTTTTGATCTCCTGAATATCTGTTTGAATCTGTTTCATGGATTCTATTTCTTTCTTATATTGGGTGATCATGGTTTCCCTTTCTTTCTTATGCTGTGTATTCATGGCTTCCAGCATGTTTCTGAGCTCATCTATTTTTTTATCTGTTTCTGTTCTAGATCTTCTAATCATGTCTTTTACTCTGCTCACCATCTCTATAGATATCTAGGAGATTATTTCTGCTTTGAATTTTTCTAGAGCCTCATTCATCTGTTTTGTTACTTCCTGTGCTATCAGTTCAGGGTATCCAGGTGGTTGGTTATGGGACTTTTCCATCTCATTTCCCCCAGGATTTACTCGTGGTGGGATGGAAGTCTGAGTTTGTGACTTGCTTAAATGTCTTCTCATTTTTGTTTTTGGCACTGTCCTTCATTTAACTCCTGGGTTGATAGTTTGAAATTGCTTATTTTAGGTATCTTTGTTGCTTGTAATTAGAACCCTTATGGAATGATTGTTTCTAAAAGGTGTCTTCCAGATATAGCTAGTCTTTTAGTTTTGAGTCTCTAATGACTCTAAGGCTATTTCATTTTCCTTATACTAGATCAATTACAACACCTTAGCCCAAGTGATACAATCAGCATCATTGCATCAAGTACATCTTTGAAAATGACATTTTGTGGTAGTTATTAATCTATCACCTTTAGCTGTGTGAAATAAGTCAAGATCGAGGACCAACCCAACATATAGTGAATAAACTCTTCAATATAACAACTTTACCCTTTGAGATGGGGAGTTAGAAGGGGTTGGGGAGGGAGGGATAGATGGGAAGAAGGATAGCGGAAGGTTAGCAGGGTGGCCGGAGGACATAGTTAAGAAGGAAAAAGAGAATAATAGGAAAATAAAGAAGAGCTCTGAATGCAGACCAAAACCGGGACAAAAAGGGAAGATGAACAATGTGGGAGAGCAAGAGAGTGAGTGTAAGAGAGAGAGAAAGGAAAGAGAAAAGAAAGAAGAAAACAAAAGAAAAAAAGGAGAGAAAAACAAATATTTGCAAAGAGTAAGAAAAAATTAAAGATAAGAGGAGCAAAAGAAAAGAAAAGAGAAAAAAAAACAAACTAATAATACTAATTTCGGGAATTAAAAAAATGAAGATGAAGGGCCTTTTTCAGGGTATGTCTCTGCTGTCACAATAAACAACGTGGGGAGCAGTGCCCAAATATAAGTCAATGAGTCTCAGTAAGCTAGTCACAGACCCGTGAGATTCAGGCAGATTTCTGGCTGCAAGTCCCAAGTTGAGCTCCCTGTCCTCTTGTAGGGTTGAACTCTGCCAAGTTGTATTGCAGGTTCCAGCTGCCCTTCCCCTGAAGATAGACCCGGTCCTGATGGGAGGTGAAGATGACTCCAACTTACCCAGTACAGTGGTCTGGTGGTCCAGTGTCCTCTGTGTCTTTGTAGTGTGGAATAAGGTGGCTGTACAGAGAAGAGGCCAGAGGAGCTGGGGTGGGGGTGGGATGGTGGTGTCCAGTGGATTACTGCTGGGGCGTTGGCTGATTCAGCATGTTCTGAACCTCAGGATGGTGTCCGCAGACCTACCTGTCTGCATAGGGCTGATTCGGAATCTGAAATCTTTTTAAAAAATTTTCCCCAAATCAGACATATACACACCCACAAAAATGGTGTGGTAACAGAAAACTGTCATACACAAGTTGTATCCTGAATTCTTTAGGGAAACAGCTGTTGAAACAGGAATTAACACAAAGTTAACAACAGGTTAACAATTTTTAAAAACTGAGTCTTCAAATATTGCATAGCACAAAGCTATACTATGTAAAATAGTGGTAGGTATGAAGGAAAAATTCTAGATAGCTTCCAGCAAAAATGCCTTTCCAGAAGAGCAAATGAAAACAACACAATAAGCAGACTAAGGAAACTACAGTTAGACAGAAATACAACTTCTCATATCTGTGCTAGAAAATCCTACTTATCCAAAATGAACTAAAATGTTAAGACAAAACAGGGATGTTTTTAACAATTCTTAACTTTACTCATTTTAAGTTCTCTCTTTCTTCACCCTACCCACCCAGTAATTCAGCATGATACAGCAGAAAGAGTGCTGCTCTTAGAATTATCTATTTTGTTTTCCTTTCTGTAGCAAGACTGTCATGAAGCCTGGATATTTCAGGTTCATATGCATTCATGACCAGTGTGCTGCTATGGTCAAAAACTTAGCAATGGACTTGGTGAACTCGGCTTTCCACTGTTGCTTTGTTCTCCCACTGATGAAGGTCAGCTTCAGGGTGTATTTGTCAACAAACCTTTTGAGACTGGAAAACAGTTGCCAAATATAATCGGTATCCATCCCTGTAGGATCTTTCCTGTGAGCCACAAGAAAGATGTTCTTCTCCTTATATGAGGTATAAATGATCAGAATCCCCATCATCACAAAATAGGATATGACACACAAAGCCAAAACTGGCTGAGACTCTGGAAAAGGATGCATATAATCACAAATCAAAGCCACTATGGCAAAAAAACCAGAAGATAGTATGGATGGTGAGGTGACCATCTATTAGGCCAAAATTCTCCACATATTTTTACTTTTCCAGAAGTACTTTTTTTGCAGAATCATCTAAAGAGTTTTTCACAGCAGATCCATCCCATTTGTCAAGTTTTACAGGGTTATCATCAATCCTCCACTTATCCAACAAGCCGCCGTGGCTGTTGCCTGTCTCACCACCGAAGCCACTGCCAGCCCCACTACTGCCTCTGCCACCACTTCTCCCACCCAGGGCCGCTGCCATCTTGCTAGCTTCCTTATAGAAATCTTTTAATTTTTTTTTTTGGCACTGGGGTTTGAACTCGGGTCCTTTGCTTGCAAAGCAAGCGGCGAAAACACTGAGCTAAATCCCCAGCCCAAAATCTTTTAAGTTTTTTACAATTTTTGTAAAGTCAGTAGTAATGCTTACTCCTGATTTGAATTTTGACTTTTTATTTATTTTTCATAAATTCAGAAAATTTCTTATAAAACAGAAAGGTATGAGTATACAGAGTTACTTTCTGGAAAAACTCTTAATTTGCAATTTCAAAATCTTATTACTAGAAAACTTTTGAGCAAAGTGATGAAAATAATTAATGAATCACAATTGAATTATTTTGCATCACAAAATAACTTTGATGAGGCAAAATTAGCTCCGTGGGTTACATTGTCAGCTCAAGGCTTTGCAGACAGCCCTGTTTCATGGAGAGAAAGTGAACATGGTTTGCGGAAAGGAGGAGAACATTTATACAACTTTGTGATTTTTAATAACCTGGACTATTGGTTAAAGATGATTATTGGAGCAAATGATGACTGTCCACCATAAAAATACAAAATTTAAAATAACTTTTTTTTCAAATTGATTTTTAAATGAAAAATTGTTCTTTTCAAACTATGGATGTACTTTACCAGTCATTAATAAGATGCAGAAACACAAGAAACAAACTGACCGGAAAAAAGATTTTATAACATTGTCATCTATTTTTTTTGTCATTCTTCATCATATACAGATATTTATAAAATATTATATCAGAAGCTGAGTTATTGGGAAAAAAGTCTGAATCAATACATACACTTTCTGTAATCGCTTATCAAAATGACATCACAAGACAAGGCATTTTACACATCTTATATCACTAAATACTCATTTAGAATAGTTAAAAAATTTCTTTGAAGAACTTCTGACAGAATTTTATATGTAGAATTTTTCATAAAAAATAAATTTCTGAAAATGGAATCAGTGCATCAAGTGTATTTCAATTTGATAAATATTGACAGACTACTTCCTGGAAAAATAAAAATTACAATTTTTCCATTACTCAAAGTGCTGAGATGGAAGCATATTTTTCTAGTCCACTTTATAAATGAACCCAAATATTTTTTATTTCTTATGATGACACACTATTTCTCATCTAATTAGTCAACTCAAATAGGACACCCTTTTTTTTATTAAATTATTTTATTGGTACATTGTAGGTATACAACACAATTACATTTCTCATTGGGAATTGTGCCTTTATATAATGCATCTTGGTTCTTATTTTTTCCCCATTCCTAGCCCTCCCTTCACGCCCTCCACCCTTCCCTATTTACAAAGACTTTATTTCCATTTTTTCCATTTCTCATCATTTTTCCTTTCCCTTCTTTCCTTTCCCCTGCCCCTCCCACTACCCCTACCCCTTTGGACCTTTTCTTCCTATTTTGCATTATCAATTATTCATTCTAATCATTGGTACATTTTAGGTATACAATATAATGACATTCATCATTGGAAATTTGCACCTTTACGTAGTCTCTCTTGGTTCTTATTTTTCACCCTTGCCCAGCCCTCCCTTTAACCCCGCCATTCCTCCCTATTTACAAAGATTTTGTTCCTATTTTTCCATTTTCTCATATTAATCCCATTCTCTTCTATCCTTTTAAAATGTTTTCTCTCCCATTCTTCCCATCTCCTTCTCATTTGTGGTTTTTATGTGACCTTTAAAATGCTTTCAGTTTTGTCTTCTTGACCTCTCACCATACATGATTTTGTAGTTGTCTTTTTTCTAGATTGTGTTTTATACAAGTTTCTATTGTTTCATGAGTGTTTTGTTAGGCTTATTGATTCTACTGCTTCCTATTCAAATATTTTTAGTAATGTCTCATTTTCTTTCCTTTAAAATATATTGTCTTTTAATATTTAAAAACATTTTTTATTTGTATGGTAAGTTCTTAGAATTCTTTTTTTTAAGAGTGGCACAGTTTGCAATAGCTAAAGCTTGGAAACAGCCCAATTGCCCATCAACTGAAGACTGGATAAAGAAGATGTGGTTTTTCTATAAAATAGAGTACTACTAAGCCATAAAGAATGAGAAACTAGTTCTTAGAATTCTTGCATGTTACTAAACATTTCCACTTCTAGTTAACTTTCAGTCTGTGTTCATTACACCTTTTTCTCAGGTGTCATGCTTTCTATCCCATAGCTTTCCAGCTTCTCATTCTGAAGATGACAAATTCAAACCAGATGACTATGATTCTTTACCCATGAGGTTATTTTCTCAATATGCACGTATGACTTTCAATTTTCAATAGAATAAAGGGATTTTTATCAAATATCCTAAGATAAATCTTTAGTCTTATAGTATTTCAGACATCAATGACACAATCAGGTTAGAGATTCCACACTTTGTTTAATTCAGTGATCATTCATTTGTTTCTGTATATTTAACCTATTCTATTTTCATCTTTGATATTTATTATATATATGGTAGGTCACTTGGATGTTTCTTCAGTTCCTTATCTTCACTCACACTTCCTACTTTTAGTCTACACTTTATTTCTTGTGACTAAATTTTAGGTAACTAAATCTAGCCTTATTAGTTATCTGTACTTACTCTCCATCTTACTTACTCTCTTAATTATCATAAAACATTGCTTATATATTTGCAGATTTCATTCAATTCTTATATTTATAAAATTCAAATTTGTTTTTAATTCTTGCTTTGCCATATATGTTGCACTTATTGTGGATGTTGTTGCTTTTTTCTGACTGTGGGTTTTATCTAATTTATTCAGAAAAATTCAGAGATGTATCACACACAAATTAAGCAATTCATTAATGGCGTTGTAAATATTTCTTACCCAAGAAGCAAAAGTAAATGGGGAAAAGGTAATATCATTATACCTATAATTTCTTAGTAAGAATTTTCAATGATCACTCTACCTATAATATGCTACAGTGCACACACACAGACACACACACACAGAGACACACACACACACGGAAAAACCAATCTTAAAAATATCTGGGGAGATACAAAAATTTCTAGAAAAGGTAAAATAATTTATTTGAGTGGGCATGTCTAAATTGGTACAAGCAGTAGCAAAAACAATAGATTATATTAAAATTCATGGAAAATGATATTCAATCTCAAAATCTATACTTCAAAATAAATACAATAGTCAGTTAACTAAAGATATTTTTAGACAAATGAAAAACTGAATATTCTATCAAAGATTCCTAAGAACAATTTCTAAAGAATAGACCTCTTATTTGCATATCTTTAAACTTAGGTACCACTCTTGATTTCAGTGAAGTTGTATAAATTTTCCCAAGTGATTGCTATAAAGCAATGTATTTTACTATATTCTTAAAAATTTAATTTAGAAAATCTTCACATTCCTATGATATAAAACAATTAAATCTATATTGTAAACAGTCCCTTATTCAAAATTCCTATATATCTGTTTTTCTCAAATCTACAGGAAATTTTCTACAGGAAATTCAAGAAAATTTTAATTTTAATCTTCAAAAACCAAATGATTAGGGAAAAGACATATATCATTTTATGTCTAATATAATTTAGGTATCACAACAGGGCTAGGGGAGTTTGAGGAAATATTGCTCCTTTTTTTGCTTAGTAGAGATTACCCTTTTAAGCACTAGAGTAGTAACTTGTAACAGAGTATTAGCACATATAAGTCATATATGTGTTTACATTTTTCATATATACATGTATACATACACTTATAATATCTATACAAATGTATCATATCTGAAACAAAATGTGACACGTGAGCATCCATAAATAACTGCACATTGTATATACATACATATGTGTTTGCATGTACAGAATGTAACAAAACTGACTATGTTCTAGGAATATAAGGATGGTTTATTATTAAAACATTGCGAAGTAATTCACAAATTAGATTAAAAAAACAAATTAGATTTTTAAAGGGAAATATCAACTCAATGCAGAATAAAAGCATATGACAATATTTAAAAGTCTACTTATGATAATATTTTTAACACAGGCATAGAAAGATTTTTTTCTTTATCTTAATAAAATATATTACCAAAAATTCACATAGAGCATCATTCCTGATATAGAAACCTTAGACAAAATATTTATAATAAAAATGTCATAAGGGTGCATCATTACAGTATATCTTTAATATTCTTCTGATAATCCTTGAAGAAAGAAAATTAAAAAAATGTAGTAAATTTCCACCCATCTTGCAAGCACAAGGTCCTGAGTTTGATACCCAATACTAAAAAAAGTAATATATTTATTTACATGTACTGTCATAGAAAGGCAATATTTACTTGTGTATTCATTTATTGTCTACCCAAGTATTTATTTATTTTTATATTTTATATTATTTTAAGTTACTAATGGTTTTTAAATGCATACAAGCATATTTCAAAAGAAAATTTGTTGCAAAGTCTTCCTGTTGTGATTAAATGTGATCATTAAATTACCAAACATTTAAGAAATAGGTACTTTTTATATTTTAAATACATTAATATTTATATAATTTAATATTTAGTTATATCTTTTAAAATAGTTTTTTCTTTCTTATACTGTATTTTTTCTAAAAAAAGATTAACTGCCTTCATTTTTACAAGTCACTGTTTATTATTTCTACATAATTTGTCTTGAAAATAAAAGTATAAAAATTGAGCTTTATTCATATTTTTCATAAGTTTAGCCATATGCTGTAGAAACACATTCACTCGCTCATTCAAAAATACTCTCCTGTTATATATTAACCAATAATTTAGATATTAGGTTTGTGTCTTAGTTATTTTTCTCATTGCTGAGACAAAATACTCAACACCCAAAATTAAAGGAGGAAAGGTTTATTTAGTTCACAATTTGTAGAGGTTTCAGTTCATAGTTGGCTAACTCCAAGTCAGGCTGACATGGCAGTGGGGCATCACAGAGGAGAAAGAGTTTGAGGTGGGCAGAAAGCAGCAAAGTAGTAAAGAAACAAAGCAGCAAGTGACAAGCATGAAGTAGTGACCCATTTTCTGTTCCATATATCTTATCTAGGCTACCTGGCTTTAGGGCAGATAGCACTGACACCAGAGGTGGGGTAACCTTAATCCTATCAGAACTATGCCAAAACAACCAGTAGACCAATATAGTGATCACACACCCTTAATCCCAGGATCACAAGCTCTAGATCCAGCCATCTCTGAAAAAGCCCCACCTATGATTGCATGAAGCTTTGGGGGAACATCTATAAACAAGCTATAACAGTTGGAAATGGTGAAGAATAAGTAAGAGTCTCTACCCTAATGGAACTTAGAGGATGACGAGAATTACAGTAAAAATCAGTTGAAGGCTTTTAGTAGATGTCAAAGAATTTACTCAGAAGCTATGTGTAGTATGAAAAGGTTTGCTTTGGCTAAGGGTCTCAGAGGTTTCAGTTCATTGTTGGCTAACTCCAAGGGAGAAACAGCATGGGGGAAGACGTGGTAGAGGAAATCTGTAAGCCAGGAAGCAGATGAAAAAGGAAAGAGCCAAATAAGAGATACACCCTTCAGAGTCATATCCTCTGAGACCAGCTTTCTCCAACTAGGTTCCACATTATGACACTACTGCACGGGAGCAAGCCCTTCAAATGATGAGTGTGCAGGAGATGCTTCATAGTTAAACCACAACAGGCCTTCATTTAATGGATATATAATGGTGAATTTATAAGAAAATAATGTCATGATTGAATGAACATTCATAGAAATATCTGACTACATGGTCAGAGATTATCAAAACAAGAAAGGAACTTACAGGCCTTAACAATTATGTGAGCTTCTCTAATAATGAGAAAGTATGGAGAATTTTCAGAAGATCATGTGTGGAATCAGGTTTGCATTTTACATATTACTAGAGTATGATGTATTGACCACATAAAGTTAAGAAGAAAAAGAGAAGCCTGGGATGTGAAGGCATCAGTCATGGCTTCAATTATTGATGTGCTAAAGTTGAGGTGACTAAAAAGTCCTAGGAAGACATTTTGGATTAGCCATTAGATTTGAAAAGGCATTGCTTGACATAAAATTATAATTATAAATATATCAGTGTATAAATAATAATTGAATTAACTAGATCAGAAAATGTATAACCACAGAAAAAAAGAGTGTGCAAGAATGAGTGATAATGGTGTGCAACAATTAAAACTTAGGAACTGGCAAGTGTGCCATAGTGGAAATCAAGAAATTAATAAGAGTCACTCAGATCCCAGCAAGAAGCCAAAAGGCACCAGAGTGGCATGGCTTCACGTAGATCCTAGCCAGAGCCCCTGCTCTGACCACAGCAGTGAAGACCCACAGGCCTAGCAAAATGGCTGCCTGGAAAAGAGCTGCACAGGCCCACAAGCAACAGCCAGAGGCCCTCTGCAATACCATTGGGAAATGCATGCAGACCACAGCCAGAAGCCAGATCAGAAAACAGAGACCAGGGCAAACAGCCCTAGCCAAAGCCCCTCCCAGACAACAGCTATGTAGGAGGGCAGGCCTCAGCCAGAGGCATACCTAGATACCATCCCAACTGTGCACAGGCCTGAGCCAGAACCCAGCCAAAAAACAACAATGAAGAGATTCAGAAGGCCACCTTTCTGAACCCAGGAAGTGGCCCAGGAGTGAGAAGCAGAGAAAAGGGCTCTCTGTGGCTTGCTGAGAATTGAAGACCACTAGGTGAGCAAAAAGTCACCTAAACAAAGGCACAACAGGCTGCATTTGGTAAATTGAGAAGACACATAAACAAATCTCAAAACCAGACTTCCAGATCACCTCAAGAAACTAAAAAGGGCAAGCAGATGGAACAATCTGAAACTCAACCACCTGAAATCCCTGAACTAGAAAAAAGGGGATCTGGAAAAAATAAAATCAGAAATTATTTCTCAGACAACAACAGATATTGTGCCCATAGAGCAAGATATGATTAAAAAATCTAGAGCAGATGCAGACAAAAAAAAAAAAAAAATAGAGGAGCTGAGGAACATGATGAAATCCCCAAATAGGAAAACATGGAAACAGATGAAAACAGATTTCCAGAATATGAAAAAACTCCATTGAAAGTTTATGCAGCAGAATGAGGCAAGGTGATGACAGAACTTAAAATATAGAAGACAGGATAGCAATTAGTGACAAGGAAAGGAAAAAATTTCTTAAAAATAATAAGGACCCATGAGAAATCAATCCAACAGCAGCTAGATGGTGCAAAGAAGAATAACATAACACTTATCAAAGGCAATGAAGAAACAGGAGAGAATGCAAACAACATGAGAAAGCTATTCACAGAAGTACTGGGAGAAACATCCCAAACAGGGGAGAAGAATTTGACATACAGATAAGTGAATCATACAGGATTCCAAATAGCCATGATAAAAAAAATCTACAACTAAGCATATAATAGTTAATATTCCAAAAGCGCAACAGAAAACAAAATTCTATAAGCAGTTAGACAAAAGAAACAAATCACATACAAAGAAAAGCCCATAAGAATAACAGCAGATTTCTGAACACAAACACTGAAGACAAGAAGAACCTGGAGTGAAATATGGCAAATCATAAAGGAAAACAACCTCCAACCAAGATTGATGTACCCTGCAAAAATATGTTTCAAAATTGATGGAGAAATGAGGTACTTTCATAATAAAGAACAGCTGAGGTACTTCATACTATACCAAACCAACACCCAAAAATGTTTAAACAATATCCTAGGCAAAGAAAATGAGGATCACAACCCCAGGAAGACCAGCAGAATAAATCCTTCAGGCGAGACAAGAAATTAAATGCAAAAGGGGAGAATCCAACCAAAAGAAAAAGTCACGACAAGGATAAGTCAATACATATCAGTTGTAACCATCAATGTCGGTGGTCTCAATTCACCAATCAAAAGAAACAGACTGGCAGAATAGGTCAAGAAGCAAGATCCAACAATGTACTGCACACAAGAAACACACTTAATTTTAAAAACTCATAGACTGAAAGTTAAAGGGTGGAAAACAACACTCCATGCAACAGGAATCCAATAAAAGCAGGAGTAGCTATCCTTTCTGCAGATCAATGGGATTTCAAACCTACACTGATTAAGAGAGACAAAGAAGGACACTACATTTTTGTAAAGGGAAAAATCCAAGAGGAAGAAGTGACAATCATAAATATATATGCACCAAACACTAGTGCAACCAACAATATGAAACAAATACTAATGGACATGAAAAATCAAATAAGCACTAATAAAATAGTAGTGGGGGACCAAAATACACCACTATCACAAATCGATAGATGCACTAGACAGAAAATAAAAAATGAAATATTAGAACTCAATGAAGCACTTGAGCAAATGAACTTAAGAGATGTTTACAGAGTGTTCCACCCCACAAAAATCAGAATACACATTCTTTTCAGCTGCACATGGTGCATTTTCCAAAGTGGACCACATACTTGCTCAAAGAACATATTTAATTAAGTGCAAAGGAAGTGAAGTAATCCACTGTATATTATCAGACCATAGTGAGATGAAATAGGAGATTAATAGCAAAAGAAACCTCAAGAATTTCATAAATGCATGGAAATTGAACAACACTTCTGAATAACTAGTAGGTCAGAGAAGATATTAAAGAAGAAATCAGACAGTTCTTACAATTAAATGATAATGTCAATACAACATATCAGAATCCAGGGGACACAATGAAAGCAGTCCCCCTAGGGAAATTCATACCAGTATATACTCATATTAGGAAAACAGAGCAAGCTCAAATAACCTGATGCTGAAACTCAACCTTCTAGAAAAAGAAGAGCAGGACAAATCCAAAGCTCATACAAGGGAGGAAATTACAAAGATCAGAGCAGAAATCAATGCAAAGGAGACTAAGAGAATGATGCAAAAAATCAGTGAAAGAAAGAATTGGTTCTTTGAAAGAATAAACAAAACTGACAAACCCTTAGCCAACCTTATCAATATAAGGAAAGAAAAGACTGAAATCCATCCAATTGTGAATGAAAAGGGTGAAATTACAATGGACCCAGCAGAAATCCAGGGGATCATTAATAGATACTTTGAAGAGCAATATGCCAGTAGGATGGAAAACACAGAAGAAATGGACAGATCTCTACATACACATGAATTACCAACATTGAACAGAGAAGATCTAAAAATTCTAAACAACCCAATATCAATCAATGAAATTCAAAATGTAGCAACTAAGAAAAGCCTGGGCCCTGATGGTTTCACTGCTGAATTCTATAAGACATTTAGACAAGAACTTTTGCCACTACTGATTAAACTCTTCAATGAAATTGAAAGGGAACCAATACTCCCAAATTCATTCCTGGAAGCAAGCATCACTTTAATCTCAAATGCAGACAAAGAGTCAACTGAAAAAGAGAAGTATAGGCCAATCTCTCCAATAAACATAGATGCAAAAATTCTCAATAAGATATGGCAAATAGAAAACAGAAGATCATCAAAAAGATCACACATCCTGACCAAGGGGGATTCATGCCAGGCATGCAGGGATGGTTCAACATCAATAAATGTAATACACTATATTAATAGAGTCAAAAACAAAACCATATGATCATCTCAATGGATGCAGCAAAAAGTATTCAATAAAATCCACCACTGTTTATGATAAAAACCCTACAAAAAATGTAATAGAGGGTCTCTACCTCAATCTGATATAAGCCATCTATGAAAAACCAATAGCCAATATCATCCTAAATGGTCAAAAAATGAAATCCTTCACACCAAAATCAGGAACAAGACAAGGATGTCCACTATCACCCTTAGTATTCAATATAGTTTTTAAAACATTAGCCATAGAAATTAGACAAGAGAAAGAAATAAAGATAGAAAACAAGGAAGGCAAATTGTCACTATTTGCAGATGACCTGATACTCTATATAGAAGACCCCAAGAACTCCACCAAAAATCTTCTAGACTTAATTACCAAATTCTGTAAAGTAGCTGGATACAAGTTCAAAACCCCAAAAATCAATAGCTTTTCTTTACAGGAACAACAGACTCACTGAGAGAGAAATGGGGAAAATAATTCCTTTCACAAGAGAATCCAAAGAATCGATACACCTAGGAATCAACCTAACTAAAGAAATCAAAGACGTCTACTCTGAAAAGTATATCACTATGAAAAAAGAGATTGAAGATGATAACAGAAAATGGAAAGATATTCCTTGCTCCTGGGTAAGGAGAATAATAAATGGCCATACTTCCAAAACTGCTATATAGATTCAATGCAATCCCAATTGAAATCCCAGCAGCATACTTCATGGAACTTGAGAAAACCTTCCAAAAATTCATTTGGAACAAGAAGAGACATAGAATACCAAAAGCAATTCTAAGCAATAAAGACAAGGTAGGGGTTATCACAACCCCCAACTTGAAACTATACTACAAAGCTACTGTGATAAAAACAGCATGGTACTGCCAAAGAAACAGACCTGAGGACCAGTGGAACAGATTAGAACATGCAGAAACAACTCCAGACACACTCAGCCACCTCATCTTAGACAAAGGAGCCAAAAACCCTCACAGGAGGAAAAGTAGCCTCTTTAATAAATGGTGCTGGAAAAATTGGGTTTCAATTTGCCAAAGATTCAAACTAGTCCTATATCTCTCAACATGCACTAAACTAAAATCAGAATGGAATAAAGATCTAAATATTAAAATATAAATGCTAAGCTGCCTGCAACAGAGGTTAGGTAGAACTCTTGAAGACACTGGAGTAAGAAAAAAGTTTGGGAACAAATCCTCAATTGCATGTGAACTAGCACAGAGAAACAGTGTGAAGAGACAACCCACAAGGTAGGAAAAATTTTTCACCAGCTGTCCCTCAGACAAAGGTCTACTATGTAGAATCTATAAAGAACTTAAAAAAAATCAGACCTCCCATATTGAAAGACCCAATCCAAAAACAGACATCTGAAATGAACAGACGTTTCTCAGACAATGAAGTAGAAAGAGCAAATAAACATACAAGAAAATGTTCAACATCACTGGTCAATCAAGAGATGCAAATGAAAACAACACTGAGATTCCACCTTACCCCAGAAAGAATGGCTGCTATCAAGAAATCAACCAATAACAAATACTGGTGGGGCTGTGGGGAAAGAGGAACCCTGCTCCACTGCTGGTGGGAGTGTAGACTGGTGCAACCACTGTGGAAATCAGTATGGAGATACCTCAAAGAACTAGGACTGAAAGTCCCATTTGACTCAGAGATTCCCCTACTGGGTATCTTCCCCAAAGATTGAAAGAATCATACCACAGTGATATATGTGCACTCATGTTCATAGTGGCACAATTTGTAATAGCTAAAACTTGGAAGCAGCCCATTTGTCCATCAACTGGAGATTGGATAAATAAAATATGTTTTTTTTTTAAGTGTAGTTCTACTCAGCCATAAAAAAATGAGAAATTAGAGACATTTGTTGCTAAATGGATGCACATTGAGTCTATACTCAAGTGAAATAAGTAGGACACACATGTAAATACCAAATAGTTTCTCTGGTGTGAGAAACTGAAACTGTAAATAAGTGTCAAAGTGTATAATAGATAATGTGAAATATGAAGAAAAGGTGTAAAGGTGAAGGGGAAATGGGAGGGGTGGGGAAATGGGAGGTGTAGGGAAATGGAAAGAAGGGAATGGAATTAATATGAGAAAATGAAAAAGTGGAAACAAAGTCTTTGTAAATAAGGAGGAATGGAGGAGTTGATGGGAGGGCAGCAGAAGGAGAAAAATTAAGAACCAAGATAGATAATGTAAAGGTACAAATCTCCAATGATGAATGTTATTATATTTTATACATAAAATGTAACAATAAAATTAATTTAAAAAAGAAAAAAAGAAAGTAATGATACATGAAGAAAATGACATGATGTTGAAGACATATAACTTATCAAAAAGGAGAGAATGTCCAACAGTCTGAAATGCCTTATGGAATATGACAAGAAGTAAAATATGTTAGATTTCAATGAGTGATCTAATGTATAAATAAGACACTGGTATGTGAATATTAAACTCCCAATTATATTAAATATTTTATGTACAACTAGATGTTACAGCTATCTTTTTCCTATTTCATTTTTTTAATTAAATTCTTTTATTGGTACATTGTAGGTATACAACACAATTACATTGGGAATTGTACCTTTATATAATGCATCTTCGTTCTTATTTTTTCCCTATTACTAGCCCTCCCTTCAAGCCCTCCACCCTTCCCTATTTACAAAGGCTTTATTTCCATTTTTTCCATTTCTCATCATTTTTTCCTTTCCCTTCTTTCCATTCCCCTGCCCTTCCACTACCCCTACCCCTTTGGACCTTTTCTTCCTATTTCATTTTTAATGGATAAGTGTTACCCTATATAGAAGCTCAATGGTGTGCCCTTTGTACATATTTTAAAGTTTTTCTGTGTATGAACTGTGTTCTCTTTAAAGGCTCAGCCTTGTTTCTAGGTCAATAAATCAATAATTGTCATTCTGAGGTAAAATAAGTTATGATACAGAGTTTAAAGAAAATATAATTGAGTTAATTACAAAACTCTTAAATGTTTACTCAAAAATTATGAGTTGGAAGTTATGTAGAAAGCATTTTTATATTTTCAAAGTTCTTGATGTTTCTTCTTACTTCAAATGAAATGATTATGTCATAGGGACATGCGCTTTCATTTATAGAACTTCATAAATGGTTTCTCCAGTTTTGGCAAAGACAGATAATACACTGTCTTTTCAGACAATCTAACATGTGAAAGTTGAGAAGCCTGGTGGCCTCAATTCTTTACTCAAGGAGATATGGCTATATAGGAATAGATCTGATCTTCCAAATAACTTCTGATACAAAGTGAGTGATTTTCCTGGCCAACATGAGTTCCGTGGTTGTAATTCCAGCATGTGTTTTTCATCTAGAAAGGGGGTCATATCTCAGAAGAGTGAAAATGGACCTCTATTGCCAAGGGTCTTAAGAAATGAGTAATCAAGAACTGTTGAAACAGCATTCCTCTCTATACTTCACACTAACTTCAGGGTTAATATCTTCAGCTAAAGGGTTAGACATTGTTTATGCTCCCGTATAGGGCCTCACAGAAAAAAATCCAATTTTCATTTAATAGCTCTCACACACAAAGAACTTAATAAAATGAGAATATTACTTAAGCAGAAAATTATCTGGTAGTTTTGTTTTGTTTTGTTTTGTTTTGTTGATACAGGGTCTTGCTCTGTAGTTCAGTCAGAGCTTGAACTCACTATGTAGCCCAGGCTGGCCTTGAATTAGCAGCAAACCTCCTGCCTCAGCCTCCCAAATGTTGAGATTATAGACATGTGCCCCCACGTTCACCTTCTGGTCTTTTTTTTGCCTCTGTCTGCACTGGGCATACTAGAATGGCTTAGACATCATGAGTCAATTGAGTGGGAAATGGATCTGGAAATCATGTCTCTCCTCTGTCACCGCAAGAGACCTACTTGTTTCTAGTCCAAGCCAAGCAAGGGTGGCTGCTACAACTCTGAGTGAAGTGTAGAGATTTTGTGAGTATGCTGGAGTAGAAGTATTATGCGTTAAATGAGATTATTTCTTTATCTGAAAGTGTCCAAAAAAAATGAAGGTTAGTCTAATTTTAATTCATGAGCACCAAAGAATCATTAACACAGAAGAAAGATAAAGGGATAGTAATTCTAAAACATCAAACTGCTTTCAATTATGATCCTTGAGTCCTGTTTCATTAACAACTGTTACATATGTACTTATTATAAAATATAATGATCTCCACTTGTTCATATCCTTAGTGTATATTATATCTTAATACATGTATGTAAGGAGAGAAGGCAGCAACCCCTTCCAGGCAGAGAGACTACATTATTTCTAAGAGATAAAACCTAACTTAGGAAAGTAGAATTTAACTCAACCTATCAGGTAACCCCACTTTGTCCCTTTCTGCTCAATCACCCTTACCTTACCTGCTTTGTGTACTTTTGCCCAATCACTCTTAACCACGTCTCCTAAACCCAGAGCCCTTTATACAACCCCAAGTCCTCCTGGAGTTATGAACGGTGTGTAACAGGAGGCATTAAAACTTCTACTTCAAATTGTCTTGTGGCTTGTTATCTTGTTGGTTTTGCTAGGGATCTTCTTTAACCTAAACATTTACATTATTGACAAACAGATACTGGTATAGTTTAAAAGCATATTTTTTTCTCTTGTGAGTGTTGGTTCTTTTTCTGTTCCTTATTTTAAAGCAGAGGTCACTAAAGTAAACTTGTAACCAAAATCTAGCTCTCCTATTAGTTTAGAAATGTATGTGTTGTTTACAGCTACTTTTTTGTTATTGCTGCAGAGTTGATTAACTGCAACAGAGTGTATATGGCCAATAAGTGGTATTTGCTATACAGAAAATGTTTCCCCAAATCTGATCTACAGCAATGTTCTACAGAATAAGTAGCAAGAGGAACTTCATATTAAAAGATTTTTTTTTCACTCAACAGATGATTTCATCTTGATAGTAACAGATTGATTTTTAGGAAAAACAAAACATGTTAATGTGTTTATGAGTATATCAGACTTTCACAAAACCTTGAAAACTGCTAAAATTATGTATCTTGCTTAAAAATATTGTTGATTTCTTTCATTCTCTCATTGCAAGGATATTCAATGTAGTGCCATAACTCAATTATACTCTTGTTTAGAACTGAAGTGGTCTTATGTGAGATTTAACATATTGGAAAATTGCAGTTAATAAACCTATATACAAGGAACATGGCCTAGAAAAAATATTTTCAACCTTATTTATAATCTTTATATAATATTAACAAGTGGATTTTTTAAGTTGAAGTAAATAGAAAAATGAAAATATAGCCATATGGACATCATCTATGAAAGTATACACTGGAACTGAGACAAGTCTATCAACTTGCACCAATATCTATTTGTTATACAAAATGAAAAACCAACATTAAACTTGAAAATACCTGGATATGCAGTTACAAAATTTCAACGACATTTAAAATACTCTTATTAACCAATAGCTGTATTAAAAATAAAATAAAAATGACTGTGAATCAATAGAACAATACAGGAAGCAGAAATAACTCCAGGCACATTAAGCTGTTTGACATTTGGCAGAGTGGCCACAAACATACACTGGAGGAAAAATATCCTCTTTAATAAATGATACCTGGAAAATTGACTATACACATATAGAATATTGGGGCTAGACCCATATATCTCATCATGTACTAACTAAAAGCGAAATGGAGAAAAGATCTAAATGTTCATATATAAACACAATCTGCTGGAAGATAAAATAGGTAAAACTCTTGAAGACATAGTTATAGGCAATGACTTTCTGAACAGACCCCCAGTGACACAAGAAATAATACTGAGAATCAACAAATTGTATCATATCAAATTTAAAAAGCTTCTGCACAGCAAGTAAAACAATAGAGTGAAGAAGCAACCTACAAAATGGGAAAGATTTTTGCTAGATATTCCTTGAATAGAGGACTAACACCTACAATATATAAAGAACACAAAAAATTAGCCATCCCCCAAATAAAAGACCCAGTCAAAAAATGGATAACTAAAATGTATAGTAACTTCTCAGAAGAAGTGAAAAGGACCAACATAGATGAAAAATCTCTCAACATCTCTGGACATTACAGAAATGTAAACTAAAACATTACTGAGTTATTACCTTACTATTATCAATAAATCAAATAATTACAAATGTTCTTAAGGCTGTGTGGAAAAGGAATGCTTTGACATTTTTGGAGGGAATATGAATTAGTACAATCATTATAGAAATCAGAATGGAGATTTCTCAACAATCTAAAATTTGAAATTCTATTTAACCCAACTATTCCTTGTCTAGGCATATTCTGCAATAAGTTAAAGATATCATATTACAGTGATACATGTGTACTCATTGTTTATAGCAGCACAATGTATAATAGCTAAATCTTGAAAACACCATATAAGCTCATCAACAGATGAATAAATAAAATATATTATTTATATAATGGAATACTACTATGCCATAAAGAAAGTTAAACTTGAGGCATTCATAGATATATGAAAGCATCTTGAAACCATAACATTAAGTAAAATATATCAGACACACACGATTAAATATTGGATGATTTTCCTTATATAAGAAATCCAAAATACTTAAAAATAAAGGTCAAAACACAAGACTGATAATGATGAAAACGTAGACCTTTTTCAAATGGGAAGAGATACAATAAATGGAAGGAGTGGGAGAAAAGGGTTTGAAAGAAAGAACTAAAGAAAAAAAGTGGAAATAGAAATTTTGCAGTGGAAAAGGGGCAAGAGTTGGAAAGAGCAGGGAAGGATGGAAGGAGTAGGAGAGGAAGAGAAAATAAAAATACGTTATGTACATGTACCAATTCTCCATGATAAATTAAATCATTAGGTACTGCAATCATGTAATAATAAAATAAATAAATTTTTAACACTAAATTATCAAATGCTTAAATTATGAAAGAACATTAAGTCTGGAATAACTTTTTTTGGGAGGTGTTGTTTTGCCTGGTAAATATTTATACACCATTATCATTAGTATGAAAATATCATTAAGATTACAATTATTCAACTAAATCACCCAGAGCCTTGACTATGGTAGACAAGCTTGCTACCCTTGATCTAGGCTGAGCTATACACCTTGTCATCAATTTGTATGCCTTTTGAGCCAATCAGTCCTTTTCCCTAATTTTTACCCTAAAGAAAGCTATTTATATAGGAACAGTATAAAGATATATGCAAAAATGTTCAATGTAATATTTTTCATAATAAATATTTTTAAAAGTTCTATTTTTGAATAATTAAAGCTAGCCTTAGAGATAATAATAAAATAAAATAAGCATATACCATTCCCAGTACTGTAAATACAGACTGAACTTTCATCCAGTAATAGCCAGCTAATTGTGAAAATTTATATACACCCTAAAGAGAGGAAGATACAAGCCCTGAAACTTCTGCCTCAAAGAAAAAGAAGATGAAGGAGGAAGAGAAATTGAGTGGGAAGATTGTTGGAAGGAATAGAAAAACTGATGACATTCTGTATTAAATGGGATAACAGAACACATTTCACTGCTAAAACACTGCTAATAAGAATGGATGCATTAAAGTTCATCTACTTGGTGGCTTGGGATTTGTCTTTATTGAAAATTGTACCTAATTATGGGCCTAGGAACTGTCAGCAAAGGGGAAAAATGTGCTCCCTCACTAGCAATTGTTACTAGTTACCGAGGTACCCATTGATCTTTTCCAGGTTCTTGTTGTCCTGTTCAAAGAAGTAGTCAGGACAACTGAAGAACATAATAGTTTAACATTTGTTAAAGGTGAAACAAGTGAAAAAGAAATGATCCTAAGAAGAAGTGCTCTGAAGAAGAGAGAAGAGAAAATATGCCCTGTATTGAGTGGGTGATTGCTAGAGCAAGAAGACAATGTCCATGAGGCCAGTAGGCCTGTCTTTTTTATCCTCCTTGTGACGTCAGACGCAGGCTGCTCCACATAGGGTCCAGAGCTGCTCTGTGTGCATCTTGGCTTTGATGGACAGTTTTCTGTGATTGGCAGGTCACACCCCATTGTCCTGCTGCTTTGCCATGACCCAGTCTCTTGCCTCAGAATGAACCAATCTCCTTACTAAAACAAAAAGGCACTGCAGATAAAACATGCATATCAAAAGTATTTTCTTTTTTATAATATTGCAAAAATCAATTTGGTAATTTTTTTAACAGTTTAGGCAAGTATGCTTTTCATATTGTTTAATAAAATATCCTGGAAGTGGTAGGGTACTAGGATTATAGCAGATCATTGAACAGATTAAGATGTTTTCTCATCTACCATTTTTTTGAAGTGGTTATGTGCAATTTTTTTCATTAATATCCAGTGTTTAAAATTTTGGAGCAGAATGTTTCTGTATGTGTAGATATGTGTGTGTAACATTTCAATGTGTTTAACTGATATATAGGGTTTGCAAAGTTATGTACGTCATGTATCTGACTTAATTTATTTTTCAAGAAAGTGTCCATTTCACCTGTGTTGTTGAGTTATGTTTTGTGTTGTGTTGTTTTGTTTTGTTTTTTGGTACTAGCGATCAAACTTGGGACCTTGTGCTTGCAAGGCAGGTGGAAGAACCACTGAGCTAAAGTGCCAGCCCATAGTATTTGTGTGTGTGTGTGTGTGTGTTGTTGATTTTTTGACATAAAGGTTTTTATATTACTCTCGTAGTACATTTTTTGTTTATTTTTGTTTTGTTGTGGTTTTGTTGCTGTTGTTATTGTTGATGTTGTGATGTTGTTTGTTTGTTTTTTTCACTATGTAGTTCAGGCTCGCCTTGAACTCACTATGTAACACATGGTGATCCTTCTATCTCAGCGTCCCAAGTTCTAGGATTACATGTGTCTGTGACCATGCCCAGCACTCTTAGTACTTTTTAAAGTTTGCAAGCATGTGATGCTATCCTTCTATCATCACTGATGTTGATAGTTCTTATTAAGAATTTATCGATTTTTAAAAAAATTACTCAAAACACCAACTTTTAAATTTTGGTGTTTGAGTGAATTGAGGGATTACTGTTGTATTTTAAAGTCTTCTGGACTTTCTTAAAATCCACTTGCCTTTCAGATTTACTAATAATTTAGGAGAGCCTCTCCTAAACTCATATCATTTTCAGGTAAACCCTATCACCTGCTTGCCTGTATTGACACCTTGGATTTGCCACTTAATAAGCTATCCTCACTCTTTGATCATTTATAAATGGCCTGGAATTCACCTAATATGTGCTTTCCTTTTAAATAGCACTCTTTCATATGTCTTTTACCTAGAATTTTGAATATTTCCATGTAGATAAATATCTTAACTATTAAAATTATAAATGGAAATATCTGTTTGAAGCCAATTTTTAACTTTTCTGAAATAAATTTTATTGCCATATTTCCTGTGATAAATATGGTTTTTAAATATAAGTATAATTAATTATATATTAAATACAGATAAAATATAAACACTGTTCTTAAATTTAAGGCACATCTTTTTTGCAGAAGCAAGGGGACTCTGTTGACTTCTGAGACACATTTCATATCTTTGTCCCTTTACTTTGTTATAATGGAGATCAGTTTTGTTTTCATCAAAAGTGGAACTGTAGCTGGTTAATCTTTGATTTTTGTATTTTTAATGTTATTATTGTTTCTCATTATCTGAAATTCAGAAGTGAGAAAGCTGAAGAATTTTCATTTAAACTTTCTTCGTATCCTCTTTTTTCTTTATCTCTTTCTTTTATTATTGTATAAATATACAGTTAAAAATAAGGAATAAATGATTTTCTTTGCCACTATAATGCTTTCTATTGCTCATTCATTATACTTCAGGTAGACTTTTAACCAGGTATGTAAGTTTATGAACTAAAATACAGTTTTGTAATCCAGCCAAAATATATCAGTTTCTGTGAAAGTTTTATTTATTTCCTTGGAGAATTGCTGTTTTATGCAATAGATTACAAGATTATTACATATTTTTGTAAAGATGGATGCTGTAATGACAAGGAAACAAAAATCTATAAGCATAAGACTGGTGCGTGAAATCCATCTGTATATTAAGTTAGCTTCTGCTGTATTTTAACATGAAAAATGATGCTTGTATTAATATCTAGTAGGCTAAAAGAAATAAGTGGAATGATGAGTGGAGAAGTGATTTCATAAACTGAGAAACCATATATAATTGATTTTATTATTTAATTGTTACTCCATTGTACTGCCAATTTGGATACAGTGCCTTCCCTTAAAAAAATTACGAAGTAAATGTCTATCACCCAAAGTTGAAATATAAAAAACCTGAATATGACTTGTCTTGGTCCACCTGGCAGAAATTCTATGTTGAGTTAGTGTTTCAATTTCATTATGGATATTTAAAGAACACAGACTCTCATACACACTCACTCACATGGGCCCCACTTAGTACATTCTTGTGTGCCAATTGCAGCGCTGGCACCATTGCTGAGTAGAGCAGCTATCAAAAGGTCACTTTTACTCATTTCTTTAGAGCCTTTAAAGTATAAGCATCAATTACATATTTTGTTTTGACTGTTAGAAAGGTCAAAAGTTGTGAAAAGACATACCTTTAACTTAAAATGTGATTAAGCCTCTTGAAAATTATAGCTCTTAAGTTCACATGAAAAAGACAATAATTTTCTCAATGAAAAAGAAAACAGCAAACATCAGGAGCTCATTTTTATATTTTTATACTCTTGAGCTGATGTACAACTAATCTGTGAGTTGAGGAATACATTTAAGTAAAGAGAATAAAACAGTGATTTAATTTTTAAAAAGTGTATTACTCTAATAAAAATGATACATGTTTAGTGTGAAGATTTGAATAATACAAATTACTTTATCCAAGATATTCATTTAATTTTATTCATTGGATTGAAATATGAAATTTCAGTCAAGTTGTGATAGAATTGACCAAAACACAAAGTAGGAACTGATTATTTCTGAAGAGCAAAAAGGGCATCTGAGTAGATTAAAATTATACTGCATCATAGAATTTTATACCACAGCTAGTCTTTACCATAGAAAGTACAACTGTTGACTGAAAACATCTGAATAACAGAACAATCTCAAATATAATTGGTTTGTTTCCCTGAAAGATGATCAATTAATATAATAAATTTGCAGATGCAGACCGAATGAAGAGAAAGTGAACAATCCCAACATACTCACCAGAAGAATTGTACTTACAAATAACATCTTGATGCTAAAGTAGAAGGAAGTAAAGCGAAAGGTGACCAAAGACAACGCATATGATAAAGACATTTGTGGGCAACTATGTTGTAAATCTAGCAACTAAAAAACTTTCTATGCAGATTTCATTGGAACACATACCAAATAAAGTAAGAGTATTGTTACACTAGGTTACT